>NC_090738.1:35925860-35960860 GCF_036898095.1 Palaemon carinicauda
CCTCATCATGCTAGCGAGCTTAAAGGAGCCATAATGCTACTGTTAGCGTTATGCATTATGGTTTTAGTTCTGTATACTGGATTTATTATCCTTATTTAGTTACCTATGTTACATTTTTTTCTCTATCTTATTTTCTATTTACAGTAAATCTATATGCAATTCAAGGAACCTTAGACCTTTCCAATACGCATAACTTTTCATTACTCACAATAATGATAGTAATAATGATAATAATAATAATAATAATGATAATAACAATAATAACAGTAATAATAATAATAATAATAATAATAATAATAATAATAATAATAATAATAATAATAATAATATTAATAATAATAATAATAGTTTCCTTTTGACTTTCCGGAAAATGGGAACCTCGCCTCCTACGGTTCTTTGTAGTGCAAGAAAACCGTACGTTTAACAAGCAAAATAACAAGATTGACAAAATCGCGTTGTATCTAAGTAGAATAAGAAAATTATATATACTTATCACGCCACGTTCGTCATGAAAAAAGAATAAAGTAAATAATTCGACATCCCAATATATAATTTATCGTCGTTTACCATTGTGCAGTGAAGCGTATTAAAGGTTTCTAGGTTAATAGTCGCCTATGAGGAGCAGAAGAAAGAAAAAATAAAAGCAGCGCGCAAGCTCTCTCTCTCTCTCTCTCTCTCTCTCTCTCTCTCTCTCTCTCTCTCTCTCTCTCTCTCTCTATCCGTTTGACATGGGGCAGGCACCTACATACAAACATACAAACACACATTTTTAATATATATATATATATATATATATATATATATATATATATATATATATATATATACATACACACACTGTATATATATGTGTGTGTGTATATATATATATATATATATATATATATATATATATATATATATATATATATATATATATATATATATATATATATATACACATATATATACATATATATGTGTTTGTGTCACTTAAACACGTGCCTTTCACACTTGAAAACATTGATCCAAGTACAATCTTTAATACTGAATTCACTTTACCGTGGGAAGAAAAAACACAAAATGGAAAATTCATACGTTTTAATTACATCTAATTCCATATCTGAACTAGCACGGGTAATGTGTAAACATACGAGATAATCAACTAAAGTAAACTGTGAAAGAAATTGAATGTCTTCCACCAAATGGTTTACCTTTTCAAAATTCATTGATTATTATTACAATAGAAGGCGATAGCGATTAGAAACATTTGTTGGAGCCCTTGGGCTTATACTATCTTGCTTTTCCAACTAGGGTTGTAGCTTGGCTAGTAATAATAATAATAATAATAAGAGATACTAATCCTACAATGTGTAGGAACGAGTAATTTCCGCGGTCTCTACAACCTAAAATAAAAACGAAATTGTTTGCAGTGAGAGAGAGAGAGAGAGAGAGAGAGAGAGAGAGAGAGAGAGAGAGAGAGAGAGAGAGAGAGAGAGAGAGATATTTGGTTGCTATTGACTCCCCTTCATAATTTGACTGCAGTATGTTACAAAACTCTCTAAAGTAAGGACGAAATGCGAAATGCAGATATCTAAAATATATCTATTCTGATAAAACGGAAACGAGAAAAAGAAAGTTCTACGATGTGGAAGGAGTGACGTGCTTTTACAAAAGATGCTCGCCCTCCATAAGTAATTTCAACGTCTGTTTTCATGTTAGAGAACATTACAAACAAATCTTTAAAAACAACTCAGTTCCGATGTACGAGGCGAAGGACAAGATTTTTTCAAAGATTCTCAGAAACTGACACAATAGCATTAAAGGTTTAAAGGCCGCTCATGAAAGGCAGAGGCAAGGGACAGTGACACTGCCTTATAAAGCAGGACAATGCCCCCTCTCCACCCAAGCTAGGACCAAGGAAGGCCAGGCAATGGCTGCTAATGACTCAGCAGATAGAACTATAGGATCCGACAAACCCCCCATCCTTAGCTCACATGGTGAGGCTGCAGCGACCAAAGAAACTAACAAGTTTGGCTTTCACCAGTCAGTGACGTTATCACATCGGCCACCACAACCCTATTCCTAGTAATGAAACGGTTCTAAACTTTTAAACTTGCCTCAACGAAATAATCTTGAAATTCTGTAATTTATACTTTCCTAGAATTATATCCTCTAGAAACCCTTTTTTTACTCATACAAAACTAGAAAATGCTGCTCACGGCAATATAATTCAAGATCTAGGAATTCCTTCCGGTGTTTTTACACATAAAAGATGTAACGTCACACGCAGTGGTCCTGGACATATGTTACTGTGTGACTGTCCCATTGGGAGCAAACAAGAAGCTGACAAGCATAGTAATTTCAATTGATATCATCAACTGAACTTGACCTTTATTTTGCTTGGGCGGCTTACGGGACTTTATAGCAACGGGATCTGTGTGTGGGTCGAGAGTGGGACTTGATAGAAGAGACTCTTTAGCTATGGTAAGCAACTCTTCTTGGAGAAACACACTCCAAAATCAAAACATTGTTCTCTATTCTTGGGTAGTGTCATAGCCTCTGTACCATGGTCTTCCACTGTCTTGGGTTAAAGAGATCTCTTGCTTGCTTGAGGGTACACTCGGGCACACTATTCTATTTTGTTTCTCTTCCTCTTTATTTTAAGGTTTTTATCCTCTTGTTATTTTCAAGTTTATATAATTTATATATGAATGATTTATTTCAATGTTATTATTGTTCTTAAACTTTCCTTGCAATTTTTCCTTATTTCTTTTCCTCGCTGGGCTATTTTATTTTTCCTTTTTTTCCTTTCCTCACTGGGCTATTTCCCCTGTTGGACCCCTGGGCTTATGCATCCCGCTTTTCCAATTAGGGTTGTAGCTTGGCAAATAATAATAATAATAATAATAATAATAATAATAATAATAATAATAATAATGGGATCAAGTATGGGGGCAAATCATGATAGGAGAGGAGTTTGTACACAGGATTGGGACCACTGAGAGGAAGCAAATAGAGATGGGGCCAAATCGAAGGTGGGTAGGCAGTGATGGAAAAGGAATTACGTCATGGCAATGTGTCTTTTCCAAGAAATAACTAAATATATCACGGTGGAAGTTCTCAGACCACTATAATGAGATCATTTTCTCAACTGCTAACATTTCTCGTGGCCAGCATTGCTTAATCAGGACTCCATTCAACAATGTTGATAAAAACGAGAAAAATGACATGTACAAAATAGCAGCTTTTTGCGGAGAAACTTGATCTTTAATTGAACTTGTAGGTAGATATATTCATTATCATGTCTTCCCTTCGTCTTGCTGTACAGAATATTGGCAAAAAATCTTACTGGCATTCAATTAAATCTACATAAGTTCTCTGCATGTCTGGTAAAATCAATCATCGCTGTAATATGAGACTAGAACAATTTTTTGGTCAGTGGTAGATATTTGAACTATTATAATACGACGTAAGGAAAGTTGATCTGTAATAGGGAACTAAAGAGATGAATTATAACGTCAGATAAGAATACAATTATTAATAACTCCGATGTAGATTTGTGATATATTATTATTATTACTATTATTAATATTATTATCATAATTAAAAGCCAAGCTACAAACCTACTTGGAAAAGCAAGATGCTATAAGCCGAAGGGCTACAACACGGAAAAATGGCCCCGTGAGGAAAGGAAATAAGGAAATGGATAAACTATATATGACAAACTACAATACTGAATGATGATCGATTTACTGGAATGAGAGTTAAGAACAGATGGATACCTGTAATGCCGGATAAGAGTAAATATTTAAGCATTTTAAGCTAGAGATGCATATGAAAGACAAAAAAAAAATATATTCGAGATCATGAACATGGCTGAAAATATTGTTAGCAATTGTTAACAGGTTGAATTATTATTATTATTATTATTATTATTATTATTATTATTATTATTACTAACCAAGCTACAACCCTAGTTGGAAAAGCAAGATGCTATAAGCCCAACGGCTCCAACATGGAAAAATAGCCTAGTGAGGAGAGGAAACAAGGAAATAAATAAACGATATAAGAAGTAAGGAAAAATTAAAATTAAATATTTTAAAAAACATTAACAACATTAACGGAAGTATTAATCAAATATAGAATTTTAAGAGTATGGAAGTTATCAACAAATAATCTAGAATCCCCTTCCTATAACAGAAGAATAAAAACCTCGCACCATCATCAACTAATAATCCGACACAATGCGACCTGGAATAAATTACCTAACCGCGAAGGACATCAAGTAATTGCGTCTGGTTATTTCTAGTTAGGTTATAACGCAGCTACACTATGACACCTACGTGCAAAGGGGTGTGCTTTGTATTTTAATCATTTATTGAAACGGCTTCTGATTGAGCTGTGAATCTGGTAGGATATCGGTGGTTAAAATGATAATAATGTTCAGGATGGGGAGAACGAACTTACGTACACAGTTAAGGACGTAAGGTTATACTATATATATATATATATATATATATATATATATATATATATATATATATATATATATATATACATATATATATATATATATATATATATATACCTATATACATACATATATATATATATATATATATATATATATATATATATATATATATATATATATATATATAAATTCATATATCTACAAATCATCTCTCATATAACCATATCCATACACACAAAAACACACAGACACACACACACATATACATACATACATATATATATATATATATATATATATATATATATATATATATACATACATATATATATATATATATATATATATATATATATATATATATATACATACATACATACATACATATATATATATATATACATACATACATACATATATATATATATATATATATATATATATATATATATATATATATATATATATATATATATATATAGATATATATATATATATAGATATATATATATATATATATATATATATATATATATATATATTATAATCCAGATGTCACTTTCATGCTTGCAATATTTATACATAATACATTAGTCTTCAAACCACCCAATCAAGTAAAAGGTCTTGACCACTCAATTTAAATTACCATAGAAATTCGTAAAGCTGAACCACTATGCTCTAAGAAAAAAAAATTGAAACGAACCAGAAAATGTCATAAACAAGAGCAAAGAAAAAAAAATTGCACACTGCAATGGAAAGCTTTAATGCCCTGATTACGAAACCCCATCTCCATCCCCCAGTGGTTATCCTGAGTGTAACCAGGCAGATATCCCCCTTCCAAGAGATGTGGTTGGTTACATATTTCTCTTCTCTTCCATATTGGCAGGATGCAGTATGACTGGTCTTTTTTTTTTTTTTTTTTTTCACCTGTCGTTCACAATATGAGACTTTTCCTAGCTACAATAGATAAGATACGGAATGAGGTAATTAGGCATACCACATGAGTTAGAGAACTATCAGATAAGATCCAAGAGAGTAAACTGAGGTGGTATGGTCATTTCATGAGAAGATATGAACAGTATATTGGGAGGAGAGTGATGGAAATGGAGGTACAGGAAGGAGAAGGAGAGGGAGACCAAAGCGAAGGTGGATGGATTGTATCAAGGATGACCTTCGATCAAAGGGATTAACAGGTGATGAAGTGTGGGGCAGAGGTAGATGGAGAACTCTGGCCATAAACATCGACCCCACATAAAAGTTGGAAAAGATGCAGACAAAGAAGAAGAAGAATAGATATCTATTTTCAATGTCTAAGCTTTTGATTCTGCGCGAGAGGGGGGACTACAGTGACCTTAACATTTCCTGCATGAATGTCGGTGACCTAAAGATCTAGATATTGTCATGAACTAGGAACTTCCTGATGTCATATGGTTAGATGGACGACTGAAAATCATACTGACCTAAATACATCAGAATAAATTAAAACTGAACTATGACTGGATGTAGTTTAACATCACAAAACTAACAAGATGACGCGAGACCTAAAGACACATTAACAGTAATTAAAAAAAGTATGATGACCTAAAAGAATATTCGGAAACAAGTTTGGTTGACCTTAAATAACATCTGGATAGAATACAACGTCGTACATAATACTTGTATGACGACCTCTAGACGTGACTCAATATCTGGATGAAATGTGACGACCTAAATAATTTATTTGGATAAAGTATGACGGCTCAGAATACATTAATCTAGTTGAAGTAAAGGATAATACATGTAATCAAACAAAGAGAAAATATGACATGTTCATGACATGATATTGTTTCGTATACCGAGTAAATATATATATATATATATATATATATATATATATATATATATATATATATATATATATATATATATATATATATATATATAGATATACATATATATATATATATATATATATATATATATATATAGATATACATATATATATATATATATATATATATATATATATATATATATATATATATATATATATATATATATATATATATGTATTTATAGATATAGATATATATAGATATGTATATATATATATATATATATATATATATATATATATATATATATATATATATATATATGTATATATATATATATATATATATATATATATATATATATATATATATATATATATATATACACACACACAGACACATACTTATTTCAATCAATTGGTTTACAATTTACCCCACCTATGGTAAGCGGGCAGTATGTCCGCCTCATATGAAATCTAGTATAACTATATCTTATTGACCTTTGAGAAAAAATTGAAAGATATTACACAAACACGCACAAAAAGGCTGGGGTTAGGCGGAAGGTTAACGCTATAGTACGAATAAAAACATGTATTTTTATACGGGGGGGGGGGGGTGAGTTGCTAAATTTGAAATGGTAATGAACGTGCTTCTGGCAATCCACCTGAGCATTTGATACTGATCAACAGTATTTATTTGTTTATCTGAATACCAAAGTATGAAATGATAACCATAATAAGAACATATTGAATAGGGTAGGAATTCGGTTAAAATGTAAGATAACTGAGAAGTCTTTGTAAATTACTTAACCATGATTGCATTATAAAAAATAAACAAATGAACGAGAGAGAGAGAGAGAGAGAGAGAGAGAGAGAGAGAGAGAGAGAGGAGAGAGAGAGAGAGAGAGAGAGAGAATGGATAAGGAGGATGAAGGAGAATGTGTTGGCAAAACCATAAATAAGTTGTCAAAAAAGTAAAAGTAGACAAGTACTAATAAAAGGAAAAGTCTGTGAGTGTCAAAGGTAATTATTTATAAAAACAGTAAACTTTAGACCAATCAATGTAGCTTTCTCGCAATATTTATAACCTTAACCCTGAAATAGTACTTAGCAAAGTGTCCGTCACAAAATATAATTTTAATACTTTTTTTGAATGATCACAAAAATTAATCGCAATGAAAAGTTTTAAAAGATCTAAGCTACTTAATGGGAATGTCAACTAACTGTCTTAGTATTTATTTGAAACGTTTGAAATAACAATTTCATGCATTATCAGCAATTCATAGTATGAACAGTTAAACTTCTTAAGCTTATATATTATCACTCGATCGTCACCCATGAACACCTCTCACTGGTTTAATCATGAATCACAAATTTGTTTTAAATAAACCAAAGTTTCCCTCTATAAAAGCTTCATGAGCAGAACCTAAAGTTCCGATGATGATCACATAAAAGTCGAAGCTTCGAAATAATGTACCCTTATATCTTCCGTCGATTGACGCTCTTCAAGGAGCCGCATGCAACAAACGATCTGGAATCCCTGTGTGGTCTGTCCACTCACTCTGTAAACACTAGCTCCACACGCTAACAATCTTGCATGAGAACTGATCAGCACTACAACCGCGTCTAGGCAACCCTCATCTCTGTATAGAGTCCTACGCTGGTCAAGGACTGTTGGTCTCCTTTTTTTTCTCTATCAAATATTCTTCCTGTCGACTAAAACCTACGCAATAGTTCAAGCTGGTCCTGGTTTGCGTGACACACTGTAAATAAAAAAATGCTACTGAATTTAGAGTGCGCTAAAATAACCGAATAATATATGACTATGCAACAGTGCCTTGGCAGTGTCTGGTAACTTGCCTCTTTACTCTCGCAATGAAATCCCACCGTTCACCAACATAGGTAAGCTGTGACGTCACGGATTTTCCACGTCTGGTTTCCATGTACCAATGACATCAGGGCACTAATACAACCTAGCCTAAAGAAGACGTTTAGGTTATTCAAATAACAATTTTGTTGATAAAAATTCTATTTTCCATATAAATTAATGTAACTTTTTCTTTACTTGTTTCGGGTTACGTTGTGATGCAATGAGTAGCCTCCATCTGCACTACCTCAAGTTGACGGTGGTTTCCAGACTTATCTATTCTGCAAGCCGCTAGAGTTGCTTTCCACCTAATATTACTTTTACCTTTAATTCTTTTACCGGGAAAACCCTTATGATTATTCACACACATTTGAGAAAATCATCATTATTTGCGGATGCGTTCCAGGAAAGGATTGATTAACCTTTTCCAGGGAGGCACTTCGTCCTTCAAACGAGGAGGTCATTAAAAGTAGCATGACGAGAAAGCGATTTCTGCAAGAGTACATATACACGACTATTCCTCACTCTCAGGTCAACCTTTTCAAGTAACGAAAATCATTACCGGTTATGTCCAGCGGGTGTAAGTTCTATTTGTTTTTAAAAGGAAATGGAAAATACTCTCAATTCCTCTCTTTGAATAATGTCTCGGACATGGTTCGAGTTTGTAAGTCTCGTCAAATGATTAAAAGCAGCTCATCTCTCTCTCGTCAGTTCGTTCACATAAAAAAAAAAAATAATAATGATTACTAACTTGGATAATAATTGTCTTAAACCAACGGTTACAAAATACATATTTTTCTCATTTTGAACGGTAAAACTTCAAAACAGACCCAAGATTAGATCATATCATACGCTGAACAGATTAGTAGAAATATTATTAATAAAATAACAGGATATTGAAAAAATCAGGGCAAGAAAAAAAAAAAAAAAACTCATTAGACAGCACTTATTATGAAAACATGTCCTTCAGGTTATACCGAGGCAATACATTTGAACATAGAAGATCTCTACCTTCGTATATATAAAATTAATTTGGTCTTATCTTGTATATTTCCAATTATTTTGTTATCCGTCAGA
This sequence comes from Palaemon carinicauda, assembly GCF_036898095.1. Lineage (NCBI taxonomy): Eukaryota > Metazoa > Arthropoda > Malacostraca > Decapoda > Palaemonidae > Palaemon > Palaemon carinicauda. The sequence goes on from NC_090738.1 coordinate 35,935,074, forward strand.
CAATTTCTACGGTTCAATATCTCTCACAGGATAAGAAAAAAAAAAAACCTTCAACTTCGCGAATAAATTTTTTTTTTTACAATCGTTGATAGCTGGAGTTTTCGACTCCAATTTCGTCCAATTTAATTCTGAAATTATTTGTAAGAATAAAAAAAAGAAAAAAAAAGTCTTTTTGGGCTACATGCCATAAATCCCCTTTCTCCACTTCAGGATTGAGGACATCATACAATAGTCATTGAGCATTAATGCTTATCCTTTATCAAGTTTCTCAATAATAATCCATGTATATATTAAAGTAATTTTCAGGTTAATGAAAGCCGGTACGGAGAAAAAAATAATGGCAATTTTACATTATGTTAGAAAACTTCTTTATGAACAACTAGAAAACGGCCGCTAAATGTCTTGTGGCCTAAAGAGTAAAGAGTACTCCAAGCCAACCTTCAAGAATGGCTAAATTCCACAATTCAACCTTGAAACCCCTGCTAGTGGCGGTATGGTCAGGAGAAAGAGTATCAATAAGAGGGATATTGTCCAGGAGCAGGATAGAACTGCACACGACAGACAAGAATTTCCCGCTGTAAAAACTATGTCCAACATATGATAAGGTATACTAGACTAGGATTGACCTGGTGAATCATAGCAAAGCACACAGACGGCAGGAACAATAGCAGCGTGTATAACTCATCATATTAAATTCATTATCTACAGAAGAACTTTAAATTTCCGCATTGTCTGCGATGGACTGCTGCTAGATTAGATGAGAATGGGATAACATTGATGGGGTGACAACGAACCTTTCATTATTACATGAAATCCCTACCGTAAAACCTCCATGTGGAATTAAAACTAAATGAAACACAATTGACAAAGTTTTAGGACGGCTACCTAATGTCTATATCCTGCCCAGAACCGCAGAATGAAATCAAAGTAGTAGGAAAAAGTAGTAGAGCTTACGTGCGAAAGACGAGTCCCCGATAAGAGACGACATGGATTACAATGAGGCATGAAAACGTTGCCAGAGAAAGTGAAAAGGGTGGAGAATTGTGAATCAAAAATAACAATAGTAGGCAGGGAATCCCAAAATGTTGTCTTCCAATAATCCTAATTCGTTATGGAGGAGATATCCTTAACAACAGCGGCATCAAAAGAAACAATATTATTATTATTATTATTATTATTATTATTATTATTATTTTCACAAGCCAAACTATAACCCTAGTTGGAAAAGCAGGATGCTATAAGCCCAAGGGTTCCAATAGGGAAAATTAGCCCAAAGAGGAAAGGAAACAAGAAAATAAACAAACTAAAAGAGAAGTAATAAACAATCAAAATACAATATTTCAAGAACAGTAACAAGAATAAATTAGATTCTCCATATATATTTTAAACTATAAACAGAATAATAATAGCCCTTTATTATAATATAAGAAGAGGATTCGCTTAATTCGTTTACTTGAAGACTGGCCGACTGACTTTCTTCTATTTGAATTTCTGCTAAATTTTCATGGTTTTTCCAATGATTTAAAAATACAGAATTACTAGCCTCATCCACTCACAGATTCTAATGGCAATTTTATCATTCAGGACTCTTTAGCTCTCATCTTTATTTAAATTGATTGATTGATTAAGAGTTATCTGGCATCCTGACATCTAAGGTCATTGACGCCGGTATCTTTATTGAAACTGATTCAAATGCTAGTTACCTCAACACTGATTTACTTACTTTTACCAAGTCGCAAAGTACATTTAGCTTCATTAATTCCGGTACACTGACGTCTCCTTAGCTTCATGTGAAGTGTACCAGGATTAATGAAGCCAACTGTACCTGTTAGGTACTAACAGAAAGGCGAGGTGACTGTAAGTTTCTTGATCAAGAAAACGAGCTTATATTCTAACAGTTGAGGGCAACGATGACACAAAACTCAACCAATGCCAAAGTTGCGAAGGCAGGCTTAAACAGGATTTTATTATATCAGTGAGAAAGCGAGATATAAAAAAGCAAAAGGATTACAATGTATGAGCGTGTATGAAACACGTGCGGTTTAAAGGTTTAAAGGCCACTCCTAAATGGCAGAGGCAAGGGACAGTGACATTGTCCTAGCAAGCAGAACAATGCCATAAACACTGACCATGTATCAAATAATCAGCAACCAAGCCCCCTCTCCACCCAAGATAGGCCCAGGGAGGGCCAGGCAATGGCTGCTGATGACTCAGCAGATAGATCTACAGGCTCCCCTAAACCCCACATCCCTAGCTCACAAGGATGGTAAGGTTGCAGACACTAAAGGAACTATCGAGTCTGAGCGGGACTCGACCCCCGTCTGGCAATCACCAGACAAGAGACGTTACCAATCAGGTCCCAGCAACCACTAGATGTAACTTTTAATCGGAACATCCTTCATAAGTGAAGTCCATGCTTCGTTTAGCATCTTTTATAAAGACTCACACTTGGCAACATCCATCATGCCCTCGTGTACTGGTCCCTGTGAAGGTCAACCAATATTGCAAACTCCGTTTGGTTTAACCAAGTACTTACTGTACAGGGACAACTCTGGGATGTGCAACGAACCCATACCTGTGGAAAGGTTTAAACTGGAGCATGTGGCCGTTACCTTAGATGCTGTTGTTCTTTTCCTTAGATTACCTTAAAACTTTTCCAATTTCCTTAAATTTGAAGCTAGTAGACCCGAAATTACCTTATATCATTACCTTAAAATTACCTTGAAACCTTGCAAATTACTCAAACTAAAGTAATTACCTTAAGTTTCTAAAAGCTTTACCAATTTCCCTAGATTTGAAGCTAGTCAACCCGAAATTACCTTGAAACCATGCAAATTACCTCAAACTAAGGTAATTACCTGAATGGTTTAAAAGCTGCAAGTTGTGGATAATCAGCGGGAATAAGTCTTAGGAAAGTACGCTGCTTGGATTTTAGACCACTTTGTTCCAATAATGTTTAGGTTGGCTAATCAAGCGCGATGCTCTTAAGACATAATCAGAGAAAGATATGTTGTCTCTCCTGAGCTCCTAATTCCCTCTATCAGTAAATCACCTTTGTTGCTAAATTGTTATAACTAAATTTACTATGTAATTCTTTAAAACAAACACCAGATGATATAATTCAAATTGGTTTTATTCTAAATTTTCAGAATTCCCAGTGTGAATAAAATTTAGATATCTGAAGTCCAAATTCCTAAAAACTCGGATATCGACACAGATGTTAAAACTAGTTTTTAGAAGATTTATTAAATGGAGTTTGGCTTTTTACACTGGTCGTGAAAGCGTGATATCTAAACTATTTCACAATATATAGGTCAAACAAATACATTTCTTCTGAAACAATTTACCAAAATTTCGTGATTACTTCTTGTCCTCCCACCTTATTAGATTAAATATATTTTCTACTATAAGAGGAAATGTATAAATTAGAAAATTTTGATAACATAATCCTGACCAATATATACCAAATTGAAGGTTATTACAAATATGATACTCCTGTTAATAGAAAACGAGACACCTAAGTCAATGTAAGATTTAATCACATATCCAGGCCATATTTCACACACGCGCACACAAAAAAAAAAGCCAAAGGCTGCTCTAATTTGCCATCTAACACTCGTAGGGTAAATATAAACGTCAATCTATCAACATTCCATGAAAATAATTCCCTGATAAAAAGCTCAACTCGTAAGAACCGCACAAAACCGTGAGAAACCAACTATCAGAGCCTACGTTGAACATGTTCAAAAACACCCGAAGAACGTTTCATAACATGCATTTAATATTCCTAATATATACTTAACCATCAGCCGAGTATCCCGTGCTAGTGAAACAACTAAGACAAGACGCATTGACAAGACGGCATGTAAAGGCGAGAGATAAAAATAGCACAGCGATATAAAAGTTACGTCACGCCTTGTTGTTGGCCGCACCAGTTGCGTCCTAATTAGCCCTATGAACTGGAAGGACGTCACCATACACTGGAAACCTGAAAACGTTCCTGAAATACTGTCCGGCCAGCGGTGGGGAAGAAAGCTAAGACATTCTTGATTCCCAACTTCAGCTTTAGAGAGCAACATCAAGGACATTATCATTTAAAAATTATAGTTATATTGTATTAAACGTACTATGTGATAACCTACCCAAACGGTGTCCTTGGGTGAGTTATGTGGTCAAAAGAAAAAACTGGTAATTCTCCAACGGTATTTTTTAGGCGAGGCTAATGCCCCTACCTAGAATGTTCTTACGTAAAAGTCCGTAATTCATTCACCTATTAGGAAGTTTATGATGCATACATTAGTACCACAGGCTTCTGCAATATAGGCTAAGGCTAAAAGTCTGTAATGACACAAGACCAGCTTAATCACTTAAGATCGAGAAGTAACATAAGGCCTATTTATTAGGTTAAGAACAAGTGGTAACATAAGGCCAGGTCAATCGGTTAAAAGGAATTGCTAGCACAAGGCCAGCTTAATCGGCTAAGAACAATTGCAAATATAAGGCCAGCTCAATCGGTTAATAGCAATTGCTAGCACAAGGCCAGCTTAATCGGCTAAGAACAAGTCCAAACATAAGGCCAGCTCAATCAGTTAAGAGCAATTGCTAGCAGAAGGCCAGCTTAATCGTCTAACAACAAGTCCAAACATAAGGTCAGCTCAATCGGTCAAGAACAATTGCTAGCACAAGACCAGCTTAATCAGCTAAGAACAAGTGCAAACATAAGGCCAGCTCAATTGGTCGAGAGCTATTGCTAGCACAAGGCCAGCTTAATCAGCTAAGAACAAGTGCAAACATAAGGCCAGTTCAATCGGTCAAGAGCAATTGCTAGCACAAGGCCAGCTTAATCAGCTACGAACAAGTGCAAACATAAGGTCAGCTCAATCGGTCAAGAGCAATTGCTAGCACAAGGCCAGTTTAATCAGCTAAGAACAAGTGCAAACATAAGGCCTGCTCAATCAGTCAAGAGTAATTGCTAGCAGAAGACCATCTTAATTGGCTAAGAACAAGTGCAAACATAAGGCCTGCTCAATCGGTCAAGAGTAATTGCTACCAGAAGGCCAGCTTAATCGGCTAAGAACAAGTGCAAACATAAGGCCAGCTCAATCGGTTAATAGTAATTGATAGCACAAGGCCAGCCTAATCGGCTAAGAATAAGTGCAAATATAAGGCCAGCTCAATCGGTTAATATCAATTGCTAGCACAAGGCCAGCTTAGTCAGCTAAGAACAAGTGCAAACATAAGGCCTGCTCAATCGGTCAAGAGCAATTGCTAACACAAGGCCAGCTTAATCAGCTAAGAAAAAGTGCAAAAATAAGGCCTGCTCAATCGGTCAAGAGCAATTGCTAGAACAAGGCCAGCTTAATCGGCTAAGAACAAGTGCAAACATAAGGCCTGCTCAATCGGTCAAGAGCAATTGTAGCTCAAGGCCAGCTTAATCAGCTAAGAACAAGTCCAAACATATGCCTTGCTCAATCGGTCAAGAACAATTACTAGCAGAAGGCCAGCTTAATCAGCTAAGAACAAGTGCAAACATAAGGCCAGCTCAATAGGTCAAGAGCAATTGCTAGCATAAGGCCAGCTTAATCAGCTAAGAGGAAGTGCAAACATAAGGCCAGCTCAATCGGTTAAGAGCAATTGCTAGCACAAGGCCAGCTTAGTCAGCTAAGAACAAGTGCAAACATAAGGCCAGCTCAATCGGATAAGAGCAATTGCTAGCAGAAGGCCAGCTTAATCAGCTAAGAACAAGTGCAAACATAATGCCAGCTCAATCGGTCAAGAGCAATTGCTAGCACAAGGCCAGCTTAATCAGCTAAGAACAAGTGCAAACATATGCCCTGCTCAATCGGTCAAGAACAATTGCTAGCAGAAGGCCAGCTTAATCAGCTAAGAACAAGTGCAAACATAAGGCCAGCTCAATCGGTCAAGAGCAATTGCTAGCATAAGGCCAGCTTAATCAGCTAAGACAAGTGCAAACATAAGGCCAGCTCAATCGGTTAATAGCAATTGCTAGCACAAGGCCAGCTTAGTCAGCTAAGAACAAGTGCAAACATAAGGCCAGCTCAATCGGATAAGAGCAATTGCTAGCAGAAGGCCAGCTTAATCAGCTAAGAACAAGTGCAAACATAATGCCAGCTCAATCGGTCAAGAGCAATTGCTAGCACAAGGCCAGCTTAATCAGCTAAGAACAAGTGCAAACATAATGCCAGCTCAATCGGTTAATAGCAATTGCTAGCACAACGCCAGCTTAATCAGCTAAGAACAAGTGCAAACATATGCCCTGCTCAATCGGTCAAGAACAATTGCTAGCAGAAGGCCAGCTTAATCAGCTAAGAACAAGTGCAAACATAAGGCCAGCTCAATCGGTCAAGAGCAATTGCTAGCATAAGGCCAGCTTAATCAGCTAAGACAAGTGCAAACATAAGGCCAGCTCAATCGGTAATAGCAATTGCTAGCACAAGGCCAGCTTAATCAGCTAAGAACAAGTGCAAACATAAGGCCAGCTCAATCGGATAAGAACAATTGCTAGCAGAAGGCCAGCTTGATCAGCTAAGAACAAGTGCAAACATAATGCCAGCTCAATCGGTCAGAGCAATTGCTAGCACAAGGCCAGCTTAATCAGCTAAGAACAAGTGCAAACATAAGGCCTGCTCAATCGGTCAAGAGCAATTGCTAGCACAAGGCCAGCTTAATCAGCTAAGAACAAGTGCAAACATAAGGCCTTGCTCAATCGGTCAAGAACAATTGCTAGCACAAGGCCAGCTTAATCAGCTAAGAACAAGTGCAAACATAAGGCCTGCTCAATCGGTCAAGAGCAATTGCTAGCACAAGGCCAGCTTAATCAGCTAAGAACAAGTGCAAACATAAGGCCTGCTCAATCGGTCAAGAGCAATTGCTAGCACAAGGCCAGCTTAATCAGCTAAGAACAAGTGCAAACATAAGGCCTGCTCAATCGGTCAAGAGCAATTGCTAGCTCAAGGCCAGCTTAATCAGCTAAGAACAAGTGCAAACATATGCCCTGCTCAATCGGTCAAGAACAATTGCTAGCAGAAGGCCAGCTTAATCAGCTAAGAACAAGTGCAAACATAAGGCCAGCTCAATCGGTCAAGTGCAATTGCTAGCATAAGGCCAGCTTAATCAGCTAAGAGGAAGTGCAAACATAAGGCCAGCTCAATCGGTTAATAGCAATTGCTAACACAAGGCCAGCTTAATCAGCTAAGAACAAGTGCAAACATAAGGCCAGCTCAATCGGTCAAGAGCAATTGCTAGCATAAGGCCAGCTTAATCAGCTAAGAGGAAGTGCAAACATAAGGCCAGCTCAATCAGTTAATAGCAATTGCTAGCACAAGGCCAGCTTGGTCAGCTAAGAACAAGTGCAAACATAAGGCCAGCTCAATCAGATAAGAGCAATTGCTAGCAGAAGGCCAGCTTAATCAGCTAAGAACAAGTGCAAACATAAGGCCAGCTCAATCGGTCAAGAGCAATTGCTAGCACAAGGCCAGCTTAATCAGCTAAGAACAAGTCCAAACATAAGGCCTTCTCAATCGGTCAAGAACAATTGCTAGCACAAGGCCAGCTTAATCAGCTAAGAACAAGTGCAAACATAAGGCCTGCTCAATCGGTCAAGAACAATTGCTAGCACAAGGCCAGCTTAATCAGCTAAGAACAAGTGCAAACATAAGGCCTGCTCAATCGGTCAAGAACAATTGCTAGCACAAGGCCAGCTTAATCAGCTAAGAACAAGTGCAAACATAAGGCCAGCTCAATCGGTCAAGAGCTATTGCTAGCATAAGTCCAGCTTAATCAGCTAAAACTAGTGCAAACATAAGGCCTGCTCAATCGGTCAAGAGCAATTGCTAGAACAAGGCCAGCTTAATCGGCTAAAAACAAGTCCAAACATAAGGCCAGTTCAATCAGTTAAGAGCTATTGCTAGCATAAGGCCAGCTTAATCGGTTAAGAACAAGTCCAAACATAAGGCCAGCTCAATCGGTTAAGAGTAATTGCTAGCAAAGGCCAGCCTAATCAGCTAAGAATAAGTGCAAACATAAGGCCAGCTCAATCGGTTAATAGCAATTGCTAGCACAAGGCCAGCTTAGTCAGCTAAGAACAAGTGCAAACATAAGGCCAGCTCAATCGGATAAGAGCAATTCCTAGCAGAAGGCCAGCTTAATCAGCTAAGAACAAGTGCAAACATAAGGCCAGCTCAATCGGTCAAGAGCAATTGCTAGCATAAGGCCAGCTTAATCAGCTAAGAACAAGTCCAAACATAAGGCCAGCTCAATCAGTCAGGAACAATTGCTAGCACAAGGCCAGCTTAATCAGCTAAGAACAAGTGCAAACATAAGGCCTGCTCAATCGGTCAAGAACAATTGCTAGCACAAGGCCAGCTTAATCAGCTAAGAACAAGTGCAAACATAAGGCCAGCTCAATCGGTTAATAGCAATTGCTAGCATAAGGCCAGCTTAATCAGCTAAGAACAAGACCAAACATAAGGCCTGCTCAATCAGTCAAGACCAATTGCTAGCACAACGCCAGCTTAATCAGCTAAGAACAAGTCCAAACATAAGGCCTGCTCAATCGGTCAAGAACAATTGCTAGCACAAGGCCAGCTTAATCGGCTAAGAACAAGTGCAAACATAAGGCCTGCTCAATCGGTTAAGAGCAATTGCTAGCAGAAGGCCAGCTTAATCGGCTAAGAACAAGTGCAAATGTAAGGCCAGCTCAATCGGTCAAGAACAATTGCTAGCACAAGGCCAGCTTAATCGGCTAAGAACAAGTGCAAACATAAGGCCAGCTCAATCGGTTAAGAGCTATTGCTAGCAAAAGGCCAGCTTAATCAGCTAAGAACAAGTGCAAACATAAGGCCAGCTCAATCGGTTAAGAGTAATTGCTAGCACAAGGCCAGCCTAATCAGCTAAGAATAAGTGCAAATATAAGGCCAGCTCAATCGGTTAATAGTAATTGCTAGCACAAGGCCAGCTTAATCAGCTAAGAACAAGTGCAAACATAAGGCCAGCTCAATCGAATAATAGCAATTGCTAGCAGAGGGCCAGCTTAGTCAGCTAAGAACAAGTGCAAACATAAGGCCAGCTCAATCTGATAAGAGCAATTGCTAGCAGAAGGCCAGCTTAATCAGCTAAGAACAAGTGCAAACATAAGACCAGCTCAATCGGTTAAGAGCTATTGCTAGCAAAAGGCCAGCTTAATCAGCTAAGAACAAGTGCAAACATATGGCTAGCTCAATCGGTTAAGAGTAATTGCTAGCACAAGGCCAGCCTAATCAGCTAAAAATAAGTGCAAATATAAGGCCAGCTCAATCGGTTAATAGCAATTGCTAGCACAAGGCCAGCTTAGTCAGCTAAGAACAAGTGCAAACATAAGGCCAGCTCAATCGGATAAGAGCAATTGCTAGCAGAAGGCCAGCTTAATCAGCTAAAAACAAGTGCAAACATAAAACCAGCTCAATCGGTTAAGAGCTATTGCTAGCAAAAGGCCAGCTTAATCAGCTAAAAACAAGTGCAAACATAAGGCTAGCTCAATCGGTTAAGAGTAATTGCTAGCACAAGGCCAGCCTAATCAGCTAAAAATAAGTGAAAATATAAGGCCAGCTCAATCGATTAATAGCAATTGCTAGCACAAGGCCAGCTTAGTCAGCTAAGAACAAGTGCAAACATAAGGCCAGCTCAATCGGATAAGAGCAATTGCTAGCAGAAGGCCAGCTTAATCAGCTAAGAACAAGTACAAATATAGGGCTAGCTCAATCGGTTAAGAGTAATTGCTAGCACAAGGCCAGCCTAATCAGCTAAAAATAAGTGCAAATATAAGGCCAGCTCAATCGGTTAAGAGTAATTGCTAGCACAAGGCCAGCTTAGTCAGCTAAGAACAAGTGCAAACATAAGGCTAGCTCAATCGGTTAAGAGTAATTGCTAGCACAAGGCCAGCTTAGTCAGCTAAGAACAAGTCCAAACATAAGGCCAGCTCAATCGGATAAGAGCAATTGCTAGCAGAAGGCCAGCTTAATCAGCTAAGAACAAGTGCAAACATAATGCCAGCTCAATCGGTCAAGAGCAATTGCTAGCACAAGGCCAGCTTAATCAGCTAAGAACAAGTGTAAACATAATGCCAGCTCAATCGGTTAATAGCAATTGCTAGCACAACGCCAGCTTAATCAGCTAAGAACAAGTGCAAACATATGCCCTGCTCAATCGGTCAAGAACAATTGCTAGCAGAAAGCCAGCTTAATCAGCTAAGAACAAGTGCAAACATAAGGCCAGCTCAATCGGTCAAGAGCAATTGCTAGCATAAGGCCAGCTTAATCAGCTAAGAACAAGTGCAAACATAAGGCCTGCTCAATCGGTCAAGAGCAATTGCTAACACAAGGCCAGCTTAATCAGCTAAGAAAAAGTGCAAAAATAAGGCCTGCTCAATCGGTCAAGAACAATTGCTAGCACAAGGCCGGCTTAATCGGCTAAGAACAAGTGCAAACATAAGGCCTGCTCAATCGGATAAGAGCAATTGCTAGCAGAAGGCCAGCTTGATCAGCTAAGAACAAGTGCAAACATAATGCCAGCTCAATCGGTCAGGAGCAATTGCTAGCACAAGGCCAGCTTAATCAGCTAAGAACAAGTCCAAACATAAGGCCTTCTCAATCGGTCAAGAACAATTGCTAGCACAAGGCCAGCTTAATCAGCTAAGAACAAGTGCAAACATAAGGCCTGCTCAATCGGTCAAGAACAATTGCTAGCACAAGGCCAGCTTAATCAGCTAAGAACAAGTGCAAACATAAGGCCTGCTCAATCGGTCAAGAGCAATTGCTAACACAAGGCCAGCTTAATCAGCTAAGAAAAAGTGCAAAAATAAGGCCTGCTCAATCGGTCAAGAGCAATTGCTAGCACAAGGCCAGCTTGATCAGCTAAGAACAAGTGCAAACATAAGGCCTGCTCAATCGGTCAAGAGCAATTGCTAACACAAGGCCAGCTTAATCAGCTAAGAAAAAGTGCAAAAATAAGGCCTGCTCAATCGGTCAAGAGCAATTGCTAGCACAAGGCCAGCTTAATCGGCTAAGAACAAGTGCAAACATAAGGCCTGCTCAATCGGTCAAGAGCAATTGCTAGCTCAAGGCCAGTTCAATCAGCTAAGAACAAGTCCAAACATATGCCCTGCTCAATCGGTCAAGAACAATTACTAGCACAAGGCCAGCTTAATCAGCTAAGAACAAGTGCAAACATATGCCCTGCTCAATCGGTCAAGAACAATTGCTAGCAGAAGGCCAGCTTAATCAGCTAAGAACAAGTGCAAACATAAGGCCAGCTCAATCGGTCAAGAGCAATTGCTAGCATAAGGCCAGCTTAATCAGCTAAGAGGAAGTGCAAACATAAGGCCAGCTCAATTGGTTAATAGCAATTGCTAACACAAGGCCAGCTTAATCAGCTAAGAACAAGTGCAAACATAAAGCCAGCTCAATCGGTCAAGAGCAATTGCTAGCATAAGGCCAGCTTAATCAGCTAAGAGGAAGTGCAAACATAAGGCCAGCTCAATCAGTTAATAGCAATTGCTAGCACAAGGCCAGCTTAGTCAGCTAAGAACAAGTGCAAACATAAGGCCAGCTCAATCAGATAAGAGCAATTGCTAGCAGAAGGCCAGCTTAATCAGCTAAGAACAAGTGCAAACATAACGCCAGCTCAATTGGTCAAGAGCAATTGCTAGCACAAGGCCAGCTTAATCAGCTAAGAACAAGTCCAAACATAAGGCCTTCTCAATCGGTCAAGAACAATTGCTAGCACAAGGCCAGCTTAATCAGCTAAGAACAAGTGCAAACATAAGGCCTGCTCAATCGGTCAAGAACAATTGCTAACACAAGGCCAGCTTAATCAGCTAAGAACAAGTGCAAACATAAGGCCTGCTCAATCGGTCAAGAACAATTTCTAGCACAAGGCCAGCTTAATCAGCTAAGAACAAGTGCAAACATAAGGCCAGCTCAATCGGTCAAGAGCTATTGCTAGCATAAGTCCAGCTTAATCAGCTAAGAACTAGTGCAAACATAAGGCCTGCTCAATTGGTCAAGAGCAATTGCTAGAACAAGGCCAGCTTAATCGGCTAAAAACAAGTCCAAACATAAGGCCAGTTCAATCAGTTAAGAGCTATTGCTAGCATAAGGCCAGCTTAATCGGTTAAGAACAAGTCCAAACATAAGGCCAGCTCAATCGGTTAAGAGTAATTGCTAGCACAAGGCCAGCCTAATCAGCTAAGAATAAGTGCAAACATAAGGCCAGCTCAATCGGTTAATAGCAATTGCTAGCACAAGGCCAGCTTAGTCAGCTAAGAACAAGTGCAAACATAAGGCCAGCTCAATCGGATAAGAGCAATTCCTAGCAGAAGGCCAGCTTAATCAGCTAAGAACAAGTGCAAACATAAGGCCAGCTCAATCGGTCAAGAGCAATTGCTAGCATAAGGCCAGCTTAATCAGCAAAGAACAAGTCCAAACATAAGGCCAGCTCAATCAGTCAGGAACAATTGCTAGCACAAGGCCAGCTTAATCAGCTAAGAACAAGTCCAAACATAAGGCCTGCTCAATCGGTCAAGAACAATTGCTAGCACAAGGCCAGCTTAATCAGCTAAGAACAAGTGCAAACATAAGGCCAGCTCAATCGGTTAATAGCAATTGCTAGCATAAGGCCAGCTTAATCAGCTAAGAACAAGACCAAACATAAGGCCTGCTCAATCAGTCAAGACCAATTGCTAGCACAACGCCAGCTTAATCAGCTAAGAACAAGTCCAAACATAAGGCCTGCTCAATCGGTCAAGAACAATTGCTAGCACAAGGCCAGCTTAATCGGCTAAGAACAAGTGCAAACATAAGGCCAGCTCAATCGGTTAAGAGCAATTGCTAGCAGAAGGCCAGCTTAATCGGCTAAGAACAAGTGCAAATGTAAGGCCAGCTCAATCGGTCAAGAACAATTGCTAGCACAAGGCCAGCTTAATCGGCTAAGAACAAGTGCAAACATAAGGCCAGCTCAATCGGTTAAGAGCTATTGCTAGCAAAAGGCCAGCTTAATCAGCTAAGAACAAGTGCAAACATAAGGCCAGCTCAATCGGTTAAGAGTAATTGCTAGCACAAGGCTAGCCTAAGCAGCTAAGAATAAGTGCAAATATAAGGCCAGCTCAATCGGTTAATAGTAATTGCTAGCACAAGGCCAGCTTAATCAGCTAAGAACAAGTGCAAACATAAGGCCAGCTCAATCGAATAATAGCAATTGCTAGCAGAGGGCCAGCTTAGTCAGCTAAGAACAAGTGCAAACATAAGGCCAGCTCAATCTGATAAGAGCAATTGCTAGCAGAAGGCCAGCTTAATCAGCTAAGAACAAGTGCAAACATAAGGCCAGCTCAATCGGTTAAGAGCTATTGCTAGCAAAAGGCCAGCTTAATCAGCTAAGAACAAGTGCAAACATAAGGCTAGCTCAATCGGTTAAGAGTAATTGCTAGCACAAGGCCAGCCTAATCAGCTAAAAATAAGTGCAAATATAAGGCCAGCTCAATCAGTTAATAGCAATTGCTAGCACAAGGCCAGCTTAGTCAGCTAAAAACAAGTGCAAACATAAGGCCAGCTCAATCGGATAAGAGCAATTGCTAGCAGAAGGCCAGCTTAATCAGCTAAGAACAAGTGCAAACATAAGACCAGCTCAATCGGTCAGGAGCAATTGCTAGCAAAAGGCCAGCTTAATCAGCTAAGAACAAGTGCAAACATAAGGCTAGCTCAATCGGTTAAGAGTAATTGCTAGCACAAGGCCAGCCTAATCAGCTAAAAATAAGTGGAAATATAAGGCCAGCTCAATCGGTTAATAGCAATTGCTAGCACAAGGCCAGCTTAGTCAGCTAAGAACAAGTGCAAATATAGGGCTAGCTCAATCGGTTAAGAGTAATTGCTAGCACAAGGCCAGCCTAATCAGCTAAAAATAAGTGCAAATATAAGGCCAGCTCAATCGGTTAAGAGTAATTGCTAGCACAAGGCCAGCTTAGTCAGCTAAGAACAAGTGCAAACATAAGGCTAGCTCAATCGGTTAAGAGTAATTGCTAGCACAAGGCCAGCCTAATCAGCTAAAAATAAGTGCAAATATAAGGCCAGCTCAATCGGTTAATAGCAATTGCTAGCACAAGGCCAGCTTAGTCAGCTAAGAACAAGTGCAAACATAAGGCCAGCTCAATCGGATAAGAGCAATTGCTAGCAGAAGGCCAGCTTAATCAGCTAAGAGGAAGTGCAAACATAAGGCCAGCTCAATCGGTCAAGAGCAATTGTTAACACAAGGCCAGCTTAATCAGCTAAGAAAAAGTGCAAAAATAAGGCCTGCTCAATCGGTGAAGAGCTATTGCTAGCACAAGGCCAGCTTAATCAGTTAAGAGCAATTGCTAAAACAAGGCAAGCTTAGCTGGGTAAGAGTAAGGTCTGACACAGGGCCAGCTAAAGCAGTTAAAAGCAAGTGTTGACATAAGGCTAGCCTAATCAGTTAAGAGCAAGTGCTGACACAAGGCTAGCTAATCAGTTATGAGCAAGTGCTGATACAAGCCCAGCCTAATCAGGTAAGAAAAGTGCAGACATATGGCCAACTTAATTGGGATCAATTTCTGGCTCAAGGCTCGCTCAATCGGTTAAGGGACATTGCTAATACAAGGCCAGCTTTAATCTATTCAGATTAAGTGGTGACACAAGGACAGCTTCATTTGTTAAGAGCAAGATTAGTGGACAAGGCCAGCTTAATTAGTCAAGAGCAAGTGCTGGCACAAAGACAGCTTAATCGCTTGAATTAGGAGTAAGTGCTGACTCAAGGCCAGCCTGACTGACTAAGAGTGAGTGCTGACACAAGGCCAGCTTTATTAGTTAAGAGAAAGTGCTGACACAAGGCCAGCTTAATCGATAAAAAGCCAGTGATGGTACAAGACCATCCTATTTGGTTAAGCGCAAGTGCTGACAAAAGGCCACCTTAATTAGTTAAGAGCAAATAATGGCACAAAGCTGGCTTAATTGGTTTAAACTCTTAAGGGTTAGATCAACTATACAAATGGCTACAGTTACATTATTATTATTATTATTATTATTATTATTATTATTATTATTATTATTATTATTATTATTATTATTATTATTATTATTATTATTAACCAAGCTATAAACCTAGTTGGAAAAGCATGTTGCTAGAAGCCTAAGGGTTCCTACAAGGAAAAATAACCCAGTGAGGAGAGGAAATAAGGAAACAAATAAACTACAAGAAAAGTAATGAACCATCAAAATAAAATATTCAAGAACAGTAACAATATCAAAATGAATCTTTCATATATAAGCTATAAAAAACTTGAAAAATCAAGAGAAAGAGAAATTTAAATAAAATAGTGGAGAACACTGTGTATAGGATAAAGATAACTGATCAGAGATTTCTCAGTTTGAGTAGCTTAAAATTTTTATTCCTTAAAATTGTATTGCTCTTTCGGTTATCAGAGCTAGACCTAGACTTGAACAGCAATTAATTGCAATGATTAAAGCCTCGATGTCAGGTTGATTGATTAATGGCAACTCTTCATAGAATGTGTGAATTACAGTAATAATTTAGTTTACATTAAATAATTTTGAATTATTATATAGTTTTTCATCGTAAACTTATGCATTTAGTTTTTCTCCATAAAATTTCCATGTGTCATTCAAACTATAATTTAGATTTCATGTAAAAATACCTGAATTATAATTGGGTTTCTTCTCTTACACATTTTAAAATGGATAAATTTTCATCCTCTGAAAATGATGTAAAATAGTTTCTTTTACCCAATTCCTGCTTTTATTATCAACATCATTTTTACACCTTTCCGTATAGCAAGATCCCACTGATACAACTGTAACCATCTGTTTAAAGGTTTAAAGGTCGCTCATGAATGGCAGAGGCAAGGGACAGTGACATTGCCTTAACAAGCAGAACAATGCCCTAGTGACTGACCATATTTTATATGATCAGCGCCCAAGCCCCCTCTCCACCCAAGCTAGGACCAGGGAGAGCCAGGCAAATGGCTGCTGATGAATCAACAGATAAACCTATAGGCTCCCCCAAACACCCCAACCTTAACTCACAAGGATGGTAAGGTTGCAGACACTAATGACACTGACGAGACTGAGCGAGACTCGAACCCCCGACTGGCGACCACCAGGCAGAGACGTTACCAATCAGACCACAGCAAACCTTATGAGTTTAAACACTCACTAAATTAAAATAATTTATAAACGTTACTAATATACGAAGATTAGAAGACATAGGGCATAACTAAAAGTCATCTTAAGTAAACAACAAGTTACAAAAAAAAAAGAAAAAAAAAAAGACAATCTATCAATCAATCAATTCATGAAAAAAGATAGTTCTGTAGCCATTGATAATTTAAGTAGGTTACACTAATTGTAATTTGTCTGAAATGGTCAATATGAACTAGAATGAATGAAAGTATAGCTTTCAGAATCATACATTAAATAAATTATAACCTTTGGCATCTAGGTCAAGACACATTTAGTAATCCCTCTATCTCCCAAGCAGGGTTTAAACTTTCAAGGTAATTGCCTAGTTTCCTGTAATTTTCGTGGTTTCAAGGTAATTCTAAGGTAATTTCGGTTTTACTAGCTTCAAATTTAAGGAAATTGGAAAAAGTTTTAAGGTAATCTTAGGTAAAAAGCAGCGGCATTCAAGGTAATGGTCACATGGCACATGCTCGAGTTTAAACCCTGAATTAGTCAAGTACATTCTGTCTTCTACTTTCAATTAATGTTTGTTCCCTTTCCAAATAGGAATTCCATTTCTTCAAAAGTTTATTTCTGAATAAAAAACAGGTTACTTTTCATCTCTCCACCTGAAATAAGATCTCAGTTGTCTATAATCTTCCAAAGATGCTTCATATTCCGTTATTCTATTTATAACACCAGCATCTACAAAAAAAAAAAAAAAAAAAAAAAAAAAAAAAAAAAAAACGGTATATGCCTGGTAACACTTATTCCAGGATTTTTGCCGTTTAAAAAACAGATATATTGTCGTAAAGGAGTAATATTACGATCACCAAACTCTAAAAGATAACAAAGTAGGGTAAAATTACGGTCGCCCGTATTTTACTGAAATACGGATGAAAACAGTATATTTTTACGGAGAATTTCCGATTAGGATAACAGGTTTTTTCTAAATAGTGTAGTTGTGCGACACCAGTATACGAAGTTTGTTATTTTGCCCAATTACAGTTTTTTTTTTCCTCAAGTACATAAACCCAAATTATGTCCATTATAAGATACTGCCTGCGTTTCAATTTTGGCCTGGTGTACAATGTTAAAAATTTGTATTAAAAAAAAAACGGTAAATGCCTGGCAACATTTATTCTAAGATTTTTACCGTTTTAGAAACGGATATATTGACGTAAAGGAGTGATATTACGGTCACCAACCCGTACGGAGAATTTTCGGATAAAATCACGGTCTTCTTAACAGTGTAGTTAGGATGGATGTACACGTGAGCCGACCTTCTCGTGAGAGAACTGTCAATCGATGTACTCTGCCACGTGACATAGATAAGAAAGTCACGAATCACTTGAGGAAATCTCGCTACCTAAGCATGTCATCTTCTTGATATCTATTTCTTGTCTAGTTAAATGGGACAGTTCTTTATATTGCGATAACCTGGTCAACAGTCCGAATGTTATACCTAACTAGTGTCAATGCATTAAAGTTGATTACGTATCTTGTAATTTGTTTCTTTATTTCCTTTCCTCGCTGGGCTATTTTTCCCTGTTGGAGCCCTTGGACTTACAGCATCCTGCTTTTCCAACTAGGGTTGTAGTTTAGCTAATAATAATAATAATAATAATAATAATAATAATAATAATAATAATAATAATAATAATAACAATAATAATAATAATATTTTTTCTTGTTGGACCCCTTGGACTTACAGCATCCTGCTTTTCCAACTAGGGTTGTAGCATAGCTAATAATAATAATAATAATAATAATAATAATAATAATAATAATAATAATAATGACAAAGATTCTTCCCTGTGTATGTTCATACCATTTTACAAAATTCCACCGTTCTAAATTATCTGAATTTATCATATTTTACGAACTTGGCATGATTTTACACACTACAAAGTTTCAAAAGCCCGTGTCTAGTCGAAGGAGAATTATAGATGTTGAAAATGTTTATAAATGATAACCTGAGAAGCTTAAAGCATGAGTTTATCAAAAGCAGAATCTAAATTTCTTAAAACCGAGTAAAAGCTCGAGTTACTCTAGAGGGACAACTGGCAAACACCAAGTCGTCCTTCACGATATTTCCTCAATGGTCAGCGCTGACTTTCAAAGAAGCCACAACGCTGGAAAATTCCAGCGAACGAGACTCCATAGAAGATAATATGTGACTTGAGAGTTGCGTTAGGGGTTTCTGGAAGCCTTCAATGTCATCGTTCAGGAAACAAGATGAAAACTAAGAAAATGTGACCTACTATCTGGCTATATGGTATGTCACTGTCGTGTCAGTTTCTTGGACTTGGGTTCGATTTCGTCGGCCGACCAGAAGCTATTACCTATGAGTTGATTCCCCCTTGGGTCTCTGATACCGACGTATAGAGATAATCCAGATATTAAGAGGTGTATAATATATGGCTTATTTGAATATATATATATATATATATATATATATATATATATATATATATATATATATATATATATATATATATATATAGTGTATATGAGTGTATATATACATACATATATATAGTGTATATATATATATGTATACATATATGTGTGTATATGTATAAAAATTGCGTATTGTAGTTGGTTTATAATTTGTCGTCTCAGACAACTCTTTTCTGAAGGTACTTAAGCTCATTTATATGGGATAGGCACCTTTGATCTGATACTGATAAATTAATTTTGCATATTCATTTGATACAGTGGTCAAGCTCACCAATTGGCATACTGGATAATAAAAAGCATCTGGGAAAACTAAGTTTCTAAAAAAGCAGTCATTAATTAACGTTGAATAGCTAAGGGGAAAAGACGGTCATGGGTTGGCTGAAATTTCATACTGAAAATTGAAGGTGAGAACGGGAGTTTAACAATATCTGGAAGAGGCTCTCCACCGTCATAGGAGTCCAATATATGGACACAAAGGAAATTTAGAATCAAGTTTAAAATAAATGAATTTCTTGAATTATGAAACGTCGCAAATTTAAAACACTATTTGTGCAAGCAGTACTCTCGGAGAGGGGCTCCATATAAGAACTAGAGTAGAGAGCAGACCTCCGCCGTGACAGCTTATTTCCCGACCTTGACCTTGACCTT
Organism: Palaemon carinicauda; assembly: GCF_036898095.1. Lineage (NCBI taxonomy): Eukaryota > Metazoa > Arthropoda > Malacostraca > Decapoda > Palaemonidae > Palaemon > Palaemon carinicauda. The sequence goes on from NC_090738.1 coordinate 35,954,426, forward strand.
AACATGTATTAAATGGCGTGGATTTTCAGACACTCCAATATTAACTAAGTTTGAAGTCTCTGTGACAACGGTGTCCAAACTTATGGCTGATTACGTGAATTGCACATTTTGCTTGACCGTGACCTTGACTTTTGACCTTGACCTTCCAAAATTTAAAAATTTTCAGCTTTTTACATAACAAGTTTCATTAATCTACGATTAAAATTGTGTCCATGAAGCTGTTCACAAACAAACACACAAACAGGGGGTAAAATATAACCTCTTTCCAACTTTGTTGGTGAAGGTAATAGATACTAACATCCCCCCCAAAAAAAACCAGGCCGCAGAGCTTCCAAATAAACTGCAAGTTTTTCACCCATGTCAAGATATGTCTCGCATGTCCATCCATGCATAAAATGCAACGAGCTACTCTTACTGTTAGTTAATCTGGCCAGAGAGGCATCATAACAAACATTCTATGGATCCATAATAAGACATAAAAAGAAAGTTAATATGTCCTTACCGCATAACAAAACATGACGTTTCACCTTGCAAATGTATATCAAGGATTTCCGATTACCACTCATAAAAATGTATGGGAGGACGTCGCCAAACTACAAAAGGGGGCTATCGGTCTGGGATCAGACATTTGCATCACGTCTGATGACGTGGAAAAAATCTATTTTGTCTGAACGCAACGCTTCTCTTTTTACAAAATTATGTAACGGAACAGTGGTAATAATATTCAGGAAGAGGCCTACCTATGAATAATGTGAAGGTCATTCTGTCTCAATCTTAGGATTGTTATTATTATAAATAGTTGTACCAACTTGATAACATAGGCAAGGGACATGTTATTGTCTCATTGCCTCATCAGGTGTGCCATGACTCAAGTATATGCGTCTTACTTTTCTATTATTATTTTCTTACTGATTCATCAGGTGCTTAATGTACTCTTCATTAGAGGGGTGAAGTAATAAAAAAATTGCATGACATTTGGTTGGAATGGGATTTAAAATATAAGCAAAACTAAAGGCAGGGATAAACAAATATCTTCTTCTTTCTATGAAAAAGAAGAGGAACTTGTGAACTCAATCCATCGTCATAACAAAAGAGAGGAATAGAGCAAATAAAAACCTCAAATAGAAGTCTGACAAAATGAAAGAAAAGATAAAATATAAGTCTTCTATAAATACTAAAAAATAAGTCTTATATATAAAAGACAGCTATAGATCAAAGAAGTCTCTTCGATAAGATAACTGCAAATACCTTTAATTTCCTTATTTCCTTTCCTCACTGGGCTATTTTTCCCTGTTGGAGCCCTTGAGCTTATGGCACCATGCTTTTCCAACTAGGGTTGTAGTTTGGCTAATAATAATAATAATAATAATAATAATAATAATAATAATAATAATAATAATAATAATAATAGGAGGCAGGATGAAACCCGGATCCCTACACTATAAATACCACCCACTCGAAAGACTGTGATAGAGAGAGATAAAACAATAATAATAATAATAATAATAATACAAGCCTTAATCTGCATCAACAAATAGGGAGATGAATGAGGCTGCGCAATAGATCACATATTACCATTACACATCAGACTGCATACTAAGTGAGATGATCGAGATGATAAAAGCTTGATGATATAAAGAAGAGAGCTTTTAAATAATAATGTATAAAAACACACAATAAAAAAGTACGTTAATATTGTGCATACTTATGAAACTGGATGTGGACTGGACACATAATGGACAACATCCCTTGCAATCTGGATATGTTTCCAATGACAGTCTCATCTTTCTAGTTTATTGCTGTTATTTAATTTTAACTCTTTAAATGGATTAAAAAAAATGAGGTTTCTGGGCCGAGCCTGCCTTCACACACACACACACACACACACACACAGACACACACACACACACACACATATATATATATATATATATATATATATATATATATATATATATATATATATATATATATATTCTGCGTAGCAGTTGCCTTTAAATTGGAATTCTATAGGTTATTTCACGATATAAGTTAGAATTTTTTGGGTTTTGACTGCCTTTGAATTTGAATTTCTCGGTTGCAGACCTCTAAATTCAAAGTTTTTGAGTTTTGACTGCTTTTAATCTTTTATTTTTGGTTTAGTGAAAATCTTAATTTTTTTTTTCTTTTCTTTTTCAATGTCTAAATTTTGATTATATGGATCGTGCCATTTAAATTTGAATTTACTGGATACCGCCTGCTTTCCATAACGTAATGTAGAAGTGTTATCAAACTCAAACGACAGTAAGATTTACTCACTCGTCACGAACAATAACTTTGGTGTCATCTACAAGAGTTGTTGGTCTTCAATGACAGTCTCATAAAATGAGATTGCATTTAAAGGTTTATTAAAGGATAACTCATGAATGGCAGAGGCAAGAGACAGTAACACTGCCCTATCAAGCAGGACAGTGCCTTAGAGACTGACCATATATACATATGATCAGCGCCCAAGCCCACTCTCCACCCAAGCTAGGATCAAGGAGGGCCAGACAATGGCTGCTGATGACTCAGCACGTAGAGCTATAGGCTACCACAAACCACCATCCTTTGCTGACAAGGATGGTAAGGTTGCATAAACCAAATACATACTAGAGTAAGTATTGTGGATAATAATATACTGGCTTGGTGACAGTAGAAATATATTTGAAGCCTGACCAATTTAAATACTCTGCAGAATCTAAAGGAGCCCCAGTACTGTACTTTGGTTATAGATTTCTTCATCCCACAGCATGGTTAATCTTGAGGTTGAACGGGTGGCAAAATTATTATCATTATTGTTACATGGTAAACTACAACCCTAGTTGGAAAAGCAGAATGATATAAGCCCAGGGACCTCAACAGAAAAAATAGCCCAGTGAGGAAAGGAAATAAGGAAGAATAAAAAATTTTGAGAACAGCAACATTAAAAAAAATATTTCCTATATAAACTATAAAATTTTTAACAAAACAAGAAGAGAAATTAGATAGAATAGTGTGCCCGAGTGTACCCTCAAGCAAGAGAACTCTAACCCAAGACAGTGGAAGACCATGGTACAGAGGCTATGGAACTACCCAAGACTAGAAAACAATGGCTTGATTTTAGAGTGTCCTCCTAGAAGAGCTGCTTACTATAGCTAAAGAGTCTCTTCTACCCTTATTAAGGTGTTATATATTATTTGAAACTTTCCAAAAGGGATTTTGCTGTGAAGCATATGTGCAGGAAATCCTTACTTTTAAAAGTAAGTTGGAAGTTCTTTTTGCTTTTGCCTTTAGATTAAAAATTATGAAAAAGAACCCATGTTCACTCAAAATATCAAATGCATATTTTCACAGAAATAACTTGATAATATCGCAGTGTTTATTATCTATTGTTATTACTACTGCCGTTATCAGTACTATTATATTGTTTTTTTTAGTGTAGCAAGCTAAAAAAAATAGGTTGTTCACATAGAATATCAAGTGAATTAATAAAAAGAAAAATATATAAATAAACGAACTGATTAGAAAATAAAATTGGTCTTGAGTGTCATTAAACTATGCAATTCGGTATGGAAGGCCTAAGAACAAAGGCCATAGCAAAACACAAAACTTAATGAACAATGTCTATAAGATCCCAAGGGTAACTACGTATCCTGAGAGATGACCGAGTAATCTTAAAGAACGGAGAAGACACTCCAATCGATCAAGCAAATTAAAAATAAAACGGAAAGATGATAGGCCATCCCAACTTTGCATGGAAAATAACGTCTCTGTCAGGTGTTTGCCAAACGGGGGTTCAAGTCCTGCTCAGAATTGTTAGTGCCATTAGTGTATGCAACCTTACCATCCTTGTGAGCTAAGGTTGGAGGGTTTGGGGGAGCCTATAGGTCTATCTGGCGAGTCATCAGCAGCCACTGCCTGGCCCTTCCTGGTCCTAGCTTGGGTGGAGAGAAGGCTTGGGCGCTGATCATATAATATATGGTCAGTCTCTAGGGCATTGTCCTGATTGCTAGGGCAACGTCACTGTCCCTTGCCTCTGTCATTCATGACCGACCTTTAAACCTTTAAACTGGAAAGTCTCCTGTATGAAACACCATCTACTGCATATGTTTGGAAAAGTAGTTCACTTTAAACAAAGCTGCAACAGCACAACTAAAGAGGGTAGGTGTTGACTAAACTGTGGAGAAAACAAAAATAAAAACGTAATTTCTATCGGAAATTCTCCGTAAAAATATACTGTTCTCCGCCTTATTTCAGTAAAATACAGGTGACCTTAATTCATAGCCTACTTTGTTACTATCTTTTAAGGATTGGTGACCGTAATATTACTCGTTTACGTCAATATATTCGATTTTAAAACGGTAAATGACTACCGACATTTATTCCATGATGTTTACCGTATTTACGGCATATTTTTAATTGTAACCTAATAATTAGGTTAGGTAATTAATACGTTTAGGTTTTAAACATAATTATGTAGGATGGCTTTCTGCAGACACACAGAAGACTTTCAAATTCGAAATCATACAATTTACCCAATAATCATAATCAGCTGTAATGCAAGTAGTCCTGTAACTGATATAAAAATTATTCAGATCTAGGATTTGCAAATATTCCTGACCTAACGAACGAAGTTAAGACGCATTTAGTGTTGTATTTCCATAATGGCATACAGCCAAGTGCCACTTTCTGCCCATCCAAGACTTCAAGAGAGTAAGACCTATGGCTGATTACGCACAAAGGACCATCATCTTCCATACCAATGCACTTCTGTAAACAACCTTTTCGACAACAGAAAATGGACTCTTCACTCGCTCCACGTACAAGGCTGTGCATAAAACAATAGAGCAGGAATTATTCATAGAGTACCATCAGAGATAAACAATACGTTGACGAGTGATTCGTCATCGAAAATGTCGGCGCACAAAGGTCATAAATACGAAACGCAGAGAGATGAGTGACTCAATCCTACATCACCTTGAGCCTAAAAGATGCATGAATCAGCAATATATCACTATAGTAATGTCGAAGATAGATCCTTCAGTAATAAAATTCATGTTTCGTGAATTAGTTGTAGGGACTTCCTGAGAGTTGGGTGCATATAAACTTAAGACTTAGATAGATGTATCACGTAAAAATAAAAGACGTAATTATTTCTTTACAAAAAGTACAAAATTCACTCAGACACACCGTTCTATCTTATTTCATTTCCTCTTGTTTTGTTAAAAGTTTTTATAGTTTATGTAGGAGATATTTATTTTAATGTTGTTACGCTTCCTAACATATTCTATTTTTCCTTGTTTCCTTTCCTCACTGGGCTATTTTCCCTGTTGGAGCCCCTGGGCTTATAGCATCCTGCTTTTCCGACTAGGATTGTAGCTTAGCAAGTAATAATAATAATAATAATAATAATAATAATAATAATAATAATAATAATAATAATAATAATAATAATAATAATAATAATAAAATGTTGCAAGATTAAATATCACCTATGTAAGTCTTAAGTAAGTTTAACATTTACAGGACTGGTGTTTGGCCATTGCTACTGTTCTGTAGTCCATCACATACCATCCTACTGAAAACATTTAGTTGAATTTCAAGAATACACTGTTAAAAATTTACGCCCCAAAAAGGATAAAAATCCTGGAATAAATGTTGTCAGGCATTTAGTTTTAAAAACAGGTATATTGACGTAAAGGAGTGATATTACGGTCACCAGCCAGTAGTAGATTATAACAACAGTAGGGTAAAAATTACGGTCGCCTGTATTTCTGAAAATACCACTGAGAACACTATTTTTACGAAGAATTTCCGATTAAAATTACGGTATATTTCAACAGTGTATGGTCGTAATATTAAAATTAAAATTCGAATAAAATCAATAAAACAATCAAATCATTTGACTACACCACTAACGAATACAGTAAACAATCGAGGACGTCATAATAAGGCTATAATATACATGTGCTGTTACCATCATGGCGTCTGCCATTTGCGAACTGACATTACTACATACTAAACAAGGGTGTTTTTTTCCATTCTCCCTTTTATGTTTCCGAAGGCCTTCAACTTCAAGGAGGTATAGGGAATGTCGTTATTGCATATCTACTGCCTGTCCTGGAATTTCAGATGGACATCTTTATATTCTGTGGAAACCTTCAGAAACTTTGTTGGCCTTGCAATCAAAACATTTTCGCAATCATAGCAAGCATTTACGGCGCCTGATAACTAGGAGAAACATATGCTTTCTGGAGAGACTGCTGAATCTATTACTTGACATGTGTGGATTTAGGATATATAATAACTTCCTGGTCGGGAAAATATCGCGTAAGGGCCGTAACAAACACACACACACACACGCACACACGAAAAAAAAAAGTTTGGGTAAAGATTCTTGAAGATGTTGCCACCTAGAGCTCGTGTTAGGTAAGG
>NC_090738.1:35980860-35983360 GCF_036898095.1 Palaemon carinicauda
TGTATGTATGTATGTATGTATGTATATATATACATATATATATATATATATATATATATATATATATATATATATATATATATATATATATATATATATATAAATATATATATATATGTGTGTGTGTATATATATATATATATATATATATATATATATATATATATATATATATATATATATATATATATATATATAAATATATGTTTGTGTGTGTGTCTTTTACTGTATACTCTATGAGTAAAATTGTGGCCAGGAAGTTGTTCACACACAAACAGCGGCGAAAACATAACGGCAAAGGTCTCTGATATATGGCAATCGTAATTGTAAACTATTTCAGACAATAAATACACTATGTACCATTCACTAATGTAGAAAATATGAAGTATCTTGCTTCCCCCACTGACTTTCGAGTATCATTACAACTAATTGCCGCTTGCAACAGACTAAAAATTAGACAAAATGAAACAATTTAATATACTAAGCTGACAGCAAAACGTACCTTTAAACAAGGTCCTCACATATTTAAGACTGGCAGTCTGACCTTGGCCCAAAACAGAAAAGCCCTTCTACTTTTCGTGACCTCATATTAATGAAAAAATATATTGCGCATTTCCTTAATATGGAACTAATGTCGGTCAATGAGTGCCTAATAGATCATAAGACTTCTCCCGAACTGTTTATGTTAGCAGAAGAAAGACCAAAAGTACAAACTTAATATGGAAGCCTTGTTTGGTACCTTATAACCTTCCTTATACAGCTCCATACATAAAAAATTAGCATTGCATAAACGAACACACACACACACACACACACACACACACACACAAGAGTACCTTGACACCAGCATCCAAAATGCTTCCTGATGTTTAGTTAACGTCCCATGTAAGGTCGGTTCTCAAAACAATAACAACAACAACACAAACTATCAATAATAATAATAATAATAATAATAATAATAATAATAATAATAATAATAATGAAAGACTAAGAGCCTGCGAGCATCAGCTATGATCGGGAGCATAAACAACTACAGATATAAAGAGACAAAAGACAAAAAATGTGGCAATGAAAATGTTAAAGAGCTCACAATAATATCTCGTTATACTGTATTTGAAATTGTATCAAAATATGCCACAAAAAGCAATTTCTTATGATCGGACATTTCTTCAAAATAAAAGCTGGGTTTCCTAAATTTTTAATGTAAATTTATTGCAGAACTGTTTAAGAATATAGCATTGTGGACTTTTTAACAACAGCATCAACAACCTTTTCACAATGAAACAAATGCTGGGTAATTTTGCGTCTACGTGTAGAAATATTGCAAATTTTAAGTTCATTATCATCTCCTCCCACGACTATTGACACAAAGGGCCTCAGTTAGATTTAGCTAGTCGTCTTTATCTTGAGCTTTTAATTCAATGCTTCAAAATTCATCATCTCCGATTTCACGCTTCATAGTCCTCAGCTATGTAGACCTGGGTCTTCCAACTCTTCTAGTGCCTTGTGAAGCCCAGTTCAAAGTTTGGTGAACTAATCTCCAAGCCTTTGATGGTGTGCACAAGCTAATTTCAAGTTAGTAAATAAAAATATTGAATAATTTTGCTCAATTGCGAAAAATGACTAATTGCACCAATTTGTAAAACATTCTCTAATTTTACACTAGTATCTATCAGTGTTGACCAATTTCTGAAGCGTATATAAACATATGACTTTTAACACAGCTGTGTAAAAAAAATATCAACTAATTTTACATTAATTAGTGAATAACAAGAGTAATATGTACCAACCTGTAAATATATTGACTGATTTTGCACCAATCGATAAAAACATTGCCAAAATTTGCATCAATCTTTAAAGCACTTATCTAAATTTGCGCCAATCTCAAAAATTTCTCAAAAATTTTACCAATCCGCAAATTCTTGCCTAAATTACACCAATCTGTAAATCGCTCACCTAAGTTGGTACTAATCAGTAAAATGCTTGGCTAAATTTACACCAATCTGTAAAACCTTCGTCTAAATGTACACCATTCTGTACAACACTTACCTAATTCGCAACAAACTGTAAAAAATTACCTTGCGTAAATTTGCATCAATTTGTGACAATTCTTTATATTTACACCAATCTGTTAAAGCCCACGCACAAAATTGTACCCATCCCTAAACCTTTGACCTAATTTTCACTATCATGTGAAATTTCTGTTAATATTGCAACAATTAAGTACATGTAATCAATCAACTTTTTCATATTATAAAGAGGGAGCCCCGTTATTATTATTATTATTATTATTATTATTATTATTATTATTATTATTATTATTATTATTATTATTATTATTATTATTATTATTACTAGCTAAGCTACAATCCTACTCTGAAATGCAAAATGCTTGGGCTCTACCAGGGAAAATAGCCCCGTGAAGAAAGGAAATAAGGGAACAAATAAACGATATAAGAAGTAATTAACAATGAAAATAAAATATTTTAAAAACATTAAC
>NC_090738.1:35988360-35998360 GCF_036898095.1 Palaemon carinicauda
GAGCAATGACCTTTCTGTAATTTTAGTCATATGAAAGAGCTTTTAACGTTATAGATGCATTCTGAGTAATGATCTCTCAATAATTTTAGTCTTCTGAAACAGTTTTAAACGTATAGGAATCTTAAGGCAAAAACGTTGCCATTACGACTGGACTAATAAATTGGGAATTAAAGAAATTATTTAATGTAGTTGGCAACTCGTGGGAATATTAGGAGGTAATTAAGGATAGCCTCTCTTTATGTGAATTAAAAATTCACAATTATACACGTTGTAATTTAAATTTATATAAAAAGGCAGAAACATACTTTTTATGAAGTGCCTCTTCAGCTGAAGGGGCACTTTGTAAAAAGTGCGAAAGCTTCTGCACTTTCATATCAATATACAACGTATATAATTGTCGATTATTAATTCCCAAGACTTATAGATACGGCATGGTGTTTTATTCAGGTCAACTTCTCTTTAGTGGTAGCTCTAACCCTGCTAATTACCGCCTAATTTCCATAACTCCCATGCCATCTAAAGTTTTTGAACATGCTTTGACAAAACGTCTAAATAGGTGTTCTTGAAGCTAATAAACTGTTCCCTAGTTTGCTTTTTGTCTTTCGTAAAGGCCTTAGACCTGGTGATACCATTCTTACAATTTCCAATGTTTTACAGAAATCCCAAGATTATAATCTGGATGTTCGTATGATTGGCCTTGCCTTTAGTGCTGCCTTTCTTAGCGCCACTATTGAACTTTCAAATAACAGATTGCAGAGTAGTTGCTGATGGGTAACATATTGAGCAGAGGAATGTGATATCTGGTGTTCATCAGGGTAAGCCCATTATTTTCATACTAAAGTAGTTGTGTGGTTTGGCCTAGAAAATAAACTCAATGCATACGGAAATGATGCTAGTCTCTTTGTCTGAATCGGGGGTTGCTGAATCTCTTAATAGATATCTAGCTAAAATTAGGGCATAGTGCACATTATGGGGCATGAAGTTGAACCCTAACATAGCTCAAAGTATGATTGTAAGATCGAGGACATTTGTTACTCAACATCCAGATCTCAGTATTGATAATGTTTCTTTAGCTATTTACAATTTTTAAATTTTAGATTTGTCTTGATTGCAAATTTACTTTGAGACACATATTAGGTCTGTTTCTTTGTCAACTGCACAAAACATTGGTTTAATGATAAAGTCTTAAGATTTTTCGTATTCAATTATCTTAATTCTTTCTTTCTACCTTGTTTCGAGTATTGTCCTCCTGTCTGGTCGTCAGCTGCTGATACTCATCATAATTGGTTGGCCAGGAACTTACGGTCTGTTCAATTTCTTATTCATGATCTAAATATTAATCTCTGGCACCTTCATTCAATTAGGTCGTTAAGTATGTTGCATAAGATTTTTCATAATTCTGACCTTTCTTTGCATTCAGATCTTCCTGGGCGGTACCTTCCTGTATATAATGCTAGGTATACAGCTAATTCTAATATTCTTGAATTCTCCATCATAAGGCTCAATATTACAGAGTATTCTGGAAGTTTTATTCCAGAGTGACCATATTGTGAAATGATTTTCCTAATCAAGCTGTTGAATCGGTGGTATTTCTAAAATTCAAACGTGTAGTGAATGTTTTTATGTTGAACAGGTTGGCATATCTCTCTACATAACCTCATGAGTATTGAGCTTCAAGATTCTTAGAGAACTTGGTAATCCCCAGGGGTACTATTTTACCTTGTGGAGTACTCTAAAGTTACTCCATGCAAGCTACTCCCTGTAGAATTCTGTAAATTTATATCTGATTCAAAACGTGAAACACACAAAGAGATAATAAGAGATCCTTGGAGGACTTAGAAATCCCCAAGGGTAAAATTTTACCTTGTAGACTACTCTAAAGTAAATCCATGCAGAATTCTGTAAATGTATATCTGATTCAAAATGTGAAACATACACAGAGATAATGAGTGTCACTTTCTTGGAGCATATGGAATGCCATAAGGACTCTGTTTTATTCTTACTGATAGATCCATGTCCTGCGCTGGTGTTGGATTTGTGATGTTTTTCAAAATTTAATCTTAGTGTTTGATTACCTGACCAAGAGCCTAATTCTACAGCTGAATGCTATGATATTTTAACGGCAGTCAGGGAAATATTCCGGCTACTTACAAATATTTTGTTATTTTTTGCGACTTCAAAGTGTATTTATGGTAATGAACCATCTTAATTCATTGCATTCAATAACATTATTAATTCTTGAAATGCTGTATCCAATTGGAAATAGAGTTAAGAGTATTACATTTTGTTTGGTTCCTGTTCATGTAGATATCAAGGAAATAAAGTGGACTCTCTGGAAAAGGAGGCAGTTCAAAGTTGTGTAAGAAATAACCTCATGGTACTTGCAAAAGATATGTACCCCATAATTCAGTCAATATTTTAGAGACACTTGGACCTTTCATTGGGAGCCTGAAAACGAGAGAAATTGTAAAATGATCTCGCCCATGGACATATTTTGATATGCAAGGGTCAAGGGAAGTAGTGTTATGCCGAATGAGAATTGGTCACACCAGATTGATGCACAGCTTTTTGATGAGTGGAGATTGATTGATTGATTGATTATGAGTTATCTGGCATCCTGACATCTGATGAGTAGAAAATATCATCCATTCTGTGGAGATTACTTGGTGTCATTATTATCATTATTATTATTATTATTGCTAGCTAAGCTACAACCATAGTTGGAAAAGTAAGATGCTATAAGCCAAAGGGCTCCAACAGGGAAAAATAGTCTAGCGAGGAAAGGATAAGGAAAAAAATAAACGATATGGGTAGTAATGAACAATTAAAATAAAACCTTTTAAAAACATTAAAACAGATATTGCATATATAAACTATAAAAAGACTTATGTCAGCCTGTTCAACATGAAAACATTTGCTGTTAATCATTATTGATTGAGTGTCCAAGTTACTTGACACAGAGATTGTGCCATTTTCATAATTGCAAGGATAGCAGTGGTACTTGCATGCTATAAGATATACTGGGACCTGAATGCCATGAGAATTGCCTTTTTAAGAATCTTGTGAAAACTAGTTTACTTAATAAAATTTAAGTATAGTTCAAATAAGGAATATATAACCATCATTATTTAAATTTGTTGGTATTACTGACCGTCGCTGTTATATGGTGGCCTATTGGTAACGTCGCTGACTGGGATTCGATTCCCGCTCAAACTCGTTAGTTTCTTTGGTCGCGGCAACTTCATCATCCTTGAGAGCTAAGGATGGGAAGGGGGGGGGGGCGGGAATTGGGGGAGCTTAAAGGTCTATCTGTTGAGTTATCAGCAGCCATTGCTTGGCCCTCCTTGGTCCTAGCTTGGGTGGAGAGGGGGCTTGGGCACTGACCATATGTATATATGGTCAATCACTAGGGCATTGTCCTTCTTGTTAGGCCAATGTCACTGTCCTTTGCCTCTGCCATTCGTGAGCGGCCTTTAAACCTTTAAATGATATCTAATAATCAATCAACCAATCTCTCTTCATAGTTTATATATGACGGTTCTATTTCAACGTTATCTCGTATCTTAAGATAATTTATATTTTCATTACTTGTCATATAGTTTGTTTATTTTCATAATTAATTTCTTCATTGGGCTATTTTCCCTGTTGGAGCTCTTAGACTTGTAGCATCCTGTTTTTCCCACTGGAGTTATAGCTTTAGATGGTAGTAGCAATTGCAATAATAATAATCATAACTTTTACCACAGCTGATCATATATCTTGCGACTCTAAAGAGATCTGACTTTATAAAAAGAAGAAGAAGAAGAAGAAGAAGTACTCAATCCTAGGTCTGTAGATGTGCAAGGTCGTCAACTACTTTTAGGTACCCTTCTGGGGAAAGAAAAAATGAGGAAAACATATCTGAATATCGTAAAATAATTTAAAAACTTTGGAAAGCCAGAAAAGAAATGTTAGACAAGCTCTAAACTAAACTTGATGAAAGCAAATAAAGAAATAAATAAACTACCAGAGAAGTTTAACTAATGAGAAGTCATTGTACTTTTTTTAAAGAAGGAAGCGCTCCCTCTTGAACAGGAATGATGGGTATGCACCTTTCTAAAAGGATTTCCTGCTACATACAAGAGGAGTCTATACATAAATCACTTCGCAGATCTTCGAGGGACTTGATGCTGAAGTGCACTGAGGTCAGTGCTCAATGGCCCTTTTCCGTCTGTCATTTCTGGAAGGCATTCCTTACGAGAAACTTACACAGACTCTTGATATGCAGATTCAAGTTTGATCTCCCTTGCTATGACAGAATCAAGACATAGCCAATCAAATTTATAACCTAATTAATTTTCTAAACAGGTTGGATTATTTCATTTCACATTGTGGACCTCACTGTTTGTTTTAACTAACGTCTTCATTCTGGGAAAATATAAAACAACGGAGTAATAATAATAAAGATAATAATAATAATAGTGATAATAATAATAATAATAATAATAATGCTTTATCATAATTAATTTTAGATGTTAGCAATCTAAAGGTAGTGAAACGTGTGGGTAAACACACATGACCTGTGATTGACGATATTTTTTAAGTCTTTCGAAAGAATATGAAATAATCTACACAGCGAAGAAAAAAAAATTATCATACTGAGAATGAGAAAAATATCAGCTTCATCGAAGTGTCATTATTCCCTTTTAACGTAGGCATTTAAATTTAAAACTCCAATTGAAGAATATTTTTACAAAACCTACCACTTCCCATACGCATTATCATTATTATTGTTAATTGATAAAGCCCGAGCTTTGGCACATTGCATTTAAAGTAAAATTCATTGGCATTTTATCTCTGATTTACCCGGAATGCTTTACGTGATCTTTACGGCTATGAAGAATGTTGCTCTTCATAATTAAACAAAAAATAATACGAATTATTATTATTATTATTATTATTATTATTATTATTATTATTATTATTATTATAATAATAATAATAATTATTATTATTATTATTATTACAGGCTAGGCTATAACCCTAGTTGGAAAAGCAAAATGCTGTAACCCTAAAGGTTCCAACAGGGAACAATAGCCCAGTGAGGAAAGGAAATAAGCAAATAAACTATAAGAGAAGAATAAACAATCATAATGAAATATTCCAAATACGGTAATAACATTAATTACATCCTTCACATATAAACTATAAAAACTTAAAAAAACTTGAAAAAAAAACAAAAAAAACAAGAGGAATATAATAAAGATAGAACAGCATGCGCAAGAGTAACCCCCCCCCCCAAAGCAAGAATTCGCCACTACAGCATCGCGATGCACTCCAACACTTAACGAATCTATTTCTAATAATTTCTGAAGACGTATTACGGCAGGGAAAAAAACATTAATGTCACATGAAATTATGTAACTAAACAAATATGTGCGACTCCCACCACATAACACCAACTTAAACATTACGGTTCGACTTCCCCAACATTACCTATTAGCATCTCGTCAACCCAGCTAATACACACAGCGCTTCTCCGTTCTATCTTGCGTTGATTCTGGCGCTTCCTAAGTACTAAAATACTATAGATACTAAATTTTTTCGTCCATATATCAAGTCAACGACTTCCTTGCCTACTTTTCCTGCATTCTTCTTACACTTTTGGGTTTTACCCAATTTTCACCACCGTAACATCCTTTATCCAAGGGAATGTGTTGCCACTTATGTTGTTTATCCTCATGGATTTTGTAATGGGTAGAACAGCCGGAGATGGTGGAGAAAGATTAGACTGGATTAGTAACAGGAAATTAGCTGACCTATATTATGCTGATGACACTGTCCTTATTAGTAGAGCACCACAGGAATTGCAATGCTTGCTTACCAGGATGCATGAGGTTAGGCACAAGATAAAGAAAAGAAAGACAGAGATGATGAGAATGGAATATGCAATAAAATATGAAATATCATTGTAAGGAAAAAGGATTAATGAGATAGAATCATTTAAGTATCAGGAACTATGATCGCCATTACAGGGTCTTTAGAATTCGAGTTTAGGGAAAGACTGAAAAAAGCAAATTAGACAATGATCAAACGTTTAGCTGGGTTCCACAATGCACTAGAAGAGTTGGAAAACCGAGGCCAACATGGCTGAGGATTATGAAGCGTGAAGTAGATGATGAATGGAGACTTATTGAATTAAAAGCTCAAGATAAGAGACGACTGGCGAAACCTAACCGAGGAGCTTTGCGTCAACAGGTGTAGAAGATGATGATGCTGATGATGATATATAGCATTAGAAAATTCTCTATGACATTGACGAACTTGATCAACATTGGATCTGGAGGTCAGTACTAGGATGGGAGATAAAAAAAACATACAAATAAAAAAAGACTGGCATATAACATCCGTAAACGACAATCGAACAAGACGGAAGGATAACCAATTCACCTCATAAATACTTATTGAAAACCAGAAGTTTAAGACCTGGTTCCACCTTTTCTAATAATTCTGTAGAAATATTCGTACATTCATGTATTTTATAACAAATGAATCAATAAATAATTAGCCTATATACGTGTTTATTTGTTTTAAAACATAAAAGGTAATAACCGTATCATTGCACAAACGTTTGATGACTTCTGTTTGCCACTGAGATATTGAGGCGGAGTCGTGCTAGAGATTAATGTACATTTGACACCTGGAATAACCAATCTTCAGACAAAGCAAGTTCAAAGTTAACGTGTCGAGTATAAACTTGATCCATTATCTTAAAGGCGAAAAATAAAAATGTCTTTCAATGTAAAGGTTTCAAGGCCGCCCATGAATGGCAGAGGCAAGGGGCAGTGATATTGCTCTATCAGGCAGGACAATGCCCAAGAGACTGACCATATTACATATGATTAGCGCCTAAGCCCCTTTCCACTCAAGCTAAGACCAAGGAAGGCCAGGTAATGGCTGCTGATGACTCAGCAGATAAATCTATATGCTTCCCCAAACACCCAATCCTTAGCTCTAAAGGATGGTGAGGTTATAGCGAACAAAGGAACTAACAAGTTTGAGCGGGACTCGAATCCCAGTCTGGCAATCACCAGTCAAGGACGCTACCACCAAACCACCATAACCCTTCGTTAAAACGGAAATCATATTTAGAATATTACTGTACATAAATATAAATTGTACTACTGTATATAAAGTCATGCTAAAGGCTCGTGGTAGCCTATTGGAAACGTCCCTGCCTAGCGATCTGCCGGATTGGGGTTCGAGACTCAATCATGCTCGGTATTTCAATGTAGCATCTGCAACCTCGTCGTCCTCGTGAGATAAGGATGGGGGATTTTGCTGAGCCCATAGGCCTAACTCCCGATAAACCAGCAGCCACTGCCTAGTCCTCCCTGGTCCTTGCCTCTGCCATTCATGACCGACCTTGAAAGCATTCTTCAGCTATACTTTCTGTCAGGTGTTGAAGTGCTACTAAAAACCAAAATTCGGGAGCAAAACTTCAAGGAATGCCGAAATGACAGTAAAGTCTAACGATGACTATCTACCATGTCTATAAAAATAGCATCATGTGTCCACAGGTATAACACCCCCCCCCCCCCAAACAAGAGGTTTGGGTAAATATCGCAATACTTTGTAAATCAAAGGTTTAAGGGTGGATCGCGAATGGCAGAGGCAAGGGACAGTGACATTGCCCTATCGAGCAGGACAATGTCCTAGAGACTAACCATATATAAATATGATCAGACCCCAAGCCCCCTCTCCACCCAAGCTAGGACCAAGGAGGGCCAGGCAATGGCTGCTGATGACTCAGCAGGTAGACCTATAGGCTCCACCAAACCCTCCCTCCTTAGATCACACAGATGGTGAGGTTGCAGCGACCAAAGAACTTACGTGTCTGAGCGGGACTCGAACCCCATTCGGGCGTTCAACAGTCAGGGACGTTATCACATAGGCCACCACAATCGTACAGTACGTTAGCGAAATTCAAATATTTCTATTTTTCTTGAGAACAAATAAGAAAATTACCTCTATCAATGAAATTGAAATTGGAAGAAATTATTACCCATATAAAAAAATAACTAATACCGATTTTGAAAATAAAATGGTGAAACAAACTGATTGAATTATTACAGGTAATTAACTTTTGAAGATCGACTGATTACGACTAATGATTGCCTCCTAGTAAATGATTGGTAGGGCTAAGGTCAACAAGTGAGAATTTGCTGGTGTTCCTGGTATAATTTCTCTCTCTCTCTCTCTCTCTCTCTCTCTCTCTCTCTCTCTCTCTCTCTCTCTCTCTCTCTCTCTCTCTCAATTTGAATAACTTGCACTCAATTAAATTTGTTTTGAATTACATCATAATGTAAGTCCTAGTCCTCCATGGCTGAGGAATATGAAGCGTGAAGTAGATGATTAATGGAGAAACTTTGATTTAAAACTCAAGATGTAGCGACGACTGGCAAAATCAAACTGAGGCCCTTTGCGTCAATAAGCGTAGGAGGAAATGATGATGATGATGATGATTAATGCAATGTTAGTTACATTTAACTAATACCATAAAAGAAAAAAAACATTATTCTTCATAAATTCCCTTCTGTTTATTTGTCCACCAATTTTCTTCAAGGACTTTTAGGTTTACTTCAAGTGAGTGTACTGTTTTTTTAATTCATAAATTAATGTTATTAATAATAACACTGATAATAATAATAATAATAATAATAATAATAATAATAATACTAATAATAATAATAATAATAATAATAATAACTGCATCCTTATTAAATGTTAGGAGCTACCTAGGTTACAGTACTAAAGGACTTCTGTGTATTTTTTATTTAAGCTGGCTATATGCCAGCACACGGCGACGATTTATAATACAATAAATATAAAGAAAGAAATCTATATACTGTACACATTTTCAACAATGAACGCCTTCTCAAGCCAACAAAATTTTCTAATTTTATTTGGTGAACACGTTTAAAGTGAATAAATATCATGACTTTAGTATTAATCTTTATTATTGCTACTAATAGTAAGTTAAAACGTTAATTACATATACATTTATATGCTCACATATATATATATATATATATATATATATATATATATATATATATATATATATATATATATATATATATATATATATATATATATATATATATATTATATATCTCCACCGTTATCCCTACTTTGAGGGGTCAGCTGTCTGATGCGCCCTCTCCAATGCCTTATATCAAAGGTCCTCTTCTACCAAACTTCTTCTCTCCATAACATCCTTCACCTCATCTTGCCATCTAATTCTCTGTAACAGGTTCCCCACAACCACAAGCCCTCTTCACTCACTCCCCACCATCCATCCGCCACACGTGCTCACACCATCTCAGTAGTGACACTCTTATCACCTCTATAATCTTTACTACGCCTGCCATCTTCGTATTTCATTATTTTCCCATCTTTCGAAAAGTGATATTCCCATAATCCACCTCAAGATTTCCATTTCTGTTCTCTCAAAATTTGCTTCTTCTTTTCGTCTTAGAACCCCCGTTTCCGATCAATACATTAACACTCGTCTTATTACTTCGCTGTAGGTCTTGACTTCTTGCTTGATTGGCATTTTCTTATCACATACTACTCCAGCAACCTCCCTCCACTTCCCCCAGACTGCTCTTATCCCATTCTCAACTACAGCCTCACATCCTCCCTCCTGACTTATAGTAGATCCCAAATATCTAAATTGATGCATTTGTTTTAGAACCAAGCCTCTACTTTCATGTATGGCTATCCTGTCCCTACCTTCCTTACTGCTCACCATAGCTTCAGTCATGTCCACATTTACTCTCGAGACACCCCTTTCCAAAGTTTCTTGACACTTTATACCCCGTCACTGTAAGTCTTCCTAATTTTCAGTGGTAATCACCAAATCATCTGAATATAGCAAATCTCATTACTCTTCATTTCTGATCCTTTTACTTAACACATCCAAGAACAACAAAAATAAAAATGGGCTTTATGCTAA
>NC_090738.1:36003360-36018360 GCF_036898095.1 Palaemon carinicauda
GTAAATAGAGATGGTGAGGTTTCAATAATTACAGTCACAGGAATAATTGACCTCATGTCTGTTATCATTGGGTGCACAAGCACTGGGAGGTCATGAGTCGATACTTAGGGATCATGGCTAACAGTCGAGCAAAGTATCATCATCATCTCATCATCATCATTATTATTATTATTATTATTACTATTATTATTATTATTATTATCATTATTACCAGCTAACCTACAACCCTAGTTGGAAAAGCAAGATGCTATAAGCTCCAATAGGGAAAAATAGCCCAGTGAGGAAAGGAAATAAGGAAGTAAGTAAACGATTTAAGAAGTAATGATCAATTAAAAATAAAATAGTTTCAAAACATTAACAACATTAAAACATATTTCATACATAAACTATAAATGGACTTATGTCAGCCTGTTCACCATAAAAACATGAATGATAACCAGGCCACGGGAATTTTTCACTTTCCCAGTTTTACAATAGTAAGATCAAATCGTCTATTACAGTAAATCGTAATAATATTACAGGTTAGCTAATACAAATGCTTCTGAAATGGTTGTTTATTGGAAGAATGATGTTATGGTTATTTAGCATATCTAAATAGTTTATATATGAAAGATTTATTTTTATGTTGTTACTGTTATTAATCTTTTATTTCAATTGTTAATAGCTTCTATTGTGGTTTATTTACATCTTTATTTCCTTTCCTCACTGGGCTATTTTCCCTGTTGGAGCCTTCGAGCTTATAGCATCTTGCTTTTCCAACTAGGGTTGTAGCTTAGCAAATAATAATAATAATAATAATAATAATAATAATAATAATAATAATAATAATAATAATATTCTTACGTCTATGAACAAGCATTTAATAATTTTTGAATTATAATGCCCAAATTACATTATATATGGAAAAAATTCCGCCATTGTAAAAAAAATAACCTTGATAGGCTACGTTCGGAGATCGCTTACTGCCTTACCACCAAACAAACCACCAAACTTTCAATGGAGTAATTATAAACTTATAGAAGCGTTGTAGACATTATAGATGCTGTCCGAGCAAAGATCTGGCATTTGGTGAGGTTAGAAAAGGATGTAAAGCATAGGCCTTGCGCTATTCCTTTTAAAGGAGAAACGTATGTAGGGTAAGAAAAGTGAATACTCAGTAATAGTGATGAAATCATACAAAAATCTCATTAAAAATCATGTGTGCTTGATAGTCTCACCACAGAACGTAAGTTACTGAAAGTAACTTATACCTATCACCTTCACACGCCATGTAAACCAACGGAATAACAATTAGTAGTGCTGGGGTCGGCTTCGTTCATTACCAAAAACGTTAAGGCATATAATCCTAAAACAGATTCTGCCATATAACGGAAAACAATGATAAAATAATGATAGGTTATAGTAGTTCCTTATCAAAAACTGAATCCTAAATTGATAGGAACAAAAAAAAAAAAGGTATTAAACTACCTAAAAATGCGACCCACAGAAACTAATACAGATATTAACTACCTAATATATATATATATATATATATATATATATATATATATATATATATATATATATATATATATATATATATATATATGTTTATATATAAATATTTATATATAAACATATATATATATATATATATATATATATATATATATATATATATATACATATATATATATATATATATATATATATATATATATATATATATATATATATATATATATATATACACATATAAATACACACACCTATATATATGTATATATATTACATATATATATATATATATATATATATATATATATATATATATATATATATATATATTATATATATACACATCCATATATATGTACACTATATATAATTCAAATGTTTATGAAGTCTATATGCAATCAATTTCCTCCCAAAATACATCAACATATATACAAATAAATCATGTCTCCTCCGCCCTACAATCTGCATTAAGTCATGAACCTCACTAAGAACCTCTAAAAATAGAAACAACACATCAATAATCTGTCTCTAAAATAGCAAAAAGAAAATGCGTCGTATAACTAGAAGAATAACAATCAAATGCTCACTCCAACTTTTTAAGGGGTTGCTGCCAATCAACTATCATCATAACTTCGACCTGAGAATTTTAAAGTTCATTTTATTTATATCTTAGCTACTTCACATGCCCTGTGATGTCTTCGAAGTCTAGTTGAAATGCGCGGTGTTATTTTGCTTTCATCTTGAACATGGAATAGTCAATACGGCAATGGCATACATGTTCTCAAGATGCTAGAATTTTCAATACAGACGCGGGAATGCAATAAGAAAACCTACTATTACTTATCTATTACATAAAGTAATAACGCATTACTGTACGCATTAACCTATCATAATCCACTAAATTTACACGCATTACATCGGATTAAGAAGCTTTAAACTGAGTAGATAGCAAGCTCTGTATATGGCAACCCTTCACATAAGAGACGATGGATAAAATTCTTTTTCATGCCTGGTCGTTTTCAATCGTTAAAATTCATCATATTGATAAAGATGAACTGGATGATATCATGATACGGTAAAATTATATCCAAAGACCCCAAATAAAGGTACCAGTAAAACTTGCCTTCAATTATTTATGTGAATGATGTTGAAACTCATAGAGTAACATTAATGTGTGTTCACGGTATCTCTGTTGGTAAAATATCTATCACACTATAAACTAATCTAAAATCTCAAGTTTTATATAGAATGACATGTCAGAATTTCAAATGATGGATAATAATTAACTGTAATTAACTCAACTACAATAAATTAAATCAGCGTCGAATTGGTTAAAGTTTAAGATATTTTCCTGTGATTCTAAAGTAATAAAACACGGTTAACCTGTGAGTAATATATATATATATATATATATATATATATATATATATATATATATATATATATATATATATATATATATATATATATATATATATAATTGGTTTTATTTTATGTTATCAAACCAACTTTCGTGGAGAAAATGCATTCAAATCTCCTTAAAAAAAAATGCCTCTTCAATTCTACGATAAATTTTCATTTACACCAATGTTGTAAAATGTACTCACCTGCAAGTAAGAAACGAACTCCTATCGTAAGCCTAAAGACACACGACAATTACAAGACAAGAATACAAAAGACAAAATTACCTCTTCTCCACGGCCTTTGGTACTGTGCTTTGAGGGAAGCTGGTGACGTCGGCGGGGGCATGGCCATGAGATTCACTCTCTCCCAACGTATGGATTCCGTAGATTCAGAGCAGTAATAATCACTATCTTGTGACATTTCGTCAGTAATCAGATGTCTATCACTCCCGCCGCACTTGCGCCAACCACTTTGCACTAATATTCACCCCCGTCAAGAACTGACTATAAACATTGAGCGATTGAGACTTTCCATCGTTCCGAAGTCACACCTACGTTGCCAGCTAATGATTTTTCATTCGGCTTACCACTGTTCTCATGATGAAAACTTTATCAATAACTTATAAGAATCCTATCAATTCTATTAATACGGAACGTATTACAACGAATATACGGGTTAAGATTGTCTTACAAGCAATAAACCCAGAAATTGGAGATTCATTAACGTCCTTAACACTCATTGAAAGGACGTAGAAGTCGGAGCGAGAGGCCAGCGGGTAATTTTTTTTTCTTCAGCCAATATGATCTTTATTGCCATCTGCTGTAGAGATCAGTTTACCGAAATGAGAGGTTCCGTAATCACGTGTTTATCCTGGTGTATGTGGAAGTTGGGAAGTTACACACACACTCAGTAGGAAGAAACGAAGAATGTTAACATCACACCTGCCTTGTGCGATGACTAGCCACGTGCTTTAAGGAAAAGCACCTAGTACTTCAGACGTTTCACGGCATTACAAGGATGTCGTCAGAGAGCGTGACGCGGTGTAAACTAGCTTCGTTAATTACTCTTCATGTTGCATAATGAGAGTTGTGTTATTTTGCGGAATGCTGTATATGTCGGCCATCTTGTAAAATGACAAGACTTAGAGCTGCATCCAGAGAATATTAATTCTTGAGACGAAATCTTGAAACTTTCTATTCCTGAAGAGTCAGTTAAGTTTGATCAACAATATTTCCATGGAAGTTTGTTAAGTAAATATATATATATATATATATATATATATATATATATATATATATATATATATATATATATATACACTCGGGCCCACTATTCTTTCTTATTTCTCTTCCCCTTATTTTATTAAAGTTTTTATAGTTTATATAGGAAATTTTATTTATATGTTGGTGCTGTTCTTAGAAGTTTTATTTTTTCTCTTCCTTTCCTCACAGGGCTATTTTCCCTGTTGGAGCCCCTGACCTTATAGTATCCTGCTTTTCCAACTAGGGTTGTATATATATATATATATATATATATATATATATATATATATATATATATATATATATATAGAGAGAGAGAGAGAGAGAGAGAGAGAGAGAGAGAGAGAGAGAGAGAGAGAGAGAGAGAGAGAGAGAGAGAGAGAGAGAGAGAGAGAGAGAGAGATTGTAAGTAACCCCAAGACCTCCACTCGCTATATCAACTTTAATTTCGTAAATTGGCTTTAAGAATTAATACAGAAAAAACACCCGGACAAAGAGTATGTCCAAAAAGTTATTATAAGTTTATAATTGAATTCTGCTTGTAGGAATAATTATAAAATCTTTGCCAGCGAAAGAATTGTGAATAGGATTTTACAAGAAAAAATAAACGGAACTGAATACTATTCTATACTAAGGTCAAGGAAAGAGCAGAAATGTTCTTGCCTTTTGTAATATGCACATATTCACATGGAAGAATCCAAAAATCCTACAAAATGACCACGTGTAACAAATTTGGAAGTGGTTTTAAATATTTCATATTTCTCATATATATTTTATTTTCTATCATTTCCTTTCTTCACTGTGCTGTTTTTCCCAGTAAGAGCCATTGGGATGGTAATAATAATGTTTATAATAATAACAATAATAATAATAATTGAATCAGCGTGAAATAATGATCAAAATTGCTTTATAAGTTACTTTTCTTGTAGTTTCCTTATTCCTTTCCTCACTGGGCTATTTTCCCTGTTAGAGCCCTCGGGCTTATAGCATTCTGCTTTTCCAACTAGGGTCGTAGCTGAGCAAGGAATGATAATAATAATCATAACTGAGACATCAAATTATTATTATTATTATCATTAATTACTAAGCTACAACCCTAGTTGGAAAAGCAGAATGCTATAAGCCCAAGGTAAATAATGATAGGAGTAAAGCTATTCATAGTTTCGTGAACAAAGAAAGATTGCAATCAAAGTTTACCCTAATTATTGCCACATATCTATTCATTGACGGCATGAGGTCGAAGGAGGGTATGAGATCCGCTAACCAATCACCTGGTTTGGTTGAGTAGATCAGCAACCTCAGACACAGATAATTAGTTACAGATCCATTTCAAGATTCTTCAGGTCTGCGGTCATCTTCTCGTCACTATGAATGGATCGAATAACAGGTGGAATTCCTTTAGCTACTTACAACAATGACTTGGGTCATCTAAAATTTCTATATTTTGCAACGCTACACCAAAGTACACCGTGCATCTGAACTCGGAAAGTATGTAATCAACATTTTTTTTTTTTTTTTCAAAAATTGTAAATGCAAATTTAATTCACACCACACTGGGATTAGCTACGAAAAGTCTGAGAGATCTTTAAAATAACAATTCAGTTCAATATCAGCATATCATGATAATTCTAATAATGAATATTTATAAATTTTGATTAAAATAATTTTCATAATTCTTATAATAATAACCTTATTAATAATCTTAATGATTTTAATAATTTTATTAATTTTAATAATAATAATTTGAATAAGGGTAATATGTTTAATTATTCTAATGATAATAATTTCAACAACAATAATAATCAATAATTTCAATACTAATCATTTCAATTATAATTATTTTATCAATTATATCCCTCGATATTTAGATTATCTGACTACCATGCCTCATACAGTCATTTTTAAGCAAAGATTTTGCTCTTGCTAATCTAACACAGTGTTTTTGCACCCTTTTACATCTGAGGCAGATACGAGGTAGCGACGAAATCTTAAAGTTGGCCCTGATTAAAAAAAAAAAAAAAAAAAAAAAAAAAAAGAGGTTACTCTATTTTATGAAAAAAAAATTGCATGATTTTACCACAAAAAAAGTTACCTGACTTTAATGAAAAAATTTACCTGATTTTAAGGAACAAAATCACCCGATTTTAAGAATTTAGGGAAAAAATTAGACGGTTTTAAGAAAAATTTAATTGATAAGAAAAAATGACGATTCTAAGAAAAAACGTCCTGATTTCAAGAAAAAAATTACCTGATTTTAAGAAAAAACTTACCAGATTGGAAAGCGGTCTGATTTTCAGAAAAAAATTACCTGATTAAAAAAAAAAAAAAAAAAAAAAAAAAAAATTGATTTTAAGGAGAAAAAAAAAAAACCTGATTTTAAGAAAAATTTACCCGAATTTAAGAAAAAACAATTAGTTGCCCATGTTTTATGCATCCAATCTTTTACAAAACCAACACATATTGGTATAGACGACGGTATAATGTTTCGTGAAATACATAAATTTGGTGAAAGAGCACGTTCATAACACAGCAGTAATAATAATAATAATATTATTAATAATAATAATAATATTAATAATAATATTAATAATAATAGTAATAATAATAATATTAATAATAATAATAATAATAATAATAATAATAATAATAATAATAATAATAATAATAATAATAATAATGATAATATTATTATTATTATTATTATTATTATTATTATTATTATTAGCTAAGCTACAACCCTAGTTGGAATAACAGGATGCTATAAGCTCTAGGGCTTCAACAGGGAAAGATAGCCCAGTGAGGAAAGGAAGTAAGTAAATAAATTAACTCCAAGAGAAGTAATGAACAGTAGAAATGTTTCAAGAACAGTAATAACAACCAAATAGATCTTTCATATATAAACTATAAAAATTTTAAATAACAAGAAGAAAAATAAGGCAGAAAAGTGTACCCCCAAGCAAGAGAACTCCAAGTGGCTAATTTGTAAACCCATTCTATAGAACTTGTGTAAACCGATCACAATCTTCAACGAACAAAGTGAATAGAGTTGGTCGATTGATTCTAACACATTTACATTCTAGAATCAAAATCACTGACGTCAGAAAGTGAATGGAAACTTCATAATTTGATGGAAATAAATTCCCTTGCTTGAGGGGACTCAGGCACACTATTCTATCTTACCTCTCTTCCTATGATTTTGTTAAAGTTTTTATAGATTATATAGGAAATATCTATTCTAAGGTTGTTACTGTTCATAAAATATTTTATTTTTCCTTGTTTCCTTTCCTCACTGGGCTATTTTCCCTGTTGGAGTCCCTGGGCTTATAGCATTCCGCTTTTCCAACTAGGTTGCAACTTAGCAATTAATAACAACAACAATAACAACAACAGCAATAATAATAATAATAATAATAATTCGGCAAAAAACTACGCATTGAATTTCGGCTTTTTTATATTTGAGTTTAGAACACGAGAAATTAGTCATTCTTTCCACAAAGCCATTATGAATACAGTAACGTGGATTTTTTTCATATACTTCAAAAGAATGTCTAAATGGAAAGACGTATAAGGTTAATTAAGGTTAACAAAAGTAATTTCGATGTTCACCAATTACGCACAAGCTATTCACCCTTTTCATTATTATTATTACTATTACTATTATTATTATTATTATTATCATTATCATTATTATTATCATTATTATTATTACCAGCCAAGCTACAACCCTAGTCGGAAAAGCAAGATGCTATAAGCCCAAGGGCTCCAACAGGGAAAAACAGCCCAGTGAGGAAAGGAAATAAATAAATGATGATAACAAATTAACAATAAATCCTTTTACAAACAGTAACAACGTCAAAACAGATATGTCATATATAAACTATAAGAAGACTTATTCAAAATAAAAACATTTGCTGCAACTTTGAAATTTTGAAGTTCTACTAATTCAACTACCCGATTAGGAAGATCATTCCGCTACTTGGTCACAGCTAGAATAAAACTTCTAGAATACTGTGTAGTATTGAGAAGTCCTGGCTATTAGAATTAACTGACGTGCTCGAATACCGTACTCAACGTTTTGACATTAACATATGTCGGCGGTATTCCGATTTACATAACCAACCAGCGTAGTGCCATTTATTGATACTAGGTTAGAATAGCAATTGAATCTAGTAGTGCGCCAGCTATTCTAGTTTCGGCTGGTTCCGTGAACGCTTATTTCTATGCAGGGGCGGTTCCTTAGCGGAGTTTATCTTCGGTTTCGTTTCAGGATGTTTTTAAGTTTGTTTATAGACACCGGTGTTGGAGTTGTTTCAATGGTATGTTAATTTATGAAGATCAGGAGATGAAATTGAATTAATTATATTATGCACTATTATTGATTTTAAATTGACAATTACATTGAATTAGCTCTACTTCAAAATTCTAGTAGTAATGGCCATTATGAGGATTAGGAGATGAAATTTAATTAATTGTATTATACACAATTATTGGTTTTAAATCAGTAATTGTATTGAATTTACACTACTTCAAAATTCTAGTAGTAATGGCCATTATGAAGATCAAGAGATGAAATTTAATTAATTATATTATGCACAATTATTGGTTTTAAATTAATAATTATATTGAATTAACTCTACTTCAAAATTCTAGTAGTAATGGCCATTATGAAGATCAGGAGATGAAATTGAATTGATTATATAATGTACTATTATTGGTTTTAAAATAATAATTACATTGAATTAGATCTACTTCAAAATTCTAGTAGTAATGGCCATTATGAAAATCAGGAGATGAAACTGAATTAATTATATTATGCACTATTATTGGTTTTAAATTAATAATTATATTGAATTAACTCTACTTCAAAATTCTAGTAGTAATGGCCATTATGAAGATCAGAAGATGAAATTGATTCAATTATATTATGCACTATTATTAGTTTTAAATTAATAATTATATTGAATTAGATATACTTCCAAATTCTAATAGTAATGGCCATTATGAAGATCAGGAGATGAAATTGAATGAATTATATTATGCACTATTATTGGTTTTAAATTAACAATGACATTGAATTAACTCTACTTCAAAAATCCTAGTAGTAATGGCCATAAAATACTATGTACAGTGTGTTGATTAAGTTGAATCCAAATAGGTTAATAGAAAAATGCACAAAGATGTAGTTTAAAAAGGGATTAAGCTTAAAGTTGCAAAATCAGTTGAAGTCAGTCATTCATCATTAGAAGACACGCGTAGAGATAAAGAAAAATACTTCATTATTTTTTTTTTTGAAATGTATTGTACTGAATGTAGCGCAGATCTCTGATTGAATTGATTGAAAGTAGCCGAAACAAGGTTTTAAGGGATTTTAAATTTCATGACAGGATGCCAGAAAATCTCAAATCAATCAATCAATCAATAGATTCCATGACGAAAACAAAAGAAATCTGATAGAAGTTGTTATTTTGAAAAAAAAAAAAAAAGAAAAAAAAATGTTAGAAAGCCCCTTCATCAAACAAAGCACGCAAGTAATATATTATGATAATTTTAAATCAGTTTGATCTGGTTACCTGCATATTTTACGGAACTTTGATCTTGTACGTAGCTGCAGCTGGTTCCTTTTTTAGGTTGAATTACTCTTTTTGAGATCGAAATCGTGTTATTCAGATTGGACGCTAAATGAAAATAATTTATTCAATAACTTTATCTTAATCTGAATGAGTTTGGTAGAGTATAATAGCTACTCACTGGATCTACATGGAAAATTTGGTAAAAGTGATAATGGGTCACAATGCAGTTCGAGAAGTCAGCAGAAAAGGTCAGCCAATTGATGCACAGTAATTTAAAACAAACAAAATTGATGTCAGTGACATGGATACTGTATCAAGAGATAAGTGAATTATTTTAGTAACACATCAGTTAGTGACTTGGAGATACAAGTAAGCAAATTTTGACGTTCACTCGTTTACAGAAACATCCGGAAACGGCAGATTTTACTGTTTTATTGTTGGCGGCAGCTGCCTATATTCCCTTTTTTTGTGATACATACAGTGCCTCAAATGCCGTAGTTTGAATTTTGACGTTCACTCATTTACAAGATCATAAGGAAACGGCAGATTTTATTGTTTTATTGTTGACAACAGCTGCCTATTTTCCTCTTTTATGATACATACAGTGCCTCAAATGCCATAGTTTAAGTTTTGATGTTCAATCATTTACAGGAACATCAGGAAACGGTAGATTTTACTGTTTTATTGTTGGTAGCAGCTGCCTATTTTCCTCTTTTATGATACATACAGTGCCTCAGATGCCATAGTTTGAATTTTGATGTTCAATCATTTACAGGAACATCAGGAAACGGCAGATTTTACTGTTTTATTGTTGGCAGCAGCTGCCTATTTTCCTCTTTTATGATATATACAGTGCCTCAAATGCCATAGTTTAAATTTTGATGTTCAATCATTCACAAGAACATCAGGAAACGGCAGATTTTATTGTTTTATTGTTGGCAGCAGCTGCCTATTTTCCTCTTTTATGATACATACAGTGCCTCAAATGCCGTAGTTTGAATTTTGACGTTCGCTCATTCACAAGAACATCAGGAAACGGCAGATTTTATTGCTTTATTATTGGCAGCAGCTGCCTATTTTCCTCTTTTATGATACATACAGTGCCTCAAATGCTATAGTTTAAATTTTGATGTTCAATCATTTACAGGAACATCAGGAAACGGCAGATTTTACTGTTTTATTGTTGGCAGCAGCTGCCTATTTTCCTCTTTTATGATATATACAGTGCCTCAAATGCCATAGTTTAAATTTTGATGTTCAATCATTCACAAGAACATCAGGAAACGGCAGATTTTATTGTTTTATTGTTGGCAGCAGCTGCCTATTTTCCTCTTTTATGATACATACAGTGCCTCAAATGCCGTAGTTTGAATTTTGACGTTCGCTCATTTACAGGAACATCAGGAAACGGTAGATTTTACTGTTTTATTGTTGGCAGCAGCTGCCTATTTTCCTCTTTTATGATACATACAGTGCCTCAAATGCCGTAGTTTGAATTTTGACGTTCGCTCATTTACAGGAACATCAGGAAACGGTAGATTTTACTGTTTTATTGTTGGCAGCAGCTGCCTATTTTCCTCTTTTATGATACATACAGTGCCTCAAATGCCGTAGTTTGAATTTTGACGTTCGCTCATTCACAAGAACATCAGGAAACGGCAGATTTTATTGCTTTATTGTTGGCAGCAGCTGCCTATTTTCCTCTTTAATGATACATACAGTACCTCAAATGCCATAGTTTGAATTTTGACGTTCGCTCATTTACAGGAACATCAGGAAACGGCAGATTTTATTGTTTTATTGTTGGCAGGAGCTGCCTATTTTCCTCTTTTATGATACATACAGTGCCTCAAATGCCGTAGTTTGAATTTTGACGTTCGCTCATTCACAAGAACATCAGGAAACGGCAGATTTTATTGTTTTATTGTTGGCAGCAGCTGCCTATTTTCCTCTTTTATGATACATACAGTGCCTCAAATGCCGTAGTTTGAATTTTGACGTTCGCTCATTTACAGGAACATCAGGAAACGGTAGATTTTACTGTTTTATTGTTGGCAGCAGCTGCCTATTTTCCTCTTTTATGATACATACAGTGCCTCAAATGCCGTAGTTTGAATTTTGACGTTCGCTCATTCACAAGAACATCAGGAAACGGCAGATTTTATTGCTTTATTGTTGGCAGCAGCTGCCTATTTTCCTCTTTTATGATACATACAGTGCCTCAAATGCCGTAGTTTGAATTTTGACGTTCGCTCATTCACAAGAACATCAGGAAACGGCAGATTTTATTGCTTTATTGTTGGCAGCAGCTGCCTATTTTCCTCTTTTATGATACATACAGTGCCTCAAATGGCATGTTTTTCCGAGATACAGGTAAGCAAATTTTGATGTTCACTCGTTTACAAGAACATCAGGAAATGGCAGATTTAATGGTTTATTGCTGGCAGCAGCTGCCTATAATCTCATTTTGTGATGCATATGGTGCCTCAAATGCCTTTTTTTTTTTTTTTTTTTTTTTTTTTTTGCGTAATCCTTCCCCCAACAATTTCCGAGAATTGTTTGTTAAGCTAAGCTGACGACACAGATTTTTGCAGCGGCATCCCCTTCTTCGTTACCATTTATGTCACCGAGAACTGGTAAACAACAGGATTCATCAGACGCGACAGCTTCTCTCTAAGGAGAATACTGAAGGGCAAGCCATGCCTGTAACAGTTAAGCAAAAGGATGCCGTGCAAATGATTGTTTCGTGGAAGGAATGACGTGTTTGCAGTGAATAACTTTGGGAGACGACAAACATTTTATGCTGATACAGAAGCTTATTTTCATTAGGTTATGATTATTATTATTATTATTATTATTATTATTATTATTATTATTATTATTATTATTATTATTATGAGTTAAGCTATAACCCTAGTGTGATAAGCAAAATATTATAAACCAAGGGGCCAAAACAGGAAAAAATAGCCCAGTGAGGAAATGAAATAAGGAAATAAATAAACGATATAAGTAATGAAAACGTAAAACACAATATTTTAAAAACACTAACAACATTAAAACAGATATTTCATAAATAAACTATAAAAAGACTTATGTCAGCCTGCTCAACATAAAAACATTTGCCGCAAGTTTGAACTTATGAAGTTCTACATTTTATCACCTGGCAAACTCAGCAATCAGGAATTGTATTTAAACTGGTCAGGGGTGTTTATTATTGTGATTGATAGCGTAATGATTACGTATTTCGGTCAAAACATTCCAAAACCTTTCTATCATCATTACATGACACATTTTGTCTCCTAGTTGCTAAGAACTACCGTTAAACTGTTCATGATCATTTATTGAAACTATTAATATAGGAAGATCCTTTTCTACAATTACTCTTGAGATGAGTCATGACCAATACCTGAGATGAATGAGATCGCCGTTTTCTAGTCAGCTCCGACTACGAGCATCAATAACCGTCGCAAAATTAATGCCAGAATATAACGTAATTGATCCATATCTAGAAAAAAGAACATACAACAAACAATCTTATCCGGGCTAAATATTTATATGGATATGCGCAGGCACACGCGCACATACAAATTCAACCCTTTCCAATCCTTTCCCCCTTTCGTAACTTGAGCACGGCAGTTTCTTCGCAATATTTGGGAGACTGGTTTCCGAATGTACCTCTAAGGGTACCTACTCTCACCAAAGTATACTCTCTCTCCCCCTACAAAACGGTCGGGGAGAGACCGAGTATTCATATGTTTGGCAATGCCATTCAGCTTAAGACAAAAGTAATATATATATATATATATATATATATATATATATATATATATATATATATATATATATATATATATATATATATATATATATATATATATATATATATACCTGGTAATCGGGGAGAGACCGAGTATTCATATGTTTGGCAATGCCATTCAGCTTAAGACAAAAGTAATATATATATACATATATATATATATATATATATATATATATATATATATATATATATATACATATATATATATATATACATACATATATATATATATATATATATATATATATATATATATATATATATATATATATATATATATATAGACCTGAGAATCGGGGAGAGACTGAGTATTCATATGTTTGGCAATGCCATTCAGCTTAAGACAAAAGTAATATATATATATATATATATATATATATATATATATATATATATATATATATATATATATATATATATATATATACCTAAGAATCGGGGAGAGACCGAGTATTCATATGTTTGGCAATGCCATTCCGCTTAAGACAAAAGTAATATATATATATATATAAATATATATATATATATATATATATATATATATATATATATATATATATACCTGAGAATCGGGGAGAGACCGAGTATTCATATGTTTGGCAATGCCATTCAGCTTAAGACAAAAGTAATATATATATATATATATATATATATATATATATATATATATATATATATATATATATATATATATATATATATATATATATATATATATATATATAGACCTGAGAATCGGGGAGAGACTGAGTATTCATATGTTTGGCAATGCCATTCAGCTTAAGACAAAAGTAATATATATATATATATATATATATATATATATATATATATATATATATATATATATATATATATAGACCTGAAAATCGGGGAGAGACTGAGTATTCATATATTTGGCAATGCCATTCAGCTTAAGACAAAAGTAATATATATATATATATATATATATATATATATATATATATATATATATATATATATATATATATATATATATATATATATATATACCTGAGAATCAGGGAGAGACTGAGTATTCATATGTTTGGCAATGCCATTCAGCTTAAGACAAAAGTAATATATATATATATATATATATATATATATATATATATATATATATATATATATATATATATATATATATATATATATATATATAGACCTGAGAATCGGGGAGAGACTGAGTATTCATATGTCTGGCAATGCCATTCAGCTTAAGACAAAAGTATATATATATATATATATATATATATATATATATATACATATATATATATATATATATATATATATATATATATATATATATATATATATATATATATATATATATATATAGACCTGAGAATCGGGGAGAGACTGAGTATTCATATGTTTGGCAATGCCATTCAGCTTAAGACAAAAGTAATATATATATATATATATATATATATATATATAT
>NC_090738.1:36023360-36028360 GCF_036898095.1 Palaemon carinicauda
TAACACCATTTCCCATTGTAAATGCAGTCAACTAATTTTAAACGCTTAGCTAATTGAGTTAATTTCCACATTATTTTTAAATTTCTTAGACTATAATGTCTAATTTTAAGCAATAATGTCCAATACCTTACATTAGGAGGTAGTAGGTTGGCCAGGGCATCAGCCATCCGTTGAGATACGACCGCTGGAGTTATTGGATCCCTCTCTCTGGTTACGGCTCATTTTGGCAACAAATACACCGAATAGTCTGGCCTATTCTTTACATATTCTCCTCTGTCCTCATACACCTGACAACAATGAGATTACCAAACAATTCTTCTTCACCCAAGGGGTTAACTACTGCACTGTTATTGCTCAGTGGCCACTCTCCTCTTGGCAAGGGTAGAAGAGACTCTAGCTATGGTAAGCAGCTCTTCTAGGAGAAGGACACTCCAAAATCAAACCATTGTTCTCTAGTCTTGGGTAGTGCCATAACCTCTGTACCATGGTCTTCCACTGTCTTGGGTTAGAGTTCTCTTGATTGAGGGTACACTCGGCCAATCTATTTCTATTTTGCAACTCTTCCTCTTGTTTTTATATAGTTATAATAGTTTAAATATGGTAGATGTAATTTAATGTTGTGAATTATCTTAAAACAAAAGAATAGATAATGAAATAAAACAATTAATGAATAGATAAATAGGTATGTGAATGAATAATCAAAGGAAAAGAGAAATAAATGAATATATAAATATTCATATAGACAATTAAATAATAGATAAGAAAATCAATGGATAAAGATATGTCAATTTAATAAATTAATAGGTATGTAAATAGATAGATCAACAAAATTTATAAATTTGTCAATTAAAAAAATTAAAATCCTGTGCATATTAATAAGCAAGCAATGTTCATTGGAAGTATTAATTTCTTTCTAGTATTTTAACAAGGAATAAAAAAAAAAAGTCACATAATCAATTATGGAAATCACAATAAAATATTCTAGGCGCACCATGAGGAAAACGTTTCTATGATTATTATTATTATTATCATTACTAATTGCTAAGCTACAACCGTCGTTGGAAAAGCAGAATGCTATAAGGCCAGGGGCTCCAACAGGGAAAATAGCCCAGTTTGGAAAAGAAACAAGGAATAATAAAATATTTTAAGATAGTAACATTAAAATAAACATATCATATATACATGATAAAAAACTTTATCAAAACAAGAGGAAGAGAAATAAGATAGAATGGTGTGCCCGAGTGTACCCTCAAGCAAGAGGACTCTAACCCAAGACAGTGGATGACCATGGTGCAGAGGCTATGGCACCACCTTCAAAATGTAGGCTATCCTTTTGCAATCTCGGATAAAGTAGGTTGGGGATGAAAGAGAGAAGAACATTTTTCAAATAATTTTGAATTTACTGAATCATTCATTGTTGATATAATTAATCGAATAACGCTCTTCCATATATCGAGAATTGGAATGCTTTAATTGAATGAGTACCCATCGTGGTGAGATAGTAGACTATTTTTGTTATCAATCTAAGCAATTCAAACCTAACCTAACCCAACCCAACCTAACAACATAACCTAAAATAGTATTGGGGTTATATCGGAAATTAGTAGTAGGCCAATAACAGGAAAGTACCCGAATTTCTAATAAAAATATGCTATCGGGCTTTAAAAATACATAACCGGATTAATTAAAATCAAGTTAATCAATATTCTTTTCATTCAATATTTCATATTCCTACATGATAAGAATATAAGAGAGAGTCCCACATCTTCTTCGTTTTCTTTAGTTTTCTTTAAAAGAGAATGGAATTGAGGGGTTACATTTTTAAACCTGCACTGTCACTGAATTTTTATCACAATGGCAAAGTACTTTCAAAAACTGACTTGAGACTACCTGTTTGGGGTAAAGGCATACATGTATATAATGTAGATAGCTTAAAGACAAGTCTTGTTTGCAATAGATTAATAATTGAAAATTGAATTTTCCCCATTTTATTTCTGTCATGATATTCCCTTTAGTCACAATGTCATTATATTCTAAGTAGATCCCACAGAAAATATTTGGTAAATTTGTATTGTATTACAGGAAATAGGGCCCAGTCAATTATCTATCCTGGTAATGTTTATATATAATTCTAAGAAATCCATTATTTTCCTGACTGCATGGTCAGCTTACTAAGTAGCATATTAACAATAATCACTTACAAGGATAATAACTTCGACAGATTGAAACTATTAATTCAACAAAAGTTTTCAGTCAATCTTATAAAGGCCAAGTTTTGTATAGACGGTAGATTAGTATAAAAGTAGGTTAAACATCAAAATTCATCGATAAGCTAATCTAAAACAAATTGAATAAATTCAAGTTTTTCATAATTGTGAATCCAGAGAATAAAAAATGAAGATTGGAATCGTAAGACGAATGAAAAAAAAGATCGTCAGTATTCATGTGTCTGAAAGTTATTTAATATGAATGTTGATACAATATACTTTAATGCCTCTTGATGGATTTTTTCTCAATACAGCGTTTGCATACTTGAATACCATTAGCCACAGAGCCGAAATTAGTTTACGCAGGACACATTACCCCGTTTTATATATTAGTGCCAACATAAGGTTGAATAAATGGTATATGGAATGAAGAGATATTGAAAGCAGTAAATAAATAAAGAATAGGAAATTTATTATAAGAGAAAGTACACTCTAAAATTAAATCATTCACTGTTAAAAATTTGCATTAAAAACGGTAAATGTCTGGCAACTTTTGTACCAGGATTTTTACCGTTTTAAAAATCGATATATTGACGTTTATGAGTGATATTACGGTCACTAGCCCGTAAAGGATACTAACAAAGCAAGGTAAAATTACAGTCGCCCGTATTTTACTGAAATACAGCTGAGAACAGTATATTTTTACGGAGAATTTCCGATTAAAATTACCGTTTTTTCAAGTGTTGTTCTCTAGTCTTAAGTAGTGCCATAGCCTCTGTCCATGGTCTTCCACTCTCTTGGGTTAGAGTTCTCTTGCTTGGAGGTACACTAGGGCACACTATTCCATCTTATTTCTCTCCCTCTTAGTTTGTTAAAGTTTTTTATAGTTTACATAGAAGATGTTTATTTTAATGGTGCTACTTTTCTTTAAATATTTTTTTTCCCTTATTTCCTTTCCTCACTGGTCTATATTCCCTGTTCCCCATTTCCTGCTTTTCCAACTAACGTTGTAGCTTAGCAAATAATAATAATAATAATAATAATAATAATAATAATAATAATAATAATAATAATAATAAACATAAACTGGATATAAGTCACGAATATATCATAGAAAACATTAAAATTAAAAGATGAAGATAATGTACAGTACATAAAACATCAATATTAATAACAGCTTGTTAATGAAGAGTAAGGGAAGGAAATAAGGAAATAAACTGTATGAAAAGAAATAAAAAATCAAAATAAAAAATATTTCAAGAACAGTAACATTAAAACAGATTTCTAAATAGAGACTTATGTAAGTTTGTTGAACATACAAACATTTGCTGCAAGTTTGAACTTTTGAAGTTTCGTGATGGGAGAAAACCAAAGGAAAATAATATATTAAAAAATTACGATAGCAACGTAGCTGGTATCCGGAGGGACAGCTTCTTTTAATGGCCTTTACACGCCGCTCATGAATGGCAGAAGCAAGGGACAGGTACATTGCACTATCAAGCAGGGCAGTGCCATAGAGACCGATCATATATACATATGATTAGCGCCCAAGCTAGGACCAAGGAGACCCAGGAATGGCTGCAGATGACTCAGCAGATAAACCTATAGGATCCTCCCAAACCCCCATCCATAGCTCACAGGGATGGGAGGTTGCAGCGACTAAAGAAACTAACAAGTTTGAGCGGGACTTGAACCCCAGTCTGACAGGGATGGGAGGTTGCAGCGACCAAAGAAACTATCGAGTGTGACCGGGAATCGAACCCCAGTCTGACAGGGATGGGAGGTTGCAGCGACCAAAGAAACTAATTAGTTTGAGCGAGACTCGAGCCCCAGTCTGGCGTTCACCAGTTGGGGACGTTACCACATCGGCCACCATAACCCTTCTACAGTAATAATCCTGATACTCAATACCACATGAAGTGTGCCACGCATGGTCCACTGTAATCATTCACACCATACGGAGAATAGAATGTTCGACTAGGTAAAATAAAAGGCCTCTTCAACAAGGTACCTACCTATATTTTGACGACAAACAGAAATTGAATTTTTAATACTGGTGCTTACTTAAAACTTTAATTTGATCGATATGTCTAGATCAAATGGTTATTCTCCTATATATATTCTTGTAACACTCCTACACTCTTTATTCTAATGTTTTCTATCAAAAGAATTTTTGTTTTTGGTAGACATTCGAGCATATAAATTATAATGACAATTATAAGAATGGTGGCTGGGAAAATATCTTGACACAGAATTGACTCTTGCCATTCATTTCCAGTAGGTGGGTGGTTCTGACGGCCGTGTTTATCATCATATGAACTATCACTAGAGACAGATCCACGAAGCGGAAATTTCCTCAGACGTTACACGTCCCTTGTTTCTTTTTTTTAAACTGAGATTTCATTTTATTATATTCTAAAGTCTAAGTTTAACTGTCTATTATCCTACCACTTGAGCTCAATTGGCAATTCTATCCTTCCTGAAATTTTACCGGTTTGTTAGTCGTATGATCTTAACAACCATGAAGGTTATGTCTGTGTAATGTCTGACATCAACAGGCATCGTTTGTGTAACATATGGCATCATCAGGTTGCGTTCTTGTCATATGGGTAGTAGGTTGGCCAGGGCACCAGCCACCGGTTGAGATACTACCGCTAGAGAATTGTGGGGTCTTTTGACTGGCCAGACAGTACTACATTGGATCCTTCTCTCTGGTTACGGTTCTTTTTAACTTTCCCAACATACACACACACCAAACAGTCTGGCCTATTCTTTACATATTACCCTCTGTCC
>NC_090738.1:36038360-36045860 GCF_036898095.1 Palaemon carinicauda
AGCCACTGCCTGGCCCTCCCTGGTCCTAGCTTGGGTGGAGAGGAGGCTTGGGCGCTGATCATATAATATATGGTCCGTCTCTAGGGCATTGTCCTGCTTGATGGGGCAATGTCACTGTCCCTTGCCTCTGCCATTCATGAGCGACCTTTAAACCTTTAAAACCCTTTAACAGTCGAGATGTACCTTTTAATTATACTTTGAGTAAGGGACGTAAGGCGAACAACATTATTCTGTAATTCAATCGAAGATATAGAACATAACTTTCTGGATAAAGTACACTATATTAGATAAATCTTATACGTATACACAAAAACGTGTGCACACGCAAATGCATCTTCATGTGTATTTCGTTACGAAGCATAATTTCAAAATTCCCGCCAACGTCTTCAAATCTATCAATTGAACACATTTGTGTTGCGCTGATAAAACACGTCAGTGCAGTGGCGTAAATGATAAACTAATATCGATATTGTTATTATTTTTTTTTATAAGAAAATATACAGCTTTAGATGGAAACCAATTTTCTGCTACAAGACCAGAGGCTCCAATAGAGAAGACGGTCAAGCGCGGATGGCATAAATGCGAGTTATCAATTCAATATACCCTCATCCTCAATTATAAACCTTATAAGCATTTTTATAAAGTGATTTAGATAACAGAAAACAAAGCAAAACGCAATTAAAAACTTAAAGTCAACGTTAAAATCATTACTGACAGTTTTATGATTCCTTAAATAAAATATTTTCACAGAGTGTTTCAGTCTTAAATCTTTACGAGACAAGACGTTTTCGGTCATCCTTTTTTGCCCTCGGAGATTTACTTATTTTTATAGTTTATATATAAAAGATTTATTTTAATGTTGTTACTGTTCTTAAACTTCTCTTTTAGCTTATTACTTTATTCCCTTTCCTCACTGAGGAATTTTCGCAGTTGGGGCCCATGGGCTTATAGCATCGTGCTTTTCCAACAAGGGTTGTAACTTGGTAAATAATAATAATAATAATAATAATAATAATAACAATAATAATAATAATAATAATAATAATAATAACTATGATTACTTACGCAACGAATAACATAAAGAGATCCATAGACGATATATTTTTTTAGCAATATTTAACATTTCAAAAAATTTCCACAGTCTAGAAAGCACTTTGAACGCTTCCTTCAAAATATTGACGTAACAAAATGCTAACGTCAAAGATATTGCGTCAACAAATTTGATCGTCTGGGACCAGCCTAAGATAATCCCATAGGTCAATCTCTGAACGCTTCCCAACATAGTCAATTACGGCCTGCCAACGCAAGAGCCCGTGTCTTGCATAAGGCAAGGTAATCTTAAAGCAACCAACATAGCAGCCCATCTGGCCTGCTCCATGTGGCGATATTATTATTATTATTATTATCATTATTATTATTATTATTATTATTATTATTATTATTTGCTAAGCTACAACCCTAGTTGGAAAAACAGGATGCTATAAGCCTAAGGACCGCAACAGGGCAAAATAGCACAATGAGGAAAGGAAACGAGGAAAAATAAAATATTTTGAGAACAGTAACATTAAAATAAATATTTCCTATATAAACTATAAAACTTTAACAAAAGAAGAGGAAGAGAAATAGGATACATAAGTGCCCCCGAGTGTACCCTCAAGCAAGAGAACTCTAACCCCAGACAGTGGAAGACCATGGTACAGGGGCTAAAGCTATCTTCTATCATCTTCATACACTTTAATTGTGGGTCAAAGTTAAGTCCTTGTGGATGTTTAAAACTGTCATATTTATCTATTTTTAACATTTTGTTCATCCAATGCGTGTGCTTATACGATCATCGATGAAAAAAAATAATTATAAAGAATCAGGCAAACTTGTGACAAACCTTAATAACTTGCGGCAGGCACCGTGGGTTATAGTGAAGCAAAAAAACTAACTCCTTGGTCATAGCTTGGGTGCAGAGGGGGCTTAGGCACTGATCATATGTATTTATGGTCAGTTTCTTGGGCAATGTCACCGTCCCTTGCCTCTGCCTTTCATGGGCGGCCTTTAAACCTTTAAACCTGATGCATTAATTCTAATACGATTTAGATTGATATCAACCATTAATAAACCTTGTGCTATCTTTACAGATATTCTTGGTGAAAATTTGAATCTCCTAGACCAGGGATGGGGAACCCTTTTTGGGTGAAGGCTATCTTGCAATTCCTCATTAAGACCGCATAGAATTTTGTTGGTTATTTTATCCTCCAAGTAATGTATTAGTAATCTAAAGAAAGAGTGACAGGTTTATAAAAATTTAAAGCATTGCATTTTCAAATATTCGAATTAAGTACTTTTCATACAAGTAATCAGTAAATGAATTATTTTGAAAACTAAATTTTGAACTATTTCATTCAAGTTTGGATAGTTTTCAAACTACCGCAAGTAAAAGAATAATGTCGAAAGCATGTTATTTTCAAATTACTTTAATTAGGCAATTAGGTTCTTTGTATTGAAGTGATAAGTAAAATAATACTAATCTTTTGGAAAAGATAGATTATAAATATCAACAATATAACCTTTTCCAATATTTTATATTGGCAAGTAGATACTTTTTATGCAATCACATCTCATAAAAATGCAACATCCCAGTAAAATATTGGATCTGTTTAAACACACTTAGCTGTTTTCATTGAAAAAATCAATTATTTGCTTTCTTAAAATGTTCAATAAATCCCTAGTTTTTAGCCTTCATGGCTGGAACACCATCAGTGCATAAATTATTATAATAAGAGAGTAGAATTTAGTCCCACTTTTTTGAAGTTGTTAAAATGTCTGTTCCTCTTGTCCTTCCGTTAAGGTTACCTAAGGGAAGCTGTTTTTCATACAATCAAAACTCATCAGTGAAAGCAGAAATAGAATATTTTTATGGCAAAAATCTGGAATCTGTTGACTCGTCTAATACTAACATAGATCACAGTGAGAAGATGGACAAAACAGGAACTCCCTCGTCAATCATACGTTAAATTCCTCACTCCCTGCAACTAGCAATTTGTCCTTGTAAGCCACAACAGCTGTTACAGCTGACAAGGAAAAACTGCTAGTTGTATTAAGTTAGGATTCAATGAATTCAAGGAAAAATTGCTTCCATTCTCTGGGAGGTACATCACTGACCACAACTTTCCTATTGTCTGTGAGTACATATTTTTATGTGTGTACATACAGTAGAATGATTTCAAACACACAATATTCAGTGTCAAAGCAGAAATATACTACACATACTGTACATATATCAAAGGCCCTAGAAGGCCGCACTTGATGGTCCAGAAGGCAATATGCGGCCTTAAGGCCACAGGTTCCCCATCCCTGTCCAAGACTATCTAAAGTCACAATGTCAGGCACCAAACCCTTTTAAGAGGAGTATGCTGTTAATGTTCATTTTCCTTTATCATAATGCAGTCTGAAAGATGAAAGCTTCTAAGAAGTATAAGATGTAGACATTCTTAGTGAAAATTTGAATCTCCTAGACTATCTAAAGTCAAATGTCAGAAACCAAACCCTTTAAAAGGAGTATGCTGTTAATGTTCATTTTCCTTTATCATAAAGCAGTCTAAAAGATTAAAGCTTTTAAGTATAGGATGTAGACATTCTTGGCGAAAATTTGATCTCCTAAGCTTTCTAAAGTCACAATGTCAGGAATGAAACCTTTTAAAAAAAGTATCATGTTAATGTTCATTTTCTTTTATCATAATGCAGTCTAAAAGATTACAGCTTTTAAGAAGTATAAAATGTAGACATTCTTGGTGAAAATTAGATCTCTTTTCTTTACCTAGATTATCTAAAGTCACAATGTCAGCCCCAAACACTTTTACAAAAGGAAAGCATCCTGTTAATGTTAATTTTCCTTTATTATAATGCAGTCTAAACGACTAAAGCTAACATATAAGATGAGTAAGAACTTGAAGATTAAAAAAAAACTCTTTGTCCAAGACGTATCTTATTTGACGGGATATTTTCCTGAATCCTAATTCAAAAAAGAAACATTAAATTTCACTTATACAAAATTCCCTAAAACCTTTATTTTCTAAAACATTTCAAATAAAGGTTTCGAAAAATATTCGTAAATGGCAGAGTTAAACATTCCTGCATCTATGACCTATTCTTATGCGTCGACAACTTCATCTTATAAAATTTCCAATCGCTGACCAAACTTTAATCTGTTCCAAAGTATTAAAATTATGCTTTGTTCATTCATAATATATCTCAAATTAGAGGGGGGAATTATTGGTATAATAATGATACACACAATTGTATGATTCTTGACATATAATAACGGCTTCGTATTATGTTTTGTTCATTCATAATATATCTCATGTTAGAGGGGGTATGCTGGCTTTTAGTAATACCCACAAGTGTATGATTCTTGTCATATAA
Organism: Palaemon carinicauda; assembly: GCF_036898095.1. Lineage (NCBI taxonomy): Eukaryota > Metazoa > Arthropoda > Malacostraca > Decapoda > Palaemonidae > Palaemon > Palaemon carinicauda. The sequence continues at coordinate 36,042,774 of NC_090738.1, forward strand.
CAGTGCCTTCGTAATATGCTTTGTTCATTCATAATATATCTCATGTTAGAGGGGGTATGTTGGCTTTTAGTAATACCCACAAGCGTATGATTCTTGTCATATAACAATGCCTTCGTATTATGTTTTGTTCATTCATAATATATCTCATGTTAGAGGGGTATGTTGGCTTTTAGTAATACCCACAAGTGTATGATTCTTGACATATAACAACACCTTCATATGTTTTTCCACAAATGTTGAAAGGTTAAATTTATGGTTCCGTAATCCCTGCTACATCGTGTTCATTCATCCTTAGTATATTTCACTTATAGTGAGATACAGGGTGTCCTGATCACAGATCACGGAGGCATACAAGCATCCTTTAGCCCTACAAAAACATATTAAATGGCAGATCTGCAATGCTTGAAACTTTTCTAGGTTTGATAGACTTTCGTTACGTAGGAAAGTTAACGGATGCAGCAATGTCCTATACATCCTATATTTCTGTTACTATATTCATATCGATGTGTCTTCACATTATGAAGTTGCCACATGAAGCATATTATCTACGATATGAGATATTTTTGGGTGATTCGAACATTTTCAAATAACGAGATTTTTTTTTCCCAGTAAGAGTAAAACTCAATAAATACACTTCAATTACAGTTTTAATGATTTTTTTTACCATATATAAAGACTATCACCGCAAAAAGAGAATGTTCTTCAGATGATAACAAGCTTTGTAAAATAAAAAAAGTAAAAACTTTCCCAACACTCTTTGCTATATTTTCAATTTCGTATCTTTTATTAAAAAATACTTCTTGGGAAGCCATATACTTCTTTAAAAAGAAAAACAAACTTCAGTAATGCTAACAAACGAAGGCCATGGTATGACCCAATATACATTATTACATTACCGCTGTGAAGGATGACTGCCCGATCAAGCGCATATATGTATAGATTATAGTGTAAAGTAATTCAATATTTATCAGAATGAGCATAGCCGGATGCTCCTTACAGCATTTCATGAGCGACGCACTGTTAGCAATACTAATGGATCTTCACACCGTGCATGTGATCACAAAAAGTCCTTGTTTCTCATTAAGTTTACCTATGTTCCATTTAGTCCAATCTTGCTTAGCTCTTTTCTAAATTCATCATACAAGATTTTTCACCTTTCAATTAAGATAGAATATTTTGTTTATTGTAAGAGAGTACTTCTCAATTGCGATTATAGTAATTCGACTCACTGGTTTCTCAAACTCCTTTATAATAATAATAATAATAATAATAATAATAATAATAATAATAATAATAATAATAATAATAATAATAATAATAATAACCAGAAAAGCTTTATTCCGTTCAAGAGCATCCTGTAAAAACCTAAATGAACGATGGATCAGAAAAGGAGGAAAGGTTTGTGTGGTTACCTGTTCCATCTAAGACCATTATTAAACGTTCAATTAATCCAGTTAAAAAAAAAAAAATACTCGAATAGACTTCTTTCTATAGAAAACCTTTTTTTTTTATCTGTATAATTACATATTTCAACAACTACCCTACAACTATAACGCTTTTATGTTAACCATTTTGGAGCAGTAGCAACCAAACACGGCTTAGTCCCTCGTCAGGCTGGGAGGAGCGAGAGGAGAAGTCCCATTTTGTTCTCGTTTTTTATGTCGGCTAACCCCAAAATTGGGGAAAATGCCTTGATAAATATATGGGGTTTTGACATAAGAAAAATCTATTTTTGGGTGAGATAGCCATGTCGTCCTGATGGAAGTTCCTCTAAGGCAGCTTTCTACTTGGGATATTTCTGCGAGAGAATTATACCTGTAGAGGTATCACGGGGTTACTACCCCTGAAGCAAATATCCACAAAGATATCGTTTATGTTCGTTCGTTCTTAGTGTATTACAGCCAACTCTTCCTGTTGGCACGGGCCTTTCCCTTGGTCGGCCCGTAGGTCGGTCATGTATCAGGGACGTGTTTAAATACAACCACAGCTATCCTGCCCGAATAGAGTTGACCTTGTTTCGAAGGATATGGGATAGGATTGGATACATAGACTTTGGAGGTAAATAATCGTTCGCGAAAATAGCAACCTTGCACAGAAACAACAACGGGCGGACCGGGGTTCGATGACTTATATATTTGCAAGCTATGGTGCGCGTTTACTTTTAATGGCCTCCCTTAATCCTCTCTTCTTTATTCTTTGCAATAGACATGAAGCGGTGTTTGAGTACAGAATTTGTGTGGTGTGAAAACTAGAACACTCGAAGAGTGAAAAGTAAAGCGAAATTATTACTATTCCACTAGAAAAAAAATTCTTATATACACAATATGTGAAATGAAAATTAAAAGACCCATCGAAAATATCTTGTGGCAAAGGCTGTAAAAAGAGTTGGGTCTTTTCGACTGCTATTTTTAGTGACATCGCGTTTTTTATTGCATTCATTGGTTTAATTAGCAATATTCTCAGGTCTTCCATTGACTCGCTTCCGTCATTTCAGAATTCATACAAATGGAATGCCAAAATTATATTTTTTTTCTTATTTTCTGCAAGTTTTATATATTTACGCATTTTAGAAATTAAACATTGAACGACGTCTGTTCCATTACAAATTTAGAACAGAAAGATCACACAACTTTTTTTTTTTTTTTTTTTTTTTTTTTTTTTTTTTTTTTTGGGGGGGGGCGAAAACAATATTTTATTTAGCGCGTTCTAAATTAAAGAACTTTCATACTTTATTTTCTAGAAAATCAATTATTTCTAACCACTAACTTCACTAATATAAACGATAAATATTTATTTTAACATAGAGGGTAATGTTATGGGTAATTTACTGTTTGATTACACTTAAAAAAAAAATACGTAATATTGATTGAAAATTCTCCGTAAAAATATACTGTTCTCAGCAGTATTTCGGTAAAATACAGGCGACCGTAATTTTTGTCCTACTTTGTTATAATCATTTACGGGTTGGTGACCGTCTATATATCCGTTTCTAAAACGGTATATGCCTGTCAACATTTATTCAAGGATTTTTACCATTTTTAATGTAAATTTTCAGCAGGAAAAATCCCGGAGTCGTATATATAAAAA
>NC_090738.1:36050860-36053360 GCF_036898095.1 Palaemon carinicauda
TGACAGTGAAAGTAATAAGCAATTTTCATGAAAAATCAACAAAGTTCCAGAACGAAATCAGCATCTTAATCAGCTGATGGGTTGTGGGAGTCAGATTTTCCTCCAATATTTCTGTATCATCTTTTCAGTGTATTATGGGACGCAGTACCTTACTACATTTTAATTTCAGTATAATAAAAGTTGGTAGAGATAGCATAATACATGAGGAATGAAGAATAATTATGAATATACAACGAGTTATTTCGAGAAATGGTATATCTTGTATGATATACCATATGGAAGGGAATGATGATGAATGATGATTGTTTAAAGGTTTAAAGGCTGCTCATGAATGGCAGAGGCAAGGGACAGTGACATTGCCATATTGAGCAGACAATGCCCTAGAGACTGACCATATGCACATATGATCAGCGCCCAAGTCCCCTCTCCATCCAAGCTAGGACCAAGGGGGGCAAGGCAATGATTGCTGATGAATGAGAAGATAGATCTATAGGCTCTCCCAAACTCCCCATCCTTAGCTCACAAGGATGGTGAGGATTCAGCGACCAAAGAAACTAACAAGTTTGAGCGGGACTTGAACCCTAGTCGGGCGTTCACCATTCAGGGACGTTACAAATCGGCCACCACAACCCTTATTATCATTATTATTCTTAATATGATCTGATTCAATGGGAATAACTTAATTATCCTGATTGGCTCTCATCATCATCATCATCATTTTCATCATCATCTCCTCCTACACCTACTGACACAGAGGTCATCTAATGGAATAAACTGAAAGAGCAAAATGAAAATGAAAATTATCCAAAAATGTCAATATTTTTTTCAGACGAAATTGGAAATCTCAGATCAGGAAAAGAAACATTTATGGAAAAAAATGTAAATTAAATAAATATCCCCAAACACTACGCCCACACAAACAAGCGAATACTGTTTGGGCGATGGTACAACCAAAAAATGTGGAGCAAATGTTTTTATGTTGAACAGGCTGGCTTAAGTCTCTTTTTATAGTTTATATATGATATATCTGTTTTAATGTTGTTACTGTTTTTTAAAATATTTTATTTCAATTGTTCATTACTTCTCCTATCATTTATTGAATTCATTATTTCCTTTCCTCACTAGGATAATTTTTCACATTAGAGCCCTAGGGCTTATAGCACCTTGCTTTTCCAACTAGGGTTGTTGCTCAGCTAGTAATAATAATGATAATAATAGGGAAAAGAATACAATGTATGACAACTCCTTGCTCAAACCACTCAAGATTTACCTAAGACTTACGCTTACTCCAACATGTATCAGCTAAAGTCTAATCATCATCATCATCATCATCATCATCTCCTCCTACGCCTATTGACGCCAAGGGCCTCAAGAGGATTCATAGACTAAATCCTCAAAGGATAGCCAGTTCCTTGTGATGCGCAGTGCCTTTCTAACTAAGGCAAGTGACCCCTGCCGGACCATACTAATTCCAGTAAGATCATCCGACAGGCATCAGAGGTAAAAGCCTTAAAGACATCGCCTTAAACCCAATCCATCACCCTGCTGCTGGTGACTTCATCGAGATTCAGGAGAGCATTTCCTCCACACCCAAAGTTCTCGTTACTCCACCAAGTTGCTCATCCACTTATATAACCGTTGGCCAACATGGCTTGCTAAGATATACCGCCTAACACAGTAAGACAGATACCTAAATAAAAAGTTATATCTTCTGCAAGGTGAACCTTAATTCCCAGAATTAACCTTCACACCTAAAGAATAAAAAAAACCGAAAATACTTAATCATTAATATATGACTAAGATTTCCACACTAAAACTCCACACATAATGCATGCAAGCCTGCTAAATATCAGTCAGTAAAAAATTACAATTGAGTATTACTTCAAAAACTTTGAAGAAAATCATGTCGACCAACACATTAAAGGAGTTTTACATATAAAAGCACATGCGCAGAGTACTGTATCAAACTTCTTTAGAAACCCCAAAAAATACATTTGGTGGCAATTTATATTAGAAAACGGTTAGTCATAGAATATAATTACTGTACTATACTTCTCTCTCTCTCTCTCTCTCTCTCTCTCCCTCTCTCTCTCCTCTCTCTCTCTCTCTCTCTCTCTCTCTCTCTCTCTCTCTGTACTGTATCAAACTTCTTTAAAAACCACAAAAAATATATCTGGTGGCAATTTATATTAGAAAACGGTTAGTCATAGAATATAATTACTATACTATACCTCTCTCTCTCTCTCTCTCTCTCTCTCTCTCTCTCTCTCTCTCTCTCTCTCTCTCTCTCTCTCTCTCTCTCTCTCTCTCTCCTGTATCAAAATTCTTTAGAAACCCCCCAAAATATATCTGCTGGCAATTTATATTAGAAAACGGTTAGTCATAGAAAATAATTACACTCTCTCTCTCTACTTTATCAAACTTATTTAGAAACACCCAAAAATATTTTTGGTGGCAATTTATATTAGAAAAAGGTTAGTCATAGAATATAATCACTATA
>NC_090738.1:36055860-36085860 GCF_036898095.1 Palaemon carinicauda
CTCAGTAAAGCCATGCTAACCAAGACATACTCGCAGGTCCCATTTGCTTCAGCTTCGATGAACTCGAGAGAAACAGCTCTGCAAGAAGCCCGTGTCAGTATAAATAGGAGGGAGCACTACGCTGATATAGCGTCTGCGAGAAATTTAGCGAAAAGTTGTATTGTCTGCTTGAAAGCACAAGGAATCATGACAAATTTGGATAGTATATATCGAAGAAGAGGTTTTCAGTAAATTGCAAATAGATAACAAGATAAAATCAGTGGAACAACATCCCTTGAAAGTGAAAAGGAGATACTAATTATATCTCAAGTAAAATTTAGAGAAAATATCCACTAATTATTATTATTAGCTAGCTAAGCTACAACCCTTGTTGGAAAGAGCAGTATGCTATAAGCCCGTGAGCTGCAACAAGGAAAAATAGCCCAGTGAGGAGGCAAATGAGTTTAGCAAAACAGCGATATCTAACTAAAATTATCATTATATTAAGATTATATATATCTAGCATTTAGGACTTAGAAAGGATAATAAAAATCTTAAAATCTAATATTTTAGAATGGTAAATCCTTTAGTTTATATGTTGAAGAGTACAGTAACAAAATCAATCATCAGCTATTTATTATCATTATTATTATTATTATCATTATCATTACTTGCTAACGCTACAACCCTAGTTGAAAAAGATGCTATAAGCCCAAGGGCCCCAACAGGGAAAATATCCCAGTGAGGAAAGGAAAACAGGAAAAATAAAATATTTTAAGAACGGTAACATTAAAATATTTCCTATATAAACTATAAAAACTTTGAAGTCAATCCTTCCAAATTTCATCATCATCATCATCTCCTACGACTATTGACGCAAAGGGCCCTCGGTCAGATTTCGCAGTCGTCTCTATCTGCAGTTTTAATTAAATAGTTCTCCATATTTACTGTTAATAGTCCAGTGTTTATTAGTTCAGCCTTCTACGAGGAAATACTTGATGTATCTAGAGATAATCTAGTTAAAAATTATATTGCATTACAGTTCGGGTAACATACAATATAATCTCTCGTAATTCGCACAAATAGCTTCTGGAGTGCCCGTAAATTGGTTAGTCATCGAATATTCCTTTGATTTAAATAAAACCGTGGTAGATATACAACAACAATAATAAGAATAGGGAAGTGGGGAATATGGGGAAAGGAAGAGTACCCCTGGATACAATCCAGTTTATAGCTCACAGGCAAGTACTCGGGATGGGAAAGATTAAGCGAAACAGGGAGAAAGAGAAGTACAAGAGAAGAATAAAAGAGAGGGGCAGACCCTCTTGCGATATTGGCGAATTGGTATTATTATTAATCAATTGTATTAACCGTGTAGAAACGCTTGAGTACTATGGCAATGTATCTTCTGTCTAATACTTGTATGGAGATAAATTGTTTACATAAATTCGCTCTGATCGTTTATTCGCGTTTAGAAATATTTTTCTAATAAATATTACTTTTACAAATTACCTAAGGCAAAATATGATCACGATGTCACACTCTGCTGCAAAAAATTAATAGCGCTATGATGATTACAGCGATATTGAACGGCCTTAATACATATCGTTATTTTGTTTATAATTAAAAACGAACGTGAATATTAACTTATACATAAATTACTAGATTTTTTTTAATCATTAGCCTACACTTTACAACAGTGGTTTTGGCTATTTCCATGTAAAATTACTTGTCTAATTCAATGTCATATGTAGTACAAGTGATATCTCAATCTTATTATTTGAATATCTACAAACACACATGCACGAAAAAAAAAATCCAATTAAAAATGTTTACCCTCACCTTGCTTCAGGAAAGAAAATGACTTTCGTTCCCCAGAAAGGAGACGGGTTTCATTTCTTCAAAGGATAAACTGAGTCATTTTGCCTTACTTCAGTCACTTTATCACTATTCCAGTGGGACTTCAAAGTTTCGCTTCGGTGCATCATGGGTTACATATATACGAACCACTCGTGGGTGAACTTAAAGAGTCAAAGAGATACAGACATAATTTTCTTGCTCTGCGGAGAAACTTAATGTCTGCTTATGGAAATTTGTTGGAGGCTAAAATACTGTATAATGTGAAATCAGAAACATGAAAGGTAAAGATACGCTAGCCCAGATGAAACAACAATTTTTATGATAGTCCACGATATATTGAGCTTCAAATATTACTCTCTCTCTCTCTCTCTCTCATCTCTCTCTCTCTCTCTCTCTCCTTCATCTTAAATAGATGTTAAATATTTGATTGAAATATGATTATAAAATCTTACTTTAGTGCACAGAGAAAGGATATATTGGGAACATACGAAATATTACAGCTTAAAAGGATTTATTTAGTTGCACGACCAAACAACTGAAGATAAATGACAAAATCTACTGATTTTTTTTTTCAACATGCGTGACGCTGACCAAGTTTGTTCTAAAAAAAAAACATGTTACTTTATCCTTATGAGGACCAGCTCGAAAACGCTAAGTTTACTTTACATATCTATCCTGAGGTCCGCTGTCTCAGGGAGGTGATTTTTTTTTTTATGGTTTTTTGAACGGTGAGAAAAAATTTTACGACAACAAATTTCGCAGAATGGATTAAAAATTTGCCCTACCGACCTTGTACTTGTGAAATTTGATCCTATTGTATTCCAAGTATTCAAGTGCCATCTGGGAAAAATATTTTGATACATAGAGAATCAAAGATATTTTTGATAGAATCTGAAATCTCTCAATATTCACATTCCTTTCAGCGGGTTAAGAGGATAATCAATCCTCAAAGTGTCGCAACGTATACTTCTCATTTAAACCGTTAAACAACTTTTCATAAAACCAGAAGAATGGAAAGTAAATGAAACATATGCATGGCATGCCAGAAGTTCGGTAGTAGGCACCAGCCATCTCTACCGCTGCAAGTTATGGGATCTTTCAACTGCCAGACGATACTACATTGACTCTTTCACTCTGGGTACGGTTCATTTTCCCTTTGCCTACACACAAACACACTGAAAAGTCTGGCCTATTCTTTTCCACATTTTCCTCTGTCCTCGGACACCTGACAATTCTACACTCAGGGGTTACTGCTGTAATTGTTCATTGGCAACTTCCTCTTGGTAAGGGTAGAAGAGACTTTAGCTATGGTATCAGCGTCTTCAAGAGAAGGGCACTCCAAAATAAAACCATGTTCTTTAGTCTCAGGTAGCGCCATAGCCTCTGTATCATGGTCTTCCACTGTCTTGGATTAGAGTTCTCTTGCTTGAGGGTACACTCGGGGGCACTATTCTATCTTATTTCTATTCCTCTTGTTTTGCTAAAGTTTTTATAGTTTATATAGGAGATATTTATTTTAATATTACACTTCTTGAAATATTGTATTTTCCTTTTGCGTCCTTTCCTCAGCGGCTATTTTCCCTGTCAGGAGCCCCTAAACTTATAGCAACCTGCTTTTTCCACTAGGGCTGTAGCTTAGCAAGTAATAATAATAATAATAATAATAATATAATATAATAATAATAATAATAATAACAATAATAATAATACGTAAAAGTATTCAAGAAAATATAACACAAACTAATGACCTTTCTTTGAATTCTACATCTACCGAATCGGAAGCCAATTCTAAAAGCGCATCCCTAAATACAACATATAAGCATCCAAACAAACAAAACATCATCAAAACTAATTTTATAAAACAACGTAGGCATTAATCATCCTTAAATGCTAAAGGAGATTCTACAAATGCCAACTGTATAATACTGATATGTTAAGAGAGTCAAGATTGGGATGGTAGGTTGGTTATGTGGTAAGGGATTGGTGAAGGAAGGTAATTAAGAGAGCTTGGTTGAAAAAAGCTAGGGCGAGAAGTGAAGGGGAAGAAAAAGATGATAGAATGATAAGATGTAGAAGGATTTAGGAAGTTTTTTTTTTTTTTTTTTTTTTTTTGGGGGGGGGGGGGGAGGATGATTTCAATAAAAAATGTTAGAGAAGACACGTCAAGATAACTGAACCCTTATTTTTGTGATTGCTGTGGAATGAGAAGCAAGACATTACCCGTCATTCAGAGTTTACCTACTTTAACATTTTGATTCATTTTAGACGGTAAAGAAAAACATTAAAAATAACTTTGTTCGGAATACTTGATATCCAGTTAATTCTAATAGTCATGCCTTTTCCATCATAAGACTCAATACTACAGTATTCTAGAAGTTTTATTCCAGCTGTGACAAAGTTGTGATTAATCTTCCTAATCCTTTACTTGAAACTGTAGAACTCCAAAAGTTCAAACTTAAAGCAAGTGTTTTTGTGATGAACTAGATGAAATAAGTCTCTTTTTATGCTTTATATATGTAAGATGGATATATTTTAATGTTGTTACTCATGTTAAATATTTTATATTAGTTGTTCATTGCTTCTCTTGTAATTTATTTATTTCCTTATTTCGGTCCTCACTAGGCTATTTTTTCATGTTGGGGCCCTTGGGCTTATAACATCCTGCTTAACAATTAGGGTTGTAGCTTGACTAATAATAATAATAATAATAATAATAATAATAATAATAATAATAATAATAATAATAATTATATCCAAGAATTCTGCGCAAAATTATATATGCATTATACACTTATGATAAATGTATGATTAGGTGTATTTCTGACAAAATATAATATTCCAGTTAATTGCCTAAACTCCTTGCAAACGTGGTCACAGAAAAAATGGACAAAATTAATATTCAACAATTCTTTTATATTCCTTGAAAAGTGACCAGTAATGGTTTTTTATTTTTTTTTACAACAGATGCTGTGCCGAGTAGACACCAGGGCCGTCAAGGCACTCCTCTTCGCTATCGTGGCTCTAGCTGCCATTGTCACTCCTGCCACATCTCAGGTCAGTACCCATGCATATACTAAAACCAACACACACACAACAAACACACACACAACTCACACAATACATATACTATATATATATATATATATATATACCTACATAAAGATACTCAATATTACATACATATATATACCCACGAATTATATGTATGCTATGCTATACAACACATATCTAATTACACACATAATGCATACATAAATACATACATATATATTATGTACATACACATAGGAAAACACACACACACACACACATATATATATATTATATATATGTGTGTGTGTGTGTGTGTGTGTTCCTTTCTGAGTTGAGATACCTTAACGAGGTGAAAGGGTTCGTGCATCACCATGATCAGTAAAGCAGCACTAGTCAGGACCACCCAGACTAGGTTGGTTTGCTGTGAGCAATCAGACAAGTCTCACACCCTCACCAATCCGCAGTGGTGATGAAAACCTTGCCATAACCTAAACGTAAATAATTACATGTCAGAGGCCTTTGTCCTGCAGTGGACTAGAAATGTCTGTATTTGCTGTTATATATATATATATATATATATATACATATATATATATATATATATATATAAAATATATATATACATATATATATATATACTGTATATATATTACTTATATATATATATATATATATATAACTTCTATGTTAGTTTATTAAAAAATAAGCATGGGCAGAGGTAAAAAATAACTTTTTTCAATTAATGCCAGACTGCAGAGTAAAAAAGGGAAAAAACGAAAAAAAAAGTGATGGCAAGGCATAAAAGTCAATGATCTGCAGTTAATTCTTAAACAGGGCTCGATGAAGAGTAAATTAGACTCTAATGAGAGAGAGAGAGAGGAGAGAGAGAGAGAGAGAGAGAGAGAGAGAGAATTTCAGATACTGACCTCCTTTTATGTGACGCACTATTTGTTAATGGTAGTCATTGTATTCTTTCATCTTTAGTGGTATCGTTAAAACTTAATCCAGAGCTTATAATTTCTGTACCGCTTTTCATTCAAGTTGATCTGAGCCACTCTCTCATAAACGGGTGTATTTAACATTTGCTATTTGAGCGTATGTTGATTTTCATTCACCGGAGTTACATAATATCCAGCGATACAAATTCACATTTTTATATATAAGGTGTAACATAGAGGCATATTAACTTATATAAACCTAATAATCCGTTATTATACTTTTACATTCGTGGTAACTCACGCAGACACGAGGAGACACTTTTAATATATACAATCAAACATACACATATATACACACACAATATATATATACCTATATATATATAACTATCTAGCTATATATATATATATTATATATTATATATTATATATATATACAGTATATATACTCGTACATTTGTCTTGGCTTAACTAATTGAAAAACTGCAAATGATAAAATGAATGAGAAAAATCATTATCATATTTTGTGGTAATCTGCTTAAAATTTGCTCGTGAATAATATTAATAATAATAATAATAATAATAATAATAATAATAATAATAAAAATGTTACCGAAAGTTCTTCGCTTCAGTTAGTCGCACGCGCTCTATACAGCTCTCAGTTATACAGAGGCGAAAAAAAAGTTGATTGTATTTTTGACGACAAAGCAAGAATAACACAATTCTATTGAATAACACTTCTTTGATGCTATCCTGTTATGACGAAAAAGGATAATCAGCTTCAGTAATTCGAGCTGTGAACTTATTCTGAAAAACAGCATTTCGAATCCACGTCGCAGAAGATATTAGCTCTTCTGGAGATTCTTGCCCCGGAAATCTCTCTCAAAAGAGATCGGGGTGTTCTTTTTAGAAGTCATAACTGAATAGAATTTGTCAGAATATCAATAGAATAACAATATACTCATGAAGAGTAAAGAACTATAAACATAATTCTTAGAAGCTTTCAACTTAGGAGGAAAAAAAACACGGCAAATTTCCCGGAATAAATGTTGCCAGGCATTTACCGCTTTAAAAATGGATTTACTGACGTAGAAGAAATGATATTACGGTCACCAAACCGTAAAAGATAATATCAAAGTAGAGTAAAATTACAGTCGACCATATTTTACTGGAATACGGCTAAGAGTATATTTTTACGGAGAATTTCCGATTAAAATCACGGAGTTTTTAAGTGCATGTGTGCTAATCATGCTCGGTATTTTTTCTTCTTTTGTATTTTGGCGTTCTTCCTTTGCTCTATTATATACTTCGGTTCCCTCTGTGAATTGTAATACCCTTCTGGCCTTTGAACTAATTCTTATTTCGAGTTATTAATATTCCTAGCTATATCAACCACCAGCGCATTCCCAACTAATCCACCAATGCAAGGAGGTCCCTTTCGCGAAAAAAAAAGTCAGACAAAATAAAACTCATACAGGTACGCTGTTAAAAATTTGCATTTAAAAAACGGTAAAAATCCTGGCATAAATTTTACCAGACATTTGCCGTTTTAAAAACAGACATATTGACGTAAAGGAGAGATATTACGTTCACCAACCAGTAAAAGATAATAACAAAGTATGGTAAAATTACGGTCGCCTGTATTTAACTGAAATATGGCTGAGAACAGTATATTTTACGGAGAATTTCCGATTAAAATTACGGTTTCTTTTAAAGTGTAGATTTCTTAAAATGACACGAATAAATAAACGTGAATACACGACGAATGAGATTCCTTACGAAATTGCGCATATTTTTTAAAAAGGCAAAGGAATCTGCAAGATTTTAAGTCTGTCCATTCCAATATTTCAAGCGCATTCAACCATTTCGACCAGTTCCTTTGGACAAAAATCCCCGCTAATGGTTTCCTTCCAAGCGTTACCCAATCACAGCCAGCCAATCACAAATCGAGATTCCAGTGACGTAGCCCCATATCAAATATCGTCTTGGTAGTCCCGGTTCTTGGAATGGAATGCACCATCAAAGACTGCAGGTCGGGAATGTATTAGTGTTTGATCTCTTCTTATCAGTTCATTGCAACTTTGGATTTACGGTGAACAATCTGGCATGCAACCCCGAAGACGCATTACAAAAAAAATACGGGATCATACATTAAATGCAGCTGAGAACTAGAGGGGTACTCGATAGAAGGCAGACCTCCGCCAAAGCAGCATATTTCTCAAGCTATTGCTCAAGCTTGAGCTTGACCTTTGACCTCAATACAGTATGTATAAATTGGCGTGGATTTTCATACACTGAAATATGAACCAAATTTGAAGTCTCTGTGACAACGATGTCCAAACTTATGGCTGATTGCGTGAATTGGACATTTTGCTTGGCCGTGACCTTGCCCTTCTGAAATTTAACTATTTCCAGCTTTTTACATAAGTTAATCCCTGCTAGTTAACATTACTCTAAGATTAAAATTGTGGTCAGAAAGCTGTTCACACACAAACACACACACAAACAAGGGGTAAAACATAACCTCCTTCCAATTTCATTGGAGACGGTAAAAGTACCTAGTCCTTCAGCATTAATGGGATTTTCCTTCGCAAAGGCTAGTTCTACGTGGACATATAAATCGAGACTGCAATAATGTTCACTCTGCTGCAGCCTTTGAAGTGAATATGAACTTACTCTAACCTAACAGGCTCAGTGATATTATCTGCAATAGATTCAACAAATTTACTTAATTCAATTATATAACCTCGTAAGTTTTATTTCAAGTCATATGATAATATTATGCCCAGGACAGTTGTTCGTTTTAGAATGCGTCGCTGTAGTGAGATGACGCTTACTGAGAATTCAACTTAACATTTCGCATTTTATTACATCGTTACATCTAGTCATCATTTGAAAGGGATTGTTAGATACCTTAGACTCTCTGATACAAATGTATTTGAATTAAACTTTCTCTCTCTTTCTCTCTCCATACATACACACACATATATATACACACACATACATATATACATACATACATACATATATATATATATATATATATATATAAATACACGCTTGTGTGCGTACATATAGATAGTTTGGAATAGAGAAAAACTAGAAAGTATTATCTGGTGTTCAAGGATAACTGAGGTCAATACGTATGTAACAAACCACAATTATCCAGAAGTTGAGAAAGAGGCAATTATTGGCTCTCTCTCTCTCTCTCTCTCTCTCTCTCTCTCTCTCTCTCTCTACGAGAGAGAGAGAGAGAGAGAGAGAGAGAGAGAGAGAGAGAGAGAGAGATCTTTGCACTTGTAAGTATTATTATTATTATTACTACTAGCCAAGCAACAACCCTAGTTGGAAAAGCAAAATACTATAAGCCCAAGGGCTCCAATAGGGAAAAATAGCCAAGTGAGGAAAGGAAATAAGGAAATAAATAAGAGGTGAGAAAAAATTAACAATAAATCATAATAAAAACAGTAATAACGTCAAAAACAGATATGTCATATATAAACTATAAAAAGACTCATGTCAGCCTGGTCAACATAAAAACTGGAATTAATGGAATAAGCCTAAATGATAATATTTTGGCTATAATTATTTACAGAAAAGCTTATGATAAGTTCCCGGATAACTAATCCACAAAAAAAAAAAAAAAAAAAAAAAAAAAAAAAAAAAAAACACCACCACTTTAGAGTAAAAAGGAGAATGAAGAGTCCTTGCCTTCAATGTTACACCTTTATAAGATAGCAGTTTGGAAAAACAAATAATTTCAGTTGCATAGAGGATGAGAGTATAAGGATCTTGGTTTGGAACTAAGAGTGTTTAAATGCGGTCTCACAAAAGGACGCGAAGCTTATGTCCTCATAGATAGGAACACGTAGGTGATAAACGAGTTACTGAGTGTAAAGGTAGAATGTAGAATATTAAAAGGTATCCTTGCTAGTACCTACTATAAAGACTGGAATCGACTCTGGAGAGCAGAATATACTGTAAACTTAAAAATGTGCCGTAAAAAAAAAAAAAACTGTAAAAATCGTGGTATAAATGCTGCCAGGCATTTACCGTTTTAACAACGTATATATTGACGTTAAGGAGTGATGTTACGGTCACCAACCCGTAAAAGATAATAACAAAGTCAGGTAAAATTTACGGTCGCCTGTATTTTACTGAAATAAAGCTGAGTGCAGTATATTTTACGGAGAATTTCCGATTAAAATTACGGTTTTTTAAAAAGTGAGGAAATAGGCAGTTTACTCAACGACCCAATCACCAGACAAAAAAAAAAAAAAAAAAAAAAAAAAATAGGGTAAGAAATACGGTCGCCTGTATTTTACTCAAATACGGCTGAGAACAGTATACTTTCACGAAGAATTTCCGATTAAATTACAATTTTTTTAACTGTAGATTTCTTAAAGTGACATGAATAGATAAACGTAAATACTGTTTTCCTAACGGTTTAGTAACTTGCAAAGTTATAAAACTTCACTCGTGTCTTCCCACAGATACACTGGAATCGAGGCTGGGGAGCAGGTGGCTCAATGGGCAAGAGGTCTTCAGCAATGCCTTCTTCTTCTTCTTCTTCTTCTTCCTCATCCTTAGACGGAGAGATGGTCCTCAACACAGATTGCTCCTCCACGGATCTGGCTCATCTCACGTCTCTCATCGCGAGGGTCGTAGAGGTAAGCAAGTAGTGCTGTATCTCATTATTTGATTTTCTTTAGCTTTTAATGTATTCTAAAAGGCATGTTTTATAGTTACATACATTATTGCACAAACATGAGCAGAGTAAATATGTATATATATATATATATATATATATATATATATATATAATACCGTATATATCCATATATACATATACAAATTAATGTATATATACTGTATCTATCTATCTATCTATCTATCTATCTATATATATATATATATATATACTGTGTATACACATATAGTATAAGTATAAGTGTGTATATACGGTAATCTGCTGCCCACTTTTGGACAGTCAGACTCTATGACTATGTAGCGACCACTCTCATTTGCCATGCCTGTATATAGGAGTTTCAATACGACTCATTAGTCCAGATAAATCATCTGAAAATAATGAACTCACAACGAGATCTTCATCATGGGTCTGGTGCTATATACATCACTCTGACTTGTGTAATTCAGCTGAGATTGGAGAGAACAGTATTCAATATAGAGAAACTAATCTTAGGGCCGCGTTTACTGAAGCAAAGGGGGGAAATCCACGTGCAGAACAAGTTCTCTGGACTTAATAACGCTGTGATTGGTTTGCGAACAACTTCGGAACGAACACCCCATGTGAGGTGATTGTTTGATCATTGGTTAGGTGAGCGGAGAGTTTATTTGATTTATTTACATTTTTTTCTAAACAGTGATTACAAAGAGAGGTGTAATCTTTCGTGTATATAAGCCTGCGCCTTCGTTTTTTTTCCCTCAGATATTCTATGGGACATTTATTTACACGTCACATTGATCATTACGTGACAGAGTAAAATAATAGCAAAATGTCGCATTATAATTTTTTTTTTCTCTTGAGATGGTCGTGTTTTAATTAATTTCTGGAGAAAATCTATTCAAATGTAATTCTTGGAAATGTCCATGCCTGGCGCTAGCCGGACTGCGGTTCGAGTCCTGCTCAAACTCGATAGTCTCTTTAATGCCTGCAAGCTCACTATCCTTGTGAGCTAAGTACGGGATGTTTGAGGGTCTATATGTCTACCTGCTGAGTAATCAGCAGCCAATGCCTGGCCGTCCCTGGTCCAAGATTGGATGGACGCTGACATGTATATGGTCAGTCTCTAGGGCATTGTCCTGCTAACTAGGACAATGTCACTGTCCCTTACCCCAGCCATTCATGAATGGCCTTTATAACTGGATAGCTATCTTGATAGCTAAAAAGTCAGTCTCCAAGATATTGTCCTGGTAACTATAGTCAATTTCTTTATTGAGGCAGATTTGCACCGACTTGCAGCGGTGCCCTTTTTTGCTCGGAAAAGTTTCCTGATCGCTGATTGGTTAGAATTATCTTGTCCAACCAATCAGCGATCAGGAAACTGTTCCGAGCTAAAAGGACACCCCTGCGGGTCAGTGCAAATCTGCCTCACTAAAAAAAATGACTATAGGACAATGTGACTGTCCCTTACCCCTGCCATTCACGAATGGCCTTTAAAGCCTTTATATCTGGATATATACCACAACAACAAAATGGTCCTATCAAAGACATTTGGAATAGACTATATAGCGATCTGATTCATCTGAATAATTCAATATAGGCTACAACTTGAGACAAGAACTATCCAGTCAGGTAACGAAAGTCCAGCTGAAAACACGCTGCATCAACTTGCACACCCAAAGCAGATATATGCAACAACCAGTTCTCAGACAGAAACTGTGGTTACTATCCAGAGAAGGCTCTATGCCTAAACTTGCCGGACGACATATCTGCTGTTCTCGTAATAAGTCGGGTGATCGCCGGTTTGACTAGAATGTACAGTAAATGTATGTCTACACTATATATATATATATATATATATACATATATATATATATATATATATATATACATATATATATATATATATATATATACATACATATATATACATATATATATACTCAGTATACTGTATATGACTAAAATGTAAATGCATACTTACACATACTGTTTTATATATGCGCACACACCTATATATATATATATATATATATGCACATATATATACATAAATGTAAATATATATATTTACATATACATATATATATATATATATATATATATATATAATATATATGTGTGTATACTATATTTAGCAACATACAAATGAACTGAATTTTGCATGGCATGTACACATACGTACGTACTTACAAACATACATATTCATGTGTTTTAAAACGTAAATTCTATTCCCGTTACTATCCTTAAAAGAACTTCCCCACCAAGAAGCAAATAAATCCAGTTAATCTCGTCTAATGTCATTAACTTTATGTCTGTCTGTCTTCCTTCCAGAGCGAAATCAACCGCCTGGCCTCGTGCGCACAGAGGGAGCACCAAGCACTTTCCTCGTCGGAGTCTGACCACTTTCCTCATCTCCCTTGGTGGATTCAAGCAAGGAAGGCCACTTCCACCGACCAGTAAACATCTCGTGGAACCCGGTGTACTATTAAGAGGGCCCTTTATCATTGCCATCGACAAGCCTGTTCCTAACAATGACATTCTTAATTGACTTTCTCTTTTATTCTATATTTTAACCCGTCTTTCTTATTATTCCACCATCTATTTCTCTATCTGTATATTATCACATATCTAGATTTGTTTTTTTCATTAATCTTCCCTTCTCTCTTACTTTACATTTCACCCAAGATCCGGTTAACATTTGAGTGACAGTTATTACTGTATCTTTTCGCTATGTCCTTTGGTTTTATTTTTCTTAAAATCAATAACATGATTTGCATTTTTCAGCTTTGATTTTCAGTGATTAATTCATTTCTCACTATTTTTAATCAAGGCAATTTAGTTTTGGTCTTTTATATCGACTTTCATTTAGCAAAATTTCTTAACCATCCACATTTTCCAAATTGATATTACTGTACAGACGTCTGTCCAGTTCCTTCAATTTCACTCTTGAAATCAAACTTTTCCAACTATTCTAATCTTACAGTAGAAAGTTTTCCTTTTAATGTCATTCTTTGAGTTTGGTTAAACGATTTATTATATAGATGTTTCCTTTCGCTCAATATTTGCGTTTTTCAAAATATAATTCGATCTAACTTGGGTGAAAATAACCCCGGTAGCATTTAATTGAAAGACCATTCAAAATTTGCCTTTCAAAAAAGGTAATTAATTTAGAAATCAATCAAGCTTTGATGAAATTGCATATTTGTATTTCATAGGAAAATGAAAGAGAAGTCTGTTCTTATCAAAATTTTGTTTTTGTGTCATCAGATCAAAAGGCCAAAATATTTTCTACGTTATCTTTTTACCAAGATCCTTCATTATATTTCAAGAAATAGTTTGCTTTCCCTTTGCTTTAAGCTATTCAATTCGTAAACTGCATTCCCTAAAAACACCCCTCTACTCTTTCACATCTTCAAAAATCAAATGATTATCTGGCAACAGGCTCTCTTTTCCTTTCCGTAACAATCACTGAAAATGACAAACACATAACCTTCTTTATATTGTGATAAAATAACACTTAAAATTGAAGCTACTTTGTATTCAGGAATATGTATAATATATGATACTCAAGGGCTAATCACTTTTACGGATAACCTGTTTGCGCTTGCGCACTTGTCCTGTATTCATACAAGCCACTGTGCAAAGAGGGATAATTAAGATACAGAAAGGCGAAAAAGCTCGGTTCTGAAGAAACTTGTTTACAGAAATATCAGCTGAGATAACATTGACAAATGCGGGCTCTCTATAAGCTAAGGGTATAGAATCATGAATGAAATAATTCATATGGTAACAATATAACACATGCAGTACATTTCTTCAGACTAAACAGCCGACTGCAAATCAGTTTACACGTGGATGAGACACTTGTAAAGGCTGTTTCTTAATATACTTTAGTATTTCCTTACGTACTTGTAAGGGAACCCTATAAACCGATTAACAATAAAGACATAAAGCAAATAAAAAATTAAGGTCTGAACGATCTAATGAAAAAGTATTACATACCTTCAACTTGAGAAATGAACATCCTGCCAAAAGCATGACAGCTCATACTCTAAGAATATAAATTACAGTTCCATTAGGGTAATGAAAAGAGAGAATTAGGAGCTGATGCGAATATACATTTTGATGGGTTCAGTCATCTTGATCAAAACGTGATAGTCTGTACAAATAGCCCATCAATAACGCCCTAAAACTGGCAAATGGGAATAGTAATACACTCGAGAAAAAACAGTTAAAACAAATGGTCGTCAGATACCTTTAATGAAAAGAACAAATTGAAAAAATAAAAGACACTTAGAAATCCTTCAATAAACAAAATATGAATCAAAATTTCATCTAAAAGCCGTTGCTCTTGTTCTATGCATTCCTAACTGCATAAAAGAGGTTGGAATGCACTTCGGAATGCAAAGGGCATAGTTCAATAATCGAAATTGGTAAGTGGACGAAGAACAGCCTTCAAGAAATTGGATAACGGTGGGATGCGATGCTCTTGCTAATAAAAAGAAAACTGATCAGTTGCGTTTGTTATTACCTAATGTTTTGTATTTTTTGGTATATAGAAAGTATTTTAAATCTTATTACATCAATTATTGTGATTATTTGACATTTTTTTGCTATAGAATTCATCTTGGCTATTATTTTAAGAGGTGAAGCGTATCCTAGCAAAAGTAAGCTTTCTACTGAGAACTTGCTTTAGTGGAGTCCAGGTGGTAACAGAGACTGGAAAGGTGAGGAAATTGCGTTGTGACTCTTACAATCCTACTTTGTACCATAAACATATACTCGCTTATACAAATTCAAACATATATATCCATCTATAGGCCTATCTATCTATTTGCTTTTATATACATATATATATGTATATATATGTCGGTGCATGTATATACTATATATATATATATATATATATATACACACACACACACATAAATGTTTGTGTATGTGTAAATATGTGTATATATATACATATATACACATATATGTTTGTGTATATATATATATATATATATATATATATATATATATATACACACATATATATATATATATATATATATATATATATATATATATATATATATATATACTGACTTATTTTCACATCGAGAGAGAGAGAGAGAGAGAGAGAGAGAGAGAGAGAGAGAGAGAGAGAGAGAGAGAGAGAGAGAGAAATTAAGTAAAGAAAATAACAACATATTTTATCAAGGCCTCTCACATTTATCATTGCAAGTTTTTTCCAACTTAGTAGAAGCAGTAAACAAAGCACTTATCTTTTAAAGTATTTTGTTGCATAACTGTATGCTCGCACCATGCATATTATTTTCGCATTCGTAAAGTCGAAAGATGTACGTGAAGTGTATGAATCTAAACATCTCTCTGTAAATCCTTTCAATTTTCCCCTTTAAAATCCTCCATTTTTCTATGAACTATTCAAATTTTTTGTGAATATTATCAAATTTCTTATATATATATATATATATATATATACACAATATATTGAAACCCATGTAAGAGCATATATATATATATATATATATATATATATATATATATATATATATATATATATATATATATATATATATATATATATATATATGATAAATTTTGCACATTTAGACGTGTTTTTCATATTCAAATAAGCCATATATATTTTTGATACATTAATGTCTGGATTCTCTTAACGACCTCGGGATCAGAGCCCCAGACATTAATGTATCAAAAATATATATGGCTTATTTGAATATATATTTATATACATATATATATATATATATATATATATATATATATATATATATATATATATATATATATATATATATATATATATATATGCCGTACATTGAAACCTATGTAAGAACATCAGGATACTCATCATAAAATACTTTAGGTTATATAATTATAAAAAATAAACTTCTAAAAATGTCTCCTTGATAATATATGGAGCAGCAAAGCTATTCAGCCAATCAGCGGACGCCACTGAGAGGCGTGATGTATCTTAGCCAATCGAAATTCTTGATAGAAAGGCGTGTGTGTGTGTGTGTGTGAGCATGACGTAGAGGATACAATGAACCAGCATCGGACGACACACGAACCCGAATTTAAAAGACGCATTTAATCGAGGTCGGGGACTGGTTTTTGACATAGGCAAACTACGTGGCCCAAGACGACATCTCGAGCCTTATAAGGAGTCGAATCCTATCCACGGTTCAGGCGGGGACGACGAAAGAAGAAAAAGAATATGAACTGAAGCCAATTATTCGTATTCATCAGTAGTAAACTTAAACCCAAAAAATAAAGACTCAAATAGGTTTGTGGTGGCCGATGTAGTAACATCCCTGACTGGTGAACGCCACGTCCCCCTCAAACTCGTTAGTTTCTTTGGTCTCTGCAGTCTCACCATTCTTGTTAGCTAAGGATTGGAAGTTTGGGGAAGCCTAAAGATCTATCTGCTGATTCATCAGCAGTCATTGCCTGGTCCTCCTTGGACCTAGCTTGGGTGGAGAGGGGCTTGGGCGCTGATCGTATATAAATATGGTCAGTCTCTAGGACATTGTCCTGCTTGATAGGGCAATGTCACTATCCCTTGCCTCTGCCATTCATGAGCGGCCTTTAAATCTTTAAATCTACTCGGTAAAGTCGTAAGGTGGTGACATTTCTTTTTATTTTGTAAAATGATTGTTAAGGACCTCAAAAATTTCACATACACATACATGGATTGGTAACAGGAAATTTGCGGACCTAGAGTATGCTGATGACGCTGTCCTAATAAGCAAAACGCCATAAGACTTGCAAAGTTTGCTCAACAGAATGCATGAAATATCACACGAGGTTAGGCTCAATATAAATAGAAGACAGAGATGATGAGAACGGAATATGCAATGGATGATGAAATATCATTGGAAGAAGAAAGGATTAATTAGGTGGAACCATTTAAATATTTAGGTACTTTGATCTCTAATACAGGGTCTTTAGAAATGGAGGCTAATGAAAGACTGAAGAAACTAATCAGACAATGGGCAGGTTAACTAAAATTTGGAAATCAAATCGCCTGAAATTACATATAAAAATCAGGCTATATATTAGTTTAGTGAGATCAGTGTTACTGTATGGACATGAGTCGCGGTATGACAATGAAACAATATCCAACAGATTTTGCAGATTTGGGAACAAATCACTCAGAAGAATATTATGAATTAAATGGCAGGACAGGATTACAAACGAAACTATATGAGATTACTCATGTGCCATATGTGGATGAGATCATGGTGAGGGGAAGATGAAGATGGTTTGGGCATGCTCTTCGCACTCACCAAGAGAGATTAGTTCACCAAACTTTCAACTGGGCTCCACAAGGCACTAGGTGAGTTGAAAGACCCACGCCTAGAGTGCTCATGACTATGAAACGTGAAGTAGGAGATAATGAATGGAGAAGTATTGATTTAAAAGCTCAAGATAGAGACGACTGGGGAAATCTAACCGAAGCCCTTAGCGTGAATAGGCGTGGAACGAGATGATTTTATATATATATATATATATATATATATATATATATATATATATATATATATATATACATACATATACATATATATACATACATATACATATACATACATACATATACATATACATACATACATATACATATACATACATACATATACATATACATACATACATACACATATACATATACATATACATACACATACACATATACATATACATATACATATACACATATACATATACATATACATATACATATACATATACATATACATATACATATACATATACATATATATATATATATATATATATATATATATATATACATATACATATACATATACATATACATATACATATACATATACATATA
This sequence comes from Palaemon carinicauda, assembly GCF_036898095.1. Classification (NCBI taxonomy): domain Eukaryota; kingdom Metazoa; phylum Arthropoda; class Malacostraca; order Decapoda; family Palaemonidae; genus Palaemon; species Palaemon carinicauda. Next base: position 36,074,249 of record NC_090738.1, read on the forward strand.
CATATACATATACATATACATATACATATACATATACATATACATATATATATATATATATATATATATATATATATATTCTTAATGATAGATTTATTTTTCAATTTCATAATGGTAATTAAAACAAATTAGCAGTAATATATATATATATATATATATATATATATATATATATATATATATATATATATATATATATATCTTAATCACCAATAAAGCTGCTCAATCATTTTCGTGGGGACGAGTATAGAAGGGAAAGCATAAGAAAAGATTGTAGTTTATCTCACTTTGTTTAAAGTTGAAGAAAATATTCTTCTTTAGATTTAACAAAGAGAAAAACAACTTTTCCTTAGATAGGATCTTCAGGCGCCAATTCTAAATTATATCTAGATTTTCTAGCTATTTAAATACTAAGATTGGCTATTACTATAAAGGGTAAGCATTTTCGTTAACTGCGAAATGTTCTAATTATTTTCTAGTGCTAGTTTCACCATCTCCTACGACTATTGACGCAAAGGGCCTCGGTTAGATTTCCCCAGTCGTCTCTATCTTTAGCCTTTAACTTAATACTTCGCAATTCATCATCGCCTACATCGCACTTCATATTCCTCAGACATGTGTAGGCCTGGGTTAGTTTAATGATATACAAAACATTATGGTCTATTATTCTTAAAATTAATTCTAAACCTAAAACTGAAAAAAAATCTATGTATAAGGCAAACATTATGTCAACGAAAATAATTAAGGCACTGGTTCTCGTGTATTTAAAAAGATACGTAGCATGGGTACTTCTGGCAAGAAAAAAACTTGTCAAACTTGTATATGGATGTGGATCTAGATTCGTCAAATTAACATTATAAATTTGCTAATTAAATTAACAAAGAATAATATTTCTCCTGTATTAAAGAATAGGGAACTGCATTTGTTTTGTTAATTGCAATGGGGAGAATGATGGTGACTTAATTACTTTAAAATTCAACTGATCCCAAAAAATGAGGTTTGACAATGATTTTAAGGTGTTCCCAGACAGGCAATCCAGTTCATCCTGATCCTCGATTGCCAAAAGGTCTGGGACATCTCAACACAGCGGACGCTCGGAGGCTACTCTTTCAAGTTTGATTATCTCGTGAATTTCTTGTTACTTTTCTGCATATTTCCTCTAGGCAAAGAGAACTCAAGAAGTGAGAAATAGTAAGGTTTTATAAGTGAAAGCCATTTTATACTTACGACCGAAAAAAAAAAAAGGATTAAGAGGAAGATGAAACTGTCAGTTCGCGTCAGAGGAGAGTGGTTTCAAATTCCGTGCAAAGCCGGTAGGTCGAGAAATTCTTTGGTTGTGAATGAACTGACTTATTATTTTTTTAATTTTGGTATAATGGAACCCTATAAAAATGACTTTCCACAGTATAAGACAACGGACGAAAAATAAATAATATTCTAATCAATTATTACAATTGGTCGATCAGTGAGGGCTGAAGTATTATTATTATTATTATTATTATTATTATTATTATTAGCTAAGCTACAACCCTTGTTGGAAAAGCAAGATGCTATAAACCAAAGGGCCCCAACAGGGAAGAATAGCCCAGTGAGGAAAAGTAATAAGAAAATAAATAAACGATATGAGAAATAATTAACACTTAATAAAATATTTAAAAAACAGTAACATCAAAACAGATGTCATATAAAAACTGTAAGACTTATGTCAGCCTGTTCAACATAAAAACATTTGCTGCAAGTCTGAACTTTTAAAGTATCGTCGAAATCATTTATTGCCATCGGGATTATAAGAACATACCCCTTTCTATCTATTTTATCTATCTATCTACCTTCTTGTGACAGCGGTAGGCTATAGAGCTGCACTTGAATAGATGACCAACAGAAAATGAACAAAGATGACACACAAGTAGTCTACCTCATTCTTTCAGGAGGTAGAGCGTGTGGCTAATTAGCAATCTCACCACAAAACTACTTGCTGAAAATTAAGAAATAATCTCTCTCTCTCTCTCTCTCTCTCTCTCTCTCTCTCTCTCTCTCTCTCTCTCTCTCTCTCTCTCTCTCTCTCTCTCTCTCTCTCTCTCTCTCTCTCATTCTTGAGTATATATATATATATATATATATATATATATATATATATATATATTTTATGTTATGAACTCTTAAGAGATGGTAAAGAGTTCACAGATTCTTTATCTATCATAAAGCCCTTACCACTATGATAATGAGTAGGACTCGTACCAGAACAAAAACAATCCAAGGAACTTCCTCAAAGAGAAGGATACAGAGACAAAACAAACACTTAAATTATTTATTACAATTAATAACTTAAAATTACAAAGAAATCCCTTGAAAACTGAACTTTAGGGAAGAAAAAAAACAAACTGGTTATTACAATTCCTCAGACACATTCACCTAGCTAACTAGCATACTAAAGTAAAAGAAAAAGTTACTAGGTAGAGATAGAAACCACATATGCCCGGGTCGTTGTGATAGAAGGAGACAAAGTAAGAAAATATCCTTAAACCTAATTGAATAACACAGTTAAATGGCAATAAACATACATTGTGAAAACCGAAAAATAAACGTCACCCAGCAAATATCAATTAACTCGTCTACAAATACCATTCCCTCAGCAACACGTCACATAGTTTTATCTCCAACTGTAAATGTCAGCAATACCACCAAGTAGGAGACACTCAACATACGTCGTCTATGGGTTGGATTGGTCACAGTATAACACACAGGGTCTCGGATCTTACCCTTTCTCCGCCACTGGGAGGCCCCTTGACGACTCCAGAGGTTCAGCAAGCTGAGGGCACGGGCAACGATGGATGAAGCTCGCATCCAAAAGTACGAAATGTAAGGCAGGGCATCACACGAACTGAAGAGACGTCAGTACAAATATAATTCATAGGGGATGGCAAGGAACACCTCCAAAATGCCACCAGCTGCACAAACATCGAGGACGTCTTCAGAATACTTCACAAAACTTGCCACAAGCCGTCAGGAAATATGGGAGCTGAAAACCTCTCTATAAGGAGCCGAGTCGCTAACTGTCGTCTTTTCACTCCAAAGGGCCCCACATCACCAGCGGGGACGGAAACAAAACAGGCGATGAACAGCCGAAAGATCATCAACATGAAAAGATAAAAACACTTACATGGGTGACGTATCAATTTAAAACTACAATTACCCTTTGAGGGGAGGAAAACATCCCCAAGTCCAGCCTTCAAAAGACATATAAACAAAACTGGACAAAACTGGACAAAAACAAGCAAAAATTTACTTTAAAGTGCAAAAATCAAATGCACAGCAAAAATAGAAAAAATGAATTAAATACGTTAATTCCATTACACCTCCCCACCAAAAAAAAAAAAAAATTTCTAAAAGAAAATTTTTTTCAAAAATTCAAATAAAATTACTTGACATAGTAAGATACATTAGTGGAAACCTAGAAAAAAAATAATGCATGATTATTATTGCAGACAATTCATTCTATTGTAAAGGACCTAGACAAAACGTCGGGAATTACATTATCCCTACCTGGTATATGCCGTATCTCGAGATCATACTCTTGGAGAGTCAAACTCCACCTAAGAATTCGCATATTTTTATCTTTGAAACGTTGGATAAAGACTAAGGGGTTGTGGTCAGTATAAACTACAATAGGATACTTAGAATTACTTAAATAAACATCAAAATGGGTCAATGCCTTTATTAGACACAATGCCTCCTTTTCTATTGTAGAATATTTTCTTTCTGCTGTCGACAATTTCTTGGAGAAGTAAGCAACAGGGTGTAGAGTTCCCTTGTCATCCTCTTGTAATAGAACAGCACCGAGTCCCAAGTCGCTGGCATCGGTACCTAACCTGAAAGGCAATTTAAAATCCGGGGAGCGTAACAATGGGTAACTAATCAAGGCGGCTTTCAGTCTTTCGAAAGCCCCCTGACAATCAGCAGACCAGTTAAATTTAACACCTTTCTTTAACAGGTTTGTAAGAGGGTTAGCTATGTCAGAAAAATTGCAAATAAATTTACGATAATATCCGACCATACCTAGGAAACGCCTAACGCCCCTTTTATTAAGAGGTACGGGAAAATCTGCAACTGCCTCCACATTGGCCTTCTTAGGGGCGACCTTACCCAGGCCCACCTCATGGCCGAGGTAAATTACTTTTGCCTGAGCGAAATCGCTCTTTTTCAGATTTACCACGAGGCCAGCCTTCCGCAAAACCTGAAACAAAGCTCTCAATCTTTTAAGATGAGTCTTCCAATCATCACTATAAATGATAAGGTCATCTATGTAGACAACGCAACCCTCCAAATTCTGTGTTATGTAATTCATCAACCTTTGGAAGGTAGCAGCCGCATTTTTCATTCCGAATGGCATTACCTTGCATTCGAAAAGGCCGTCACTTGTCACAAAGGCTGAAATCTGTCTCGCCCGGGGTGAAAGACCGACCTGCCAATAGCCTTTTAAAAGATCTAATTTTGTCAAAAATTTGGCAGACCCAACACGATCAATACAATCTTCCACCCTGGGTAGAGGAAAGGAATCTGTTCTGGTTACAACATTTATCTTTCTATAATCGAAGCATAGACGGTGTTGTCCGCCTTCCTTTTTAACTAATACCACAGGCGAACTCCACGGACTACTGCTGGGTACAATTAAATCATTATCCAACATATATCGCACCTCCTCTCTCACAATGTCTCTCTTTACTGGGTTAAGTCGGTAGGGGCATTGTTTAATAGGTTTAGAATCCCCCACATCCACATCATGTTCTAGAACCGTAGTCCTACCTGGAGTGTCTTTAAAAACATCTCTGTATTCATTAATCAGGGTAATTAATGATACAGACCTGTCGTGATCCAAATGCTGAAATTTAATTTGTAAATTATTCAATATTTCAGAATTGCTGTTCAATGCATCAGGTGTAACAGATAATTTATTATTAACTACTGCTTCTACCGTATCTACTTCTGTGTCTACTTCTACATTGACTAAGGTGACGGGATCCACGTCTACATTTTCAACTAATTCTACATCTCTACTTACATAAGGTTTAAGCATATTAATATGACATACTCGAGTTTTTCTCCTTTTACCTGGGGTCTCTATCAAATAATTCACATCATTATATTTCTTTAGAACCTTCCAGGGCCCTGAAAACTGCGCCCTCAGAGGATTTCCTGGGAAGGGCAATAACACTAAAACACTATCACCAGGTTTAAACACCCTTTTTTGAGTCCCAACATCGTATTTGTTTTTCATCACCTCCTGGCTTTCAGCTAAATTCTCTTTAGCAAACTCCCAAGCCTTTCTTAATTTCTCTTGAAGTCCTGACAAATAATCAAGAATGTTTATCTCAGGAGTCTCCCCCTCCAAATGTTCACGTACAACTTCCAAGGGCCCATGCACACAATGCCCGAAAATAAGCTCGAAAGGAGAGTATCCCAAAGCCTCATTAGGAACGGAACGAATGGCAAATAAGGCATACGGGACCTCCTTATCCCACTCTCTTCCTGACTCCATGCAAAACTTTCTCAAAATAGACTTTAGGGTCTGGTGGAACCGTTCCACCTGGCCCTGACTCTCAGGGTGATATGGGGAAGAGGTAATGTGTTTTACCCCTAATTCAGACATTTTATTCTTAAAATACTTGCTTGTGAAATTAGTAGCACAATCAGATTGCAAAGTGTGAGGTATACCAAACTTAGTAAAGAAGCCAATTAAATTATCAACGATCTTTTCACTCCGAATACTCCTCATGGGAATAGCCTCCGGGAAGCGAGACATCCGATCCACAATTGTTAATAAATATTCATTACCACCGCGCGTCCGCGGGAGAGGACCAACGACATCGATCACCACCTCCCCAAAAGGCTCCCCAACTGAAGGTATGGGAATGAGTGGGGCTTTACGTATCTTTTGGTTGGGCTTCCCCACCAACTGACACACTTTGCAAGAAAGTACATATTGCTTTATATCTCTGCGCATTCGGGGCCAATAAAAATGTTGTGCGACCTTCTGAAAAGTTTTTCTGACCCCAAAATGCCCAGCAAGATTATTTTCATGAGCCAAAAACAAAATTTTGTTCCTATACTCATTAGGAACTACCAACTGACGAGAAACTTCTACCTGGTCAGCAGGTGCAACAGCTGACCTACTAACCCTGTAAAGCAACCCTTTCTCTTTACAGAATACTGGCTTAGATAAATCACTAATATCACTACTAATTGCTTCATTAAATTCAACAGTCTGGGCTTTCCTAAAAGCCTTGGAATCCCACACCACGTCTCGAAAATTAAGTACACCATTTGTCACAAAGTCAGTCTTATGTCCATCAATCACATCCAAATCCAACTCGACCTCGGCCAGGTCAACCTCTTTTGCCTTTGACCTCGTTATCACAGAGATAGGTTTTAAAATATCATTTATAGGACAGTGGTTGTGTCCTACTTCGACCACAGACAGAATTGGAAAAATACAAGATTCATCTGTAATGGATAAATCGTTAGCAAAAATTACATCTATCTTGGGAATTGGCAAACTATCAACAACAGCCAACTTTACCTCGCCTGAAAAATAATTAGTATTAAGAAAAAAAATTTCTAATGGGTATGAATTCACTGTGTTCGGGAAACCACCCAATACGACATACTCATCATTCTTATATACATATCCATCTGGGACAGACCCTCGTAAAATCAATGACTGAGCGGCCCCAGTATCTCTCAATACTTTAACGTTTGTCCCAATCCGTTTAGTCGTATCCGTAAAAATAGATCCGTCAGTTATGTACTTACGAAATCTAAGTCATCTAGATTCGTCTTCCTTTGGCGGTTCAGCTGCTGTTACAACGTTAACAGGTTTCGGGTTTCTTTCGAAATATTTCTTTCTCGAGAAACACTGCGACTCGACATGACCTCTTCTGTTACACCAAAAACAGACTATTCCTGATCCCGAAGCCTTACTGTTCCCTACATTCCTACTAGCATTAACATAACTGCGAGAATTACCATTATTTAAATTACTACTAGTTTCATTATCATTATCACTTTTCCTATTATTCTTATTTCTGTCAAAATCGGGTTTCTCCGACTCTTGTTGTCTGTTCTGGTTATTCCTTCTCCAACCACCACTGAAAAATTTCTTATTGTTTACAGATACTTCCCTAGTTAACTTTTCCTGCTTGTGGGCGAGGGAATACTCGTCCGACGCAATAGCGATCTCCTGCAGGGAGTCCAGTTTCAACTCGTCCAAATGTATTTTTAACTCTCTAACCACATTCCTTTTAAATTCCTCCACCAAAATTAATTCTTTTAATTTAGAAAAATTATCAATATCCTTTGACTTCAACCAGTCCTCACAAAACTGCTCCTTATGCCTCGCAAATTCCACAAATGTCATCCCTGACTCTTTCTTAAGATTGCGAAATTTCTGCCTATAGGCCTCAGGAACTAAATCATAGGCTTTAAGAATTATGGCTTTCACTGTATCATAATCGTTACAAAGATCTTCATTAAGTGTGTTATATACACGCTGAGCCTTCCCTTTCAATCGACACTGAATCATTGTGGTCCACATGTCCTTTGGCCAAACCAACCTTTTAGCTATCCTCTCGAAAGAAGTGAAAAATTCTTGAACATCTTCCTCATTGAACAAAGGTACCAATTTCAACGCTGACGTTACATTAAAATTATCCCAAGAACTACTATTTCTATTATTATTACCGTTACGTATTCTCTGCAAGATAATCTCGTGATCCCTTTCTTTAGCTCTTTCTTCAGCTTGTAACCGCATGGTTGTTAACTCTAACTCTTTAATCTTCGCTTCCTCCCTTAAAATACTGAGTCTCAATTCACTTACCTGATGAATGTTACTTCTATCTAGTTCCTGACTTCCATCGTCAGTGACTTTGTCCTGTTCTTCATCTTTGTTCGTATGTGAAACACTTTCTCTCTTTTCTTGCTCTTTAGCAGCTTTCAATACTAATTTAAGTAACTGCCCCTTACGAATTTCTGATGGCAGTTCCAAATGCAAAAACTGAGACAAGAACCACAACTCCTCTCTTTTCAAATCAAAAATATTGTCTTCCCAATCAGGGCTACTGAGAAATTCGGCCGCAGCCTCCTCAACTTGAAGCTCGAAATAAGGCATATTCTAAGTTATGAGGGAGAGAGAAAGAGAGAGAGAGAGAGGGGGGAGGGCGGAGGAAATACTCCTATCACTTAAAGGCCTATCAAGCAAAACTATCTTCCCACTTTTCTCTGCACTCCTCCTCGAGAAAATCCTGTGAACGTTAATGTCTGGTAAAAAATCTTGTCACGGTCGCCATTTATGTTATGAACTCTTAAGAGATGGTAAAGAGTTCACAGATTCTTTATCTATCATAAAGCCCTTACCACTATGATAATGAGTAGGACTCGTACCAGAACAAAAACAATCCAAGGAACTTCCTCAAAGAGAAGGATACAGAGACAAAACAAACACTTAAATTATTTATTACAATTAATAACTTAAAATTACAAAGAAATCCCTTGAAAACTGAACTTTAGGGAAGAAAAAAAACAAACTGGTTATTACAATTCCTCAGACACATTCACCTAGCTAACTAGCATACTAAAGTAAAAGAAAAAGTTACTAGGTAGAGATAGAAACCACATATGCCCGGGTCGTTGTGATAGAAGGAGACAAAGTAAGAAAATATCCTTAAACCTAATTGAATAACACAGTTAAATGGCAATAAACATACATTGTGAAAACCGAAAAATAAACGTCACCCAGCAAATATCAATTAACTCGTCTACAAATACCATTCCCTCAGCAACACGTCACATAGTTTTATCTCCAACTGTAAATGTCAGCAATACCACCAAGTAGGAGACACTCAACATACGTCGTCTATGGGTTGGATTGGTCACAGTATAACACACAGGGTCTCGGATCTTACCCTTTCTCCGCCACTGGGAGGCCCCTTGACGACTCCAGAGGTTCAGCAAGCTGAGGGCACGGGCAACGATGGATGAAGCTCGCATCCAAAAGTACGAAATGTAAGGCAGGGCATCACACGAACTGAAGAGACGTCAGTACAAATATAATTCATAGGGGATGGCAAGGAACACCTCCAAAATGCCACCAGCTGCACAAACATCGAGGACGTCTTCAGAATACTTCACAAAACTTGCCACAAGCCGTCAGGAAATATGGGAGCTGAAAACCTCTCTATAAGGAGCCGAGTCGCTAACTGTCGTCTTTTCACTCCAAAGGGCCCCACATCACCAGCGGGGACGGAAACAAAACAGGCGATGAACAGCCGAAAGATCATCAACATGAAAAGATAAAAACACTTACATGGGTGACGTATCAATTTAAAACTACAATTACCCTTTGAGGGGAGGAAAACATCCCCAAGTCCAGCCTTCAAAAGACATATAAACAAAACTGGACAAAACTGGACAAAAACAAGCAAAAATTTACTTTAAAGTGCAAAAATCAAATGCACAGCAAAAATAGAAAAAATGAATTAAATACGTTAATTCCATTACAATATATATATATATATATATATATATATATATATATATATATATATATATATATATATATGTGTGTGTGTGTGAGTGTATATATATATATATATATATATATATATATATATATATATATATATATATATATATATATATATATATATATATATATATATATATAAATCACGAAAGCAGACACGTGATGAGCATAAAATATGTAATTTAGCTACGAAAGGAAAAATGAGACTTGATTGGAGTTAGTACTTTCGTCCTATAGGGACGTCATTAATCCCGTCTTTTCATTTTTCCTTTTGTGACTATCATCATCATCATCATCATCATCATCATCATTATTATTATTATTATTATTATTATTATTATTACTAGCAAAGCTACAACCCTGGTAGGAAAAGGTGGATGTTATAAGCCCAAGGGCTCCAACAGGGAAAAATAGCCTAGTGAGGAAAGGAAATGTTAAAAAACAAATTACAAGAGAAGTAATGAACAATCAAAATAAAACACTTTAAGAACATTCACAGCATTAAAATACTTTTCATATATAAACTAAAAAAAAAGAGACTTATATCAACCTGTTCACCATGAAAACATCCCTGCAAGTTTGAACTTTTGAAGTTCCATCGATTCAACAACCTGATTAGGACGATCAATCTACAACTAGGTCACTTCTAGAATACTGTGTAGTATTATGTTGAACAGGCTGACATGAGTCCTTTTATAGTTTATGAAATATCTGTTTTAATGTTGTTAATTTCTTTAAAATATTTTATTTTCAATAGTTCATTACTTCTTATAACGTTTATTTATTTCCTTATTTCCTTTCCTCACTGAGCTATTTTTCCCTGTTGGAGCCCTTTGGCTTATAGCATCCTGCTTTTACAACTCTAGTCAATTTTTTTTAGCGAAGCAGATTTGCACCGACTTGCAGCGGTGCCCTTTTAGCTCGGAACAGTTTCCTGATCGCTGATTGGTTATAATTATCTTGTCCAACCAATCAGCGATCAGGAAACTTTTCCGAGCTAAAAAGCCACCGCTGCGAGTCGGTGCAAATCTGCTTCGCTAAAAAAATTGACTATAGGATTGTAGCTTAGCTAGCAATAATAATAATAATAATAATAATAATAATAATAATAATAATAATAATAATAATAATAATATTGATATTTACGATGGAGAAGACATAACTATTAGAATTAATTACATACCTAGTATTACGAATAGGATGGTATTGTCCAGGAATATCTGAATGCAAAGAAAGGTCAGAATTGTCACAAACTTTACGCAATATGCATAACGAATTAACTAACTGAATGACGGTGCCAAATATTATGTAGATCAGGAATAAGAAATTTAATACACCGAAAGTTCTTAACCAACAAACTAAGATGCGATACAGCACCTGAAGACCAGACCGGAGAGTACACTCGGGCAGGCTGTTCTCTCTCTCTCTCTCTCTCTCTCTCTCTCTCTCTCTCTCTCTCTCTCTCTCTCTCTCTCTCTCTCTCTCTCTCGCTCTCTCTCTCTGTTTATAGTTTATAAAAGAAAGATCTAATTTAATCCTGTTATTGTTCTAAGTACAATTTATTTCAATTTTTTATTACTTCTCTTGAAATGTTTTATTTCCTGGTTTCCATTCCTCGGTGGGCTATTTTTCCCATTTGGAGCCCTTGGGCTTATAGCATCTTGCTTTTCCAATTAGGGTTATAGTTTACCTTGTATAATATTAATAATAACAACAACAATAATAATAATAATAATAATAATAATAATAATAATAATAATAATAATAATAATAATAATAATAATAATAATAATATCTTTTTTAATATTGTTACTGCTCATACAGTATTTTATATTAATTTATCATTACTTCTCTTGTAGTTTATTTTTTTCTTTATTTCCTTTCACCACTGGGCTACTTTTTTCTGTTGGACCCTTTGGGCTTATAGCATTCTGATTTTCCAACGAGGGTTGCAGCTAATAATAATAATAATAATAATAATAATAATAATAATAATAATAATAATAATATGGCAAAGACACGAGCTGTTCGCTTG
>NC_090738.1:36095860-36125860 GCF_036898095.1 Palaemon carinicauda
TGTGATGAATTAAAAACAAAAAGGATAATGCCCTATTTTCGTGAAGAACTTAATTCAATTTTATGTCAGTTACAAATTTAATCAGAAAAGTTATATATAGGAACCACATTACTTTCGAGAAAACTATAAGAAAGAATTTTCATCCTAAAGGACATACATACATAAATAGTTGCTAGATTTATGGATTGTAACTGACGCACTTCTCCCCTATCAACTAGTTTACATGATTAAGTGTCATCTAAGGTTAAGAGGTCGTATGTGGAGAAGCAACCTCATTTCACAGGCTTACTGACACATATATCTGCAAGAATGCTCTATACCTACGACACAGCTTGGAAAAAATGGTCTGCATAAGGCAACAGTATGAGATCTAATGAATATTTAGTAACATGTGTTACTAAATAGAATCTATTATACCTATATGGGGCGACTATCATATACATGCACGGGGAAAGTGGAGAGAGATAGCAGGAGTGGTATGTGATAAGAAAATACCAATTAAGCTAAAAGTCAAGATCTATAGCACAGTAATAAGACCATTGTTAATGTGTGGATCAGAAACTTCAAGACGAAAAGAGGAAGCAAAGCTTGAGAGAACAGAGATGAGAACGCTAAGTTGGATTATGGGAATATCACTGTTTGAAAGATAGTAAAATGATGAAATAAGAAAAATGGCAGGTGTAGTGAAGATTACTGAGATGATAAGTGTCACGACTGAGATGATGTGGGCACGTGTTAAGGATGGATGGTGAGGAGAGAGTGAGTAGGCCTTGGGAGGAACCTTAAAGTGGGAGAAGATCAAGAGGGAGGCGGCGAATTAGAAGGCAAGATAAGATGAAGGATGATATGGAGAGAAGAGGTATGGTGGAAGAGGATACCTTTGATCGAAGGCATTGGAGAGAGCGCATCAGGCAACCGACCCCTTAATGTTGGGATAACGATGGGGAAGAAGCTGATTATCATTAGCATGCCTACTCTCTGTCTTTTAGTCTCCATCCGTTCACTAAAGTCTCCTATTGACTGCGACAATTTCCACTTGATCTGAAGACAAAATCCTCCATCAGGTCAATGAAAATAGAAAAAAACTCGGTAGTCTAGTTAAACTACTTTGAAGAAATTGTATTTATAACTAGTTCCTTATGTTAGATAAGCTTTCGTAGTATTTGTCCTTTTATTGTAAAATGTGAAGAGGTCATAAGAATTTCGATATAACTTATTTCGGCTTCATAAACTAAGTTTCATTTCTAGTTTACTTTTGCAATCTAATTTAATGTTGTTACTGTTCTTAAAATATCTTAATTTGATTGTTTAGTCCTTCTCTTGTAGTTTATTAATTTCCTTGTTTCCTTTCTTCACTGGGCTACTGTTCCTAGTTGGAACCCTTGGGCTTATAGCATCTTGTTTTTCCAACTAGGGTTATAGCTTAGCTTGTAATAATAATAATAATAATAATAATAATAATAATAATAATAATAATAATAATAATAATAATAATACTCTTTCTTCATTCAAGTAATTAAGAGTTCATAAGAAAATCCTATATTTTTTAACTATATAAATACTTTTTTTTTTTTTCAGTGAGCTTCAAGTAAATCTAATCCGATCTCATGCTGCTGGTGTTGGCAATCCCTTATCTGTTGATACAACACGGATGCTGTTAGCTCTAAGAATCAACATCTTGGCCAAGGGGTACTCGGGGATTTCCTTGGCAGTCCTCAGTCAACTAATTGCTGCTTTTAATGGTAAGACACTTAATCTTTCTTACTTAGGTTTTTTCCAGGACAAGCAAGAATGAATAAAAGCAGAGAATGTTTCGTAGTCCTTTTTCAAATAATAATAATTTGAAGGAAATGGATTCTGATCAATATCTTTACCTCCACCAATGAAGTTGGAAGGAGGCTATGTTTTACCCCTTGTTTGTGTTTGATTGTGTGTGTCACTGTGTGCGTTTGTTTGTGAACAGCTTCCTAGCCACAATTTTAATTGTAGTAATGAAACTTGCAAGGATTAACTGTATGTAATAAGCTGGAAATTATAAAATTTTGAAAGGTCAAGGTCAAAGGTTAAGGTCACGGTCAAGCAAAATGTCCAACTCACGTAATCGGCCATAAGTTTGGACATCGTCGTCATAGAGACTTCAAACTTAGTTCATATTTGAATGCATGAAAATCCACACCAATATATGTTAAGGTTAAAGGTCGAGGTCAAGATCGAGCTAAAGGTCGAGAAATAAGCAGCCGCGGCGGGAGTCTGCGCTCTATCGAGTGCCCCTCTTATTTTCATCTGTGACCAGAAATGGCTTTATTAGTTCAGACTCCCTTTCGTTTATATATTTCGTAAACTCTTCTTACAAACTGTTTAACTCATTGCAATAAATGTGACACGCCATTTCAAATTATAAGATACAAGTGTAAGCTCTAATTTTGGATTTATGATCTTACTGTTTAAAAAAAGAAAATAGTTTTTTTTTTTTTTTTTTTTTTTATATCATCATGATAAGTAAGCAGTAAGCTTTCTGTTAGCTTCAGGTCCAAGGCCATTTCTGGTGAAGGTAAACGTCCTTAGCTTTTGTAGTATCGTTAGCAAAATGGGTACATGATAGACTATCTTTATTATAGTATACAAATTAATTCATTTCTTTATTTCCTTTCCTCACTGAACTATTTTTCCCTGCTGCTGCCTTTGAGTTTATAAAATTTTCTTTGTCCAATAAGGGTTGTAGCTTAGCTAGTAATTATAAAAATAATAATAGTAATAATAATAACAACAACAACAACAACAATAATAATAATAATAATAATAATAATAATAATAATAATAATAATAATAACATCAGAGTATGGCTCTACGAAAATAATGTCAGAATATGATCGATCACAAACACCGCTAGAGATTCAATTATATCAGACAGAACTTCTACCTTGTATTAAATACTTTGATATAATTGTTTGCAAAAGAGTAAATCATCCGTGCGCCTACCTAATTTGTTGTTAGTACTAACATTCCCATCATTACAAGCTAAACTACAACCTTATTTAGAAAAGCAGAATACTACAATCCCAAAGGACACCAACAAGGACAGTGGTCCACTGAGAACATATAAACCATATATGAGAAGCAATAACTAAATAAAATATATTCTAAGATCATTGGTAACGCTAAAATAAAACTGGTATATATAAATTATGAAATGAGACCTTTGTTTGCAACAGGTTTGAACTTCTGAAGTTCCACTGATTCAACCAACAGTTTAGGAAGTTCATTAAACTATCTGGCCACGATGGAATAAAACTTCTAGAGTACTGTGTATGATGGAGAAGGCTAGACTTCAATAACTGCATACTTAGTACTATGTACAGGATGATACAACACGTTTAGACGACGGTACTATAAAATATGGTCGGAAGAGCAAATACATAAACCGTAGGGGAAAAAAAATAAATATAAACACAAGGCAATACTGCAAAATAACTACGCAAGCTATACGAGAAAAAAAATGGCTATGTCAACAGGTAGGCTACGCCTCCAAAGTCCAAACCTAACCTTACTTAACCTGCATTTCCCCCTCATAACCTAAACTTAGCCGGGGGGAGGGGGAGGGGCCTAAAGCATACATTGCTTTTATGAAACAAATTCAATTCCCACTAAATATATACCGAAATTCAATAACGTAATGTAATATGCTGAAAACTATGAGGTATGTTGGCAGAAACAGTTTACCCAATCTAAAGCAAACGAGGTAGATTTGTAATTACACGAAATACAAGCCGAATAGCCTATGTCTAAGCCTGGCTTGCTTACCTTGTGAAAGGTTGTCCTACTTCTTCTTGAACCATTCCTGTGTCCATTTTTTGTAACGTTATGCTGCATAACCCACCATTGTCCCTATAATTAGAGAAAATAATTTCACTGAATGACAAAATAAACTTGTGCTGTCCCGGGAAAAGTGACGATGACAGCGCCACCCTGGTGGCGGCAAAAGAAACTAGGTAGCGATTGCATGAAATTGTTTGGTTTTAATGTAAAATTTAATACTGGCAAACTACTGTTTTTACAAATGAATATCTATAGATACATATGGCTTCTTATATGGCCTACTTCAATTACTATTTTAATAAAAGCAGAATCTATTTCATTGTTGACATTACCACTAGTTTTCACATACCATTCCTTATAGAATGAAGTTACTGAAGAATTGTTCTCCATAATATTTTTTCAATTTTATGTAAAACTATATTTCTTAAGGAACTTGGCATAGCATATAAAATAAAGATACAAAAGAATAGTTCACCATATCACATCAATTTTCTTATCACGTCCAAGTTCCTTTATAGAAAACTATATTCTTAGGGAAACTATGCTATATGTCCTGACAAAGGCAATTCGTTATTTTGAGCGTAAACCACACTCTCTTTATAAATACAAACCAACTACTCATACATGAGAAACAGAAGAGCAATTGGATTATCTATATATATATATATATATATATATATATATATATATATATATATATATATATATATATATATATATATATATATATATATATATATCTCTCTCTCTCTCTCTCTCTCTCTCTCTCTCTCTCTCTCTCTCTCTCTCTCTCTCTCTCTCTCTCTCTCTATACATACATATATATATATATATATATATATATATATATATATATATATATATATATATATATATATATATATATATATATATATATATATTCAAATACGCCATATATATTTTTGATACATTAATGTCTGGATTCTCTTAGCGACCTCGGGATCAGAGCCCCATGAGAAATCACACAAAGACAAGAGCTTGTGACCGGCCGGGAATCGAACCATGGTCGGCAAGCTTGTATATGTATGTATATATATATATATATATATATATATATATATATATATATATATATATATATATATATATATATATATATATATATATATACATGTGTGTATCATAATCATCATCATCAGCCATTACTAGTCCACTGCAGAACAAAGGCCTCAGACGTGCCTTTCCACTTGCGTCTATTTATGGTCATTCTGTGCGTGTCGGCGCCGGCAAACTTTCTTAGTTTGTCAATCCATCATCTTTTCTTCCTTTCTCTGCTTCTTTTACAATTTTGACCTATTCTGTTATTCTTAATGTCCATCTATTGTCTGTAATTCTCATTATACGTCCCGGCCATGTCCATTTCTTTTTAACTTATTAACAGTATTAACTTATGCATTAAAACTTGGAGCCTTACCAAAGCCTTAGGACATAAACTAGTCACAACTCAAAAAGCTACGAAAAGAAGAATGATGGGAATAACTACTAAGAGACAGAACTAAAGTAGGGGATATTCTAACAACACAATCACTCACTAAATCCCGTCCGGAATTCTCCGGGTTGGGTCCTGCATCTGATATCGCCATTCTCTCCAGAGACTCCTATCCAATGCCATCTGTGCCAGCTGCTGAAATGTCTCGCCTCTATTTCCTTTCTTGAAGGTTTTCACCCATGTATATCTTGGTCGTCCTTTCGGTCTATTTCCGGCCACTTGACCATGAAGCACTATCTTTGGCCATCTGTCCTTTTCCATCCTCTGTACATGCCCAAACCATCTCCTCTGAATATCTTCCACTCTAATCAGTATTATGTCCTCAACACCAGCCATTTCTCTCACTCTCTCGTTCGTAATTCTGTCCTCCCATCTTACACCACAGATTCTTCTCAGACATTTAATTTCAAAGGCTAATAACTTTTTCTCTTCTCTCTTCTTCAGTATCCAGCATTCAGCACTGTATATCACTGTGGGGATTACTATTGCTCTCAATAGCCTAATTTTTAACTTGATGGATATATTTCTCTTTCCAGATTCTTCTTAGCCTTCCAAATGCTTTCTGGCCACTTGAGATTCGGTCTTGAATTGCTCTTTCCATCTGCTGTGAAAAACACTCCCAAATATTTAAACTCATTGACTTGTTCCACTTCTCCCTCTGATAGTTGTATTTCTAAGGCCTCTCTCTGGCGTCCAATTTTCATACTTTTGGTTTTCTCTCTATTTATCACTAATTCATACCTACTGCACTGCTCCTCCACCATTCTCAACACTCTCTGAAGTTCCTCCTTAGTTTCTGCTAAAAGCACTATGTCATCTGCATACCTCATATTAGATATTTTTGTCCCTCCTATATCTATGCCACCCTCATAATCTCAAAGTGCCATTCTCATAACCCATTCAAAGTATAGGTTGAAGAGGTGTGGTGATAGTGGGCAACCCTGTATAACCCCACCAGTGGTTATGAACTCTTCTGTCAAACACTTTCCTTTTCTTACTATAGCCGATGTCCTTTCATACAATCTCCTGATGGTTTCCAGTATTTTTGGTTCTAATCCCCATTCCTTCAAAATCCTAATCCTTCCTTCCTTCCATATGGAGTCAAACGCTTGCCTGAAGTCAATAAATACGCAATACAGATCTTTTTCCTTCTCCCAAAATTTTCTATGATTTGTGAGAAGGTGAATACATGATCGATTGTTCCTCTACCCGCCCTAAATCCTGCTTGACCCTCATCAATTATTTCCTCTTCTTGCCTTGCTATTTTACTTTGTATGATTTTTGCTAAAACTTTATAAGCATGTGGTAATAGACTGATAGGCCTATAATTTTTGCGTAAAGTGGTGTCCCCTTTCTTGAGTGTTGGAATTATAATGTTTTAAATCCAATCATTTGGAGTTGCTTGTCCATCTACTATATCCCTGCATAAATCACACAACCATCTTTCTACCATTTCACCGCCAGCTTCAAGCAATTCCTTTGGTAGTCCATCTATTCCTGGTGCTTTCCCACTTGACAACACAATAAAAAGATATATATATATATATATATATATATATATATATATATATATATATATATATATACATATATATAATATAATATATATACATATATATACATATATATAATATAGTATATATACATATATATATAAATAAATAAATATATATATATATATATATATATATATATATATATATATATATATATATATATATATATATATATATATATATATATATAACTATTACCATTTCTATTGACAGACAATAATCCTTCAATAGTGAACAGTAATCTATCATGTAATTAAGATTAAATAACTCACACGTTTCTCTCTCCCATCATGAAAATTAACATTCGCACGAAAATTAACAGGCAAGAGCAGTCAAACTTAATGTATGCGTTATCATGAATAATTAAGCCATCGCTAAAACTTTTGACTTTGCAACTTATATGATCATAAATGATCTTGATTATGAGATGAATTGTTACCTCACCTTCCAGGAAACTTTGGTTTGGCTTGATTATGCCCTTAAATTTGACATCATCTATACATTTCTTTAATTAGATTTGGTTTTAATGTGAATGCTTAGTGTAGTTTTCATGAAGCTTTTGTTCACGGGACATCAATTTGATATGATTTAATTTTGAGTGTCAATTTGACTGTCTTTAATCAATCTTTTTGGAGGACTTTTTTTTTAAATTTTGATATATATTATTATTATTATTATTATTATTATTACTATCCAAGCTACAACCCTAGTTGCAAAAGCAAGATGCTATACGCCCAGGGGCTCCAACAGGGAAAAATAGCTCAGTGAGGAAAGGAAATAAGGAAATGATTAAATGAAGAGAACAAATTAACAATAAATCATTCTAAAATAAGAAACAACGTCAAAACAGTCATGTCATAAAATAAACTATCAACAACATCAAAAACAAATATGTCATAAATAAACTATAAAAAGACTATGTCTGCCTAGTCAACAAAAAAGCATTTGCTCCAACTTTGAACTTTTGAAGTTCTACTGATTCAACCACCCGATTAGGAAGATCATACCACAACTTGGTCACAGCTGTAATAAAACTTCTAGAGTACTGCGTAGTATTGAGCCTCGTGATGGAGAAGGCCTGGCTATTAGAATTAACTGCCTGCCTAGTATTACGAACAGGATAGAATTGTCCAGGGAGATCTGAATGTAAAGGACGGTCAGAGTTGTGAAAAATCTTATGCAACATACATAATGAACTAATTGAACGACGGTGCCAGAGATTAATATCTAGATCAGGAATAAGAAATTTAATAGACCGTAAGTTTCTGTCCAACAAATTAAGATGAGAATCAGCAGCTGAAGACCAGACAGGAGAACAATACTCAAAACAAGGTAGAATGAAAGAATTAAAACACTTCTTCAGAATAGATTGATCACCGAAAATCTTGAAAGACTTTCTCAATAAGCCTATTTTTTTGTGAAATTGAAGAAGACACAAACCTTATATGTTTCTCAAAAGTAAATTTACTGTCGAGAATCACACCTAAAATTTTGAAAGAGTCATACATATTTAAAGAAACATTATCAATACTGAGATCCGGATGTTGAGGAACCACCGTCCTTGACCTACTTACAATCATACTTTGAGTTTTGTTAGGATTCAACTTCATACCCCATAATTTGCACCATGCACTAATTCTAGCTAAATCTCTATTAAGGGATTCACCAACCCTAGATCTACATTCAGGGGATGGAATTGATGCAAAGAGAGTAGCATCATCTGCATATGCAACAAGCTTGTTTTCTAGGCCAAACCACATGTCATGTGTATATAGTATGAAAAGTAATGGGCCAAGAACACTACCCTGTGGAACACCAGATATCACATTCCTATAATCACTATGGTGCCCATCAACAACAACTCTTTGAGATCTATTACTTAAAAAATCAATAATAATGCTAAAAAACGACCCACCCACTCCCAACTGTTTCAGTTTGAAAACAAGGGCCTCATGATTAACACGGTCAAAGGCAGCACTAAAATCAAGGCCAATCATACGAACTTCCCGACCACAATCAAGGGATTTCTGTACAGCATTGGAGATTGTAAGAAGGGCATCACATGCTCCAAGGCCTTTACGAAAACCAAATTGCAAACTAGGGAGTAGATGATTACCTTCAGCAAACCTATTAAGACGTTTTGCCAGAAGACGTTCAAAAACTTTAGATAATATGGGAGTTATGGAAATTGGGCGGTAATCAGTGGGACTTGAGCTACCACAAACACATTTACATAGAGGAGTAACATTACCAATTCTCCAACTAGTGCTAAAAGCTCCTCTTCTTGCTAACTTGCGCAAAATAACAGATAACTTTGGAGCTAAGAAATCTGCTGTCTTTATAAAAAACAAAGGAAAAATACCATTTGGGTCTACACCTCCATAAGCATCAAGGTCCATCAACAGAGCTTTAATCTCACGAGATCGAAAAGCTAAACTAGTTAGTTTAGCCTCAGGAAAACAGGAATGAGGAAGTTCAAGTTTTTCATTACTCTGTTTACTGTCAAAAACATCAGCCAAAAGGGTTGCCTTTTCCTTTGGACAGTGAGTGACTGAGCCATCTGGTTTAAGTAAAGGAGGAACTGTTGCATCTACATATATATATATATATATATATATATATATATATATATATATATATATATATATATATACATATATACATACATATATACATATATATATATATATGTATATATATATATATATATATATATATATATATATATATATATATTACTTCATAAGAAGTTACTTGATCTATATTTAACATGTGTTTTAACAGTATCATTTATGTAGGTCTGATTTGATTTTTCGGAGGATGGAAAGGTAAGATAAAGGTGTCAGGTATCAGCTCCAGTATCATTAGAATAAATACTCATCAGAACGTCAGATGGGCATGCCTAACAACCCACTGTGGTGCCCAACCCCAGCAGTGGCCTCTCCAGTAAACAGCTTAGACTCACGGCCCCAAGCTAGGATCGATCTGCTGCCATGCGAATGCAAGGATAACGATGGGCATGCCTAACAGCCCACTGTGGTGCCAAACCACAGCAGTGGCCTCCCAAGTAAACAGCTTAGACTCACGGTTCAAAGCTAGGATCCATCTGCTGCCATGCAAATGCAAGGCGAACGTGTTACCGCTGTTCTTTCCCCCCGAATTCTTATTCATCATAAAATGTCTTCTTCTTCCAGCTTCTTGTCTACCCTGGGTGCCAGAAAAGGGAACAGTGGGAGCCTCAGGGGACTTAGCCCCCCTGGCCCACCTGGCCTTGGGTATGCTCGGAGAGGGAAAGATGTGGAGTCACAAGACTGGATGGGGAGATGCCAAATACGTAAGTATGGAATTGCATTCAATGAGAGTCACTTTATTATCTTTTCTTGAAAACAAACAGCTTTTTATGAACCAACAATTATAAGTTTAGAATATCTACTTATTATTGTATTTCATTTACAAATAGAGATAAGCTATTTCTACAGATTTCAGGGCCTAGTTTGTTATACGAATGTTTTTTTTTTTTTTAAGTTTTAATAGTTTATATATGAGATATCCAATCTAATGTTGCTGCTGTTCTTAAAATATTCTATTTCAATTGTTTATTACTTCTCTTATAGTTTATTTATTTCCTTGTTTCGTTTCCTTACTGGGTTATTTTTCCCTGTTAGAGCCCTTGGGCTTATAGCATCCTGCTTTTCCAACTAGGGTTGTAGCCTAGCTTGTAATAATAATAATAATAATAATAATAATAATGATAATAATAATAATGTGCCATATAAGAAGTTTTAAGGTACTTAAATTGACGAGGTATCGAGTTATTTAATTTGTACTTCTCATATCTTTAGGTTTTAGAGGCCCACGATCTGAAACCAGTGGTATTAGGTCCTAAGGAAGGACTTGCACTCATCAACGGCACTCAGCTCATTACTTCCATAGCCTCGGAGGCCTTAGAAAGGGCAGAAACTATCGCTCGCCAAGCAGATGTTGTAGCTGCCCTTACTCTGGAAGTTCTGAAAGGAACTTCGAAAGCCTTTGATAGCGGTAGGGCTCAAGATACACTTCTCTATATCTCATATGACCTTTTTAGCTATGTCTGAAATATCATTATGACCTTGTTTGTTTATCTAATGGATAACCTTATCTATGACCTTTTTAGCTCATCTATGAAATATCATTACGACCTTGTTTAATTATCTAATGGATAGACTTGACTATTTCTTATATGACCTTTTTAGCTAATCTCTGGACTAGCATTAAGACCTTGTTTATTTATCTAATGGATAGACTTGACTATTTCTTAAATGACCTTTTTAGCTCATCTCTGAAATATCATTAAGACCTTGTTTATTTATCTAATGGATAGACTTGACTATTTCTTATATGACCTTTTTAGCTTATCTCTGGACTTTCATTAATACCTTGTTTATTTATCTAATGGATAGACTTGACTATTTCTTATATGACCTTTTTAGCTCATCTCTGAAATATCATTAAGACCTTGTTTATTTATCTAATGGATAGACTTGACTATTTCTTATATGACCTTTTTAGCTCATCTCTGGACTATCATTAAGACCTTGTTTATTTATCTAATGGATAGACTTGACTATTTCTGAATACAAAGGATCTATTTTCAATATAAGACTCCCAAAACACAAAATCAATTAGAAGGAATAAAGTCAAATTTTCTTTTCCACTAGAAAACAAAAGATCTACTTTCAATATAAAACTCAAAAAAGGCAAAAATCTATTAAAAGGAATAAATCCATATTGTTCTTTTCCAGAGGTCCATAAACTAAGGAACCACAAAGGCCAAAGCGATGTTGCTCGGAGAATCAGAGGTCTCCTTCACAGTGATACATATCCTTCAGAAATTGCAGGTAAAAAATATATTACTATTGAAATGAGAAAATTAGGAAACATCACTCACCTGGATGGGGTTAAATCAATTGGTTGGTTCATTCAGTGGTACACACCAGGCCTTTTATGGGGTGCCATTGGATTGCTTCTGAGAAGGATCCACGCTAGCATTAAGCTAGTTTAATCGAGACCAGTCACTACCTCACTGAAAAAAATTTAGAGAGAAATAGATTGATTTATATTTCATAAGTAATTCACTCAGGATAATGACCAAGAGATGATACCCACACACACACATATATCTGTCTATCTATCTATCTATCTATCTATCTATCTATCTATATATATATATATATATATATATATATATATATATATATATATATATATATATATATATATATATATACTGTATATATATGTGTGTGTGTATGTATGTGTGTGCATATTCATAATTATAAGTATATATGATATATGTGTGTATGATTATAAAAATATGTATATACAATTTCCTTCACTATTTGGTATTCAAAACATATTAATCTTAATATACTCTTTAAATTAATCCCATTGTAGTTTCAAGTTGCTTCTGTTTATGCAAAACTCACTCAATTATTTTTTAAAAATACAGAAAAATTTAATACATAATTAATCTCAATTGCAATATATGCACAGAATTATTTCTTAAATTGCTCTAATTTCTAATTATTTGATAGAATCGCATCGCTTTTGCAACCGTGTTCAAGATGCCTACACTTTGAGATGTTGTCCCCAAGTGCATGGAATCGTGCACGATACGTTGCACTTTGTCCGGGGAATTCTCACCGATGAAATGAACTCAGCCACTGATAATCCGGTAGGTGATTAATCTCTCTGTACTTTGATATATAGATCCTTGCGTTTTTCATCATCATCATCATCTCCTCCTACGACTCTTGATGCAAAGGATATCAATTAGAAATCGCCAATCGTCTCTATCTTGGGCTTTTGAATCAATACTTCTCCATTCATTATCGCCTACCTCACGCTTCATGGTCCTCTGCCATGTAGGCCTGTGTCTTTCAACTCCTCTAGTTCCTTGTGGAACAGAGTTTTACCTGTTATTGGCCACATGTTATTTCAAATCATCATCATCATCTTCTCCTACGCCTCTTGATGCAAAGGACATCAGTTAGATTTCACCAGTCGTCTCTATCTTGAGCTTTTGAATCAATACTTCTCCATTCATTATCACCTACCTCACGCTTCAGTCCTCAGCCCTGTAGGCTTGTGTCTTCCAACTCTCTAATTCCTTGTGAAAAAGAGTTTTACCTGTTATTGGCCACATGTTATTTTAAATCATCATCATCATCATCATCATCTCCTTCTACGCCTCTTGATGCAAAGGACATCAGTTAGATTTCGCCAGTCGTCTCTATCTTGAGCTTTCAAGTCAATATTTCTCCATTCATCATCTCCTACTTCGCGCTTCATAATCCTCAGTCATGTAGGCCTGTGTCTTCCAACTCTTCTAGTTCCTTGTGGAACAGAGTTTTACCTGTTATTGGCCACGTGTTATTTCAAATCATCATCATCTCCTTCTACGCCTATTGACATAAAGGGCACGAGTTAGATTTCGCCAGTCGTCTCTATCTTGGGCTTTTGAATCAATACCTCTCCATTCATCATCTCCTTCTTCACGCTTCGTAGTCCTCAGCCATATAGGTCTGGGTCTTCCAACTCTTCTAGTGCCTTGTGGAGCAGAATTTTGCCTGTTATTGACTACATGTTATTTGAAATCATCATCATCATCATCTCCTCCTACGCCTATTGACGCAAAGAGCCTCGTTTAGATTTCGCCAGTCGTCCCTATCTTGAACTTTTAATTCAGTACTTCTCCATTCATCATACCCTACTTCACGCTTCATAGTCCTCAGCCATGTAGACCTGGGTCTTCCAACTCTTCTAGACCCTTGTGGAGCCCAGTTGAAAGTTTGGTGAACTAATCTCTCTCGTGGAGTGTGAATAGTATGCTCAAACTATCTCCATCTACCCTTCACCATTATATCATCTACATATGGCACCTGAGTAAACCTCTCTTACGGTTTTATGATGGCTTATTCGAAACGTCCCTGCCTAGCGTTCTGCTGGCCGGGAGATCGAGATCCGCTCAAACTTGATAGTTTCTTGTAGTGCCTGTGACCTCACCATCCTTGTGAGCTGAGGATTGGGGGTTTGGGGAACCCTAAAGGTCTAAAGGCTGAACCATCAGCAGCGATAGCCTGCCCCTCCCTGGTCCTATATTGGGTGGAATGTGGGGTTTGGGTGCTGATCATATGGATATATGATCAGTCTTTAGGGCATTGTCACTGTCCTTTGCCTCTGCCATTCATGAGCGACCTTTAAAAAAAAAAAAACTATATGTTGCGTATATCAATAATACATTTATAAATTCCATGAAAAAATTAAAGATTCAGTAACATAGAAATACACGATATTGAAAATGGCAACGAGTCTCTTCAATGTTACTATGTATGTTTGAAAGAAATAAATTAGGTGATTTTTCATAAAATCAATCTACCATCTTGTGTATTCACTAAAATGTAATCTAAAGTTTCTGTCAACCTCAAAGGGCGATGTATAGCCTTTTGCTTGATCAATGATAAAATGCTATTTTTAAAGGGCAAGTAAATATGCCTTATGAACAGGGTTTAAACTTTTAAGGTAATTACCATAGTTTGAGGTAATGTGCATGGTTTCAAGGTAATGATATTTGTATGGTTATTTCGGTTTTAATTTTAAAGAGCAAATAAACATGCCTTATAAACAGGGTTTAAATTTTTTAAGGTAATTACCTTAGTTTGAGGTAATTTGCATGGTTTCAGGGTAATCTTAAAGATAATTCTAAGGTAATTTCGGTTTTACGAAATAACGAGCTTCAAATCTAAGGAAATTAGTAAAGTTTTATGGTAATCTACGGTAAAAATCAGCAGCATCTAAGGTAATGGCCACATGCTCAAATTTAAACCCTGCTTATGAATATTTTAATCTCTCTATCTCTCTCTCTCTGAATTCCAGTTAGTGCTAACGGATCGAGGGGAGATCATCAGTGCAGGGAATTTCCACGGAGAATATCCAGCCAAAGCTGCTGATTATCTGGCCATAGGAATCCACGAAATCGCTTCCATGTCTGAGAGGAGGATTGAGCGCCTCGTCAACCCCGGTAAGTGGCACCTATTAAACATACGAGTGAAGAGCAGTTAAGTGTAAAGCGGGGGTTTTCACGGTCAGTTCATCGAACCCGGTTGTCGAACCAGCTTGGGTTCGAACAGGTGGAGTCAGCCACAAATGCATGAGGTTTGTGGACAATGAAGCCCCGCCAACGTAAGTCAGGCGGAACAGACTTTTTTCGAACCGTTCGACAACCAAATACCTCGTTCACACGTTCGAACATCACTTCAAACACATGTCTGTCGAACCGCGTTTGACGAACCGTTCGACCGTGTAAACCTGGCTTTTAGCATACGAGTGAAGAGCAGTTATGTGTAACATTCCTAAAAGTGATTAACAATTAGAATAAAATATAATACAATATTTTAAGAACAGTAACAACATTGAAATGAATCTTTTAATACCGCATTTCAAAACTATATTATTTCGTTATTTACTTTGATATTATCTATATATTAATGTGTGTGTTATTTATTTTGTGTGTCACGCTTTAAAGAAAACGGAAATAATTTCATGGTATACTCGTGTGTCACGCTTTAAAGAAAACGGAAATAATTTCATGGTATACTCTTACAAATTAACATTAGACTTTGATTACTTAACCAAAGCACATCTTATATAGTTTTCCCAATGTTGTCTTTAGCACCTGACTCTTTTTTTTAAAGATTAGACAAAACATTGAGTTCTATCTATTTCCATAACCTAGATTATAAGATTAATCTTGGGCCTTTTCTTTTAACGACTAATCCTTCTTACTGTAAAAGATTTCTCATAATTCTAATCATCCTTCGCTTCAAATCTTCCTAGACATTATTCAATTTCCCGTTCGCGCCTATGACCTATAATAAAGCTTAAGGACAGACTTTCGATAAGGTTGGGATCTACCTACTGTGACGGGCCGAGAGAGGAGTTGTGAACTCAAAGGCAGATTGAAAACGACTGAGTTATTTATTAAGGAACACTCTTCTTTATATACAAAACCTCAAGGCAACAGGACATGACCTGTTCGAGAGACAGATAATGTTACTGAGCAAAACGGAGACATGATCATTCAGGTTCTTTTTAGTGCGAGGGAAGAGCGCAGATACAAGCATAATATATACAAAATAATTATGTACAACTGTGTGACACGGTTGGTACATGGCTCCCCCCCCTAAAAATGACATACTGTACATGTTAAATAGGGCGCCCTGATCTAGAGAGGCGAACTGTAGGCGGGTCATCTGGCAGAAGATAAGCAGGTTTTAGACGATCAATGGAGACCCAGTCTTCTTTGCCCCGAATGTTTAGGAGGAATGCTTTCGGACTGCGTCGGATCACAAGGAAAGGGCCCGTGTAAGGGGGCGTTAGTGGTGGCTTGCTGGTGTCGTTGCGCAGGAAGACGTGCGTTGCAGAGTGCAAGTCCGTTGGTATGTGATGCTTCGCTGGGGGCTTGTAAGTCTGGCGGCACGGAGTAAATTTTCCCACGACGTGACGTATGCGCTGGAGATCGTCGGAGGAGGTCGTAGAAGGAAAAAATTTGGCAGGGACGACCAACGGGTCGCCATACACCATTTCGGCTGCCGAGACGTCGAGGGCGTCTTTAGGAGTGGTCCTTAGTCCAAGGAGGACCCAGGGAAGCTGAGTAAACCAGTTGCAATCCTTGCAGCGGGACATCAAAGCTGCTTTGAGGGTGCAATGAAAACGTTCAACCATTCCATTGGCAGCGGGGTTGTAGGCCGTTGTCTGACATTATTCAATTTCCCGTTCGAGCCTATGACCTATAATAAAGCTTAAGGACAGACTTTCGATAAGGTTGGGATCTACCTACTGTGACGGGCCGAGAGAGGAGTTGTGAACTCAAAGGCAGATTGAAAACGACTGAGTTATTTATTAAGGAACACTCTTCTTTATATACAAAACCTCAAGGCAACAGGACATTACCTGTTCGAGAGACAGATAATGTTACTGAGCAAAACGGAGACATGATCATTCAGGTTCTTTTTAGTGCGAGGGAAGAGCGCAGATACAAGCATAATATATACAAAATAATTATGTACAACTGTGTGACACGGTTGGTACATGGCTCCCCCCCCCTAAAAATGACATACTGTACATGTTAAATAGGGCGCCCTGATCTAGAGAGGCGAACTGTAGGCGGGTCATCTGGCAGAAGATAAGCAGGTTTTAGACGATCAATGGAGACCCAGTCTTCTTTGCCCCGAATGTTTAGGAGGAATGCTTTCGGACTGCGTCGGATCACAAGGAAAGGGCCCGTGTAAGGGGGCGTTAGTGGTGGCTTGCTGGTGTCGTTGCGCAGGAAGACGTGCGTTGCAGAGTGCAAGTCCGTTGGTATGTGATGCTTCGCTGGGGGCTTGTAAGTCTGGCGGCACGGAGTAAATTTTCCCACGACGTGACGTATGCGCTGGAGATCGTCGGAGGAGGTCGTAGAAGGAAAAAATTTGGCAGGGACGACCAACGGGTCGCCATACACCATTTCGGCTGCCGAGACGTCGAGGGCGTCTTTAGGAGTGGTCCTTAGTCCAAGGAGGACCCAGGGAAGCTGAGTAAACCAGTTGCAATCCTTGCAGCGGGACATCAAAGCTGCTTTGAGGGTGCAATGAAAACGTTCAACCATTCCATTGGCAGCGGGGTTGTAGGCCGTTGTCTGATGTAGGGTGATGCCCAGGAGATTAGCTAATGACGTCCATAATTGAGAGGTGAAAGTTGTTCCCTTGTCAGAAGTAATATGCTCAGGGATACCGAATCTTGAAATCCATCCAGAGAGTAAGGCAGATGTACACGAGGCGGACGTTGCAGTTTCCATGGGAATGGCTTCAGGCCAACGAGTGGAGCGGTCGATGACGGTAAACAGGTAACGATGTCCTTGTGATGTAGGTAGGGGCCTACAACGTCGACGTGAATGTGTGCGAAACGACGCTGAGGTTGAGGAAAGGTGCCCACTCCTGAATCCGTGTGTCGATGTACTTTGGAAGTTTGGCAAGAAGTACACGCACGGACCCAATCCTTAGCATCCTTAGAAATGCCGTGCCAAATGAACTTTGCCTTCAGCAGCTGTGCAGTAGAACGGCACGAGGGATGTGAAAGGCCGTGGATGAAATCAAACACCTGTTGGCGCATGGGAGCAGGAATCCAAGATCGCGGTCTACCAGTACTGACGTCACAGAGGAGGGTAGTGTTGGAGTCTTCGAGGGGAAAATCCTCCCAACGGAGGGACGTGCAGGATGTCCTACAAGCTTGATACTCTGGATCCTGTCGTTGGGCTTCAGCCAGGGCCTTGTAATCCAATCCCAGTTGAACGGCAGCCAACGTGTTTCTTGACAGGGCATCGGCAACGGGATTCATTTTCCCAGGGACGTATTGGAGGGTGCAATTGTATTCAGCCACGGCGGAGAGATGTCGGCGTTGACGGGCGGACCAGGCGTCAGACTGTCGAGTAAAGGCGTGCACCAGAGGCATGTGGTCTGTACGAATGACGAAGGGCGTACCTTCTAAGAAATGGTGAAAGTGACGGACAGCCAAGTGCACCGCCAGCAATTCTCAATCGAAGGTAGAATAACCCGATTCTGCCTTGGACAGTTTTCTGCTGAAGAAGGCCAATGGGCGGGGCGAGCTTTTGACCACCTGCTCGAGTACTGCACCAATAGCGACGTCGCTGGCATCGGTGGAGAGAAGGAGAGGGGCGTGTGAGATAGGAAAAGTGAGAGCCGCAGCAGTTGATAGGGCCTTCTTTGCATTGCAGAAGGCTGCTTCTTGAAGGGGACCCCACTTCAGGTCCTTTGGCTTGCCCTTGAGGGAGGCGTAGAGGGGAGCAAGAGTGGCGGCAATGGCTGGCAGAAAACGGTGATAATAGTTGATCATGCCCAAGAATTCCTGCAGAGCTTTGACGGTCGAGGGCGTGGGGAAATTCTGAACGGCTGCTACCTTCTCAGGGAGGGGATGGACTCCTTCAGGAGTGATACGGTGCCCTAAGAACGACACTTCATTGGCGCCAAAGGTACACTTGTCGTACTGGACTACAAGGCCGTTTTGTTGCAGGCTGTCGAGCACGATGCGCAGGTGACGGAGGTGTTCCTCTTTTGAGGAGGAGAACACAAGTATGTCGTCCACATAACATACACAGAAAGGGAGGTCCCCTAAGATGCCATCCATGAGACGTTGAAACGTTGCCCCAGCATTACGAAGGCCAAAACAGGAGTAATTGAAGGTGTATGTGCCAAACGGGGTGGTGATGGCGGTCTTGGGGATGTCTTCTGGATTCATAGGCACCTGATAATACCCCTTCAGGAGGTCGAGCGTAGAGAAAACCTTCGCTTTGTGCAGGTAGGAGGTTACATCGGCAATGTTTGGGAGGGGGTAGTGATCCGGTTCTGTTTGCATGTTCAGGCGCCTGTAATCCCCGCACGGACGGAGGGAGCCATCTTTCTTCAGAACGATGTGTAAGGGTGACGACCATGGGCTGGAGGCCTTTTGGCAAAGGCCCATTTTCTCCATTTCGGCGAACGTCTGTTTGGCGGCTGCCAATCGTTCCGGTGCTAGACGTCTGAATTTTGCGAAGACTGGGAGTCCCGTCGTCTTGATATGGTGATAAATACCGTGCTTGGCAGGAACCGTGGGCGTTTGGCGAAGTTCTGGACGGAAAAATTCCGGGTACGACGTGAGGAGGTGGGCGTAGGCATCCGTGGGTGCGCTGATGTGGAGAGCGAGGTTAGAGGGGGCGGGTTGAAGAGGTTTCGACAAGTATGAGTCTGCGTTGACCAATCGTCGGTGGGCGACATCGACCAGAAGGTGGAAAAGAGAGAGGAAATCCGCACCGAGGATTGGCATTGTGACGTCAGCAACGAGAAACTTCCAATTGAATTTACCGTTTCCGAACGATAATGTGAGGTTCTCGTAACCGTAGGTGGGTATTGCAGATCCGTTGGCAGCTACCAAGCGGACGTCGGCAGATGTAGACAGACTACGTTGTGCCTTGAAGAGTTTCCTTGGCAAAAGAGAACGACAAGCACCCGTGTCTACCAAAAATTGCACGCCAGTTCCTGCATCCTGTAAAAAGAAAAGATTAGAAACATGGGAGGCCACCGCCACAAGTGATGGCCTACTTACACGTTTTTTGGCCACTGACAATCTTTGGCACATTTCTTCGCGGTTGCCCCGAATCTAAAGTGGTAGTAGCAAAACTGCGGCGGATGGGAGGTAGTAAGTGGCTGTAGAAGTCGTTCGTTGGGGCGCGAGCGATTGGTGGGTGGTGGGCGGCTTTGTCGCCGCTTCGGCACGTCACGGGGTAGGCGTGTATGTCCTACGGCATTTATGTCAGCTTCAGTTGTCGTTAAATAGGCATCCTCGTCGTCAGGGGTGGAGGCGTTGATGGAGGTCTTGAAGTGGCTGTCCATAAGGGAGTCGGCTTTGGTCATCAAGTCCTTTATGGGTAAACTATCGACATCGGGTATGGCAGCGCGCACAGGTTCACGTAAACGGCGTATCCAAAGGGCACGGAGTAGGTTCACCTCACGAGGAGAGCCGTCTGTGGCAGGTTGAAGGCGAGCGATACTGGTCATTTCCCTGAGGGCAAGTGAAGCCCTTTGGTCCCCCAACAGTTGTTGCGAGAGCTGAAAAAGCTTTGCTATACGGGCGGCTGGCGATGGCGAGTACTGCTGCAGAAGGTATGATTTGAGGTCGTCATACGCTATTGGGGTGTCTCCTTGTTCACAAAGCCAGTCGGATATTTCTGGGAAGGTGTCCTCGGGTATCGCCGCGAGAACATAATCCGCTTTGGTGGTTGAGCGAGTCACGCCCCTGATACGAAAGTGGACTTCAGCGCGTTGAAACCAAGCGAACGCTTCTCCGCTAGCGAACGGAGAAAGTTTCAATGGAGCGGCCGCAGTGCCAACTGCTGGGGTAGAGTCCGCCTCCGTCATATTACCAACGATGGAGGGGCGAGGGAGATGGGGGTGGAAGGCAGTGGGAGCGAGTCGACTTCCGGGGTCACCAATGTGACGGGCCGAGAGAGGAGTTGTGAACTCAAAGGCAGATTGAAAACGACTGAGTTATTTATTAAGGAACACTCTTCTTTATATACAAAACCTCAAGGCAACAGGACATGACCTGTTCGAGAGACAGATAATGTTACTGAGCAAAACGGAGACATGATCATTCAGGTTCTTTTTAGTGCGAGGGAAGAGCGCAGATACAAGCATAATATATACAAAATAATTATGTACAATTGTGTGACACACGGTTGGTACACTACCATAACCTTGCTTTACTCATGGACAACTTTATGTAGCCTTCTCAAGAGCAAGGTCTATGAACAGTGTGAGAGTGAAAATTTGTCCTCAGAATAATTCTACTCATGGCCAAAAATATTGTATATAAAGAAGTTTTGTAAATTGTTTCAAGTATTGCTCATTTTTCTAAATAAATATACAAGTCAAATCTTATCACATTTTATTCAAACATAGATAGGTTAGAAACAAGATAATTAGTATTGAAAATATCATTTCGTGTAATTTACACGGGTTCCGCTAGTATTATATTATATCGTAATTTACTTTGATATTTGAATTTTGTTTGATTTTCTTCTTCGTGCCACTGCATGTTACCAGAGGATCATTTAAAATTGTTGGAATAGAACTGAATATTTATACGCTGATATATGTAGATATGGTTCGTAATGAGAGTTTATACTAATTATGTCAATTAATTCGTAAGCTATGAACTAATAAAAAATCTTAATAATTTTCCGATAACTAAATTTAATATCTTGCACGTTGAAAATTTAGATAGTTGAAAGTACTGTATATGATTATTATTATTATTATTATTATTATTATTATTATTATTATTATTATTATTATTATTATTATTATTATTGTTGTTATCATTATTATTAAAAGCTAAGATACAACAGGGAAACATAGCCCAGTGAGAAAAGGAAACAAGGAAATAAACTGTTTAAGAACAGTAACAATATTAATAGAGATCTTTCATATATAAACTATAAGAAAAAATAAATACGAGGAAGAGAAATAAGATAGAATAGTAGGTTAAGTTTGGATGAAGTTCAAATGTAAAATACTGTAGGAATAATAATATTCTTTTCTTTATAACAGCATTGAGTGAGCTTCCAGCATTCTTGGTAAAGGAAGGAGGCCTGAACTCAGGTTTCATGATCGCCCATTGTACAGCAGCTTCCTTAGGTGAGCACCTATCTCCTCTTCTGTTTTTTCGTTCGGTGGTGGACTATGTGGTAATTTAGGAAGAAAATTTTAGTTTTAAGGATTTAATAATGAATAAATTCCATAACAATTTGAAATATTGAGATATTTTGAATTAATTTTGACCACTAGTGAGCGTGCAACTATTTGGTTCCCAATGTGTGCAACATCTTTATCATCTCTAGTTAATTTTGGTGAAAACCTTTATTCCGATGAACATTGCAGTATAATGCAATAGATGTTTGGGCATTTTAGTAAGAATTCAGATGTTTTGGAACCTCTATCTTTGATCACAAACAATATCATCTATTACTTTTAGGGGAGTCTTTAGAATATCCAACTTATCTTATTGAACCGCTCAAACTTGATATTTTCTATGGTCGCTGCGACCTCACCATCCTTGCGAGCTAAGAACCAGTTGAAAGAACCTATAAGTCTATCTGCTGAGTCATCAGCAGCCACTGCCTGTCCCTTTTCGGCCCTACCTTGTACGGAGAAGGGACTCGGGCACTGATCTTATGTATATATGATCAATCTCTAGGGCATTGTCCTGCTTGATAGGGCAATGTCACTGTCCCTCTCCCATTTATGAGCGGCCTTTAAGCCTTTAAAGAAGTCTATGATTACATGAAATATATAACATTTAGTGTTAAGTGTCTTATTTCAGTGTGACACAATTTCCTTCGTGTTAGATGTCTATGATTATATATGAATAAATATATATGTATATATGTATATATATATATATATATATATATATATATATATATATATATATATATATATATATATATATATATATATATATATATATCATATTATATCATATTCATAAATAAATATTATTTGGTTATACAATTTTATCTTACAGTCATTAGTGTTCTAAGATAAGGAATGGTGTCGCTAATCTATATATTACTACAAAAGAAATAACGTTATCGCTGTACAGTTGTAAATCTGCAATATTATGCATAAAACATGCACATATACGTTCTTATCAGTAGTTAGTGTTAGAATGAGGCATTGGCTTTTGTGTTATTTTTCTCTAAAGGCTTTATATATATATATATATATATATATATATATATATATATATATATATATATATATATATATATATATATATATATATAAAATAAGCCATATAGTAATGCATTAAAGTCTGGATTCTCTTAACGACCTCGGGATCAGAGCCCTAGGCGAAATCACTCAAAGACTATAGTATCTGACCGGCCAGGTTTCGAACCCTGGTGCAGGATACCTGTATGACATTGACCATACCACTCAGCCACGAAGAAAGATAAAAAGTCAATGACAGTTCTTCTGTACATATATCTGTCGAATTCAGGTATATATATATATATATATATATATATATATATATATATATATATATATATATATATATATATATATATATATATATATATAATGTGTGTAAATGAATATATAGTATATATGTATATATTCATATATATATTTGCATATATACAATATACATACACTTATAAATACATGTATACATATACATACATACCTATATGTATGTACATCTATACATAATGAATGCATTCTTTCTTTACAGTGTCTGAGAATAAGGTGTTATGTCACCCAGCCAGCGTGGATTCCCTGACCACCTCTGCTGGGACGGAGGATCACGTCTCCATGGGAGGATTTGCTGCCAGGAAAGCACTCACGGTAAATCAAGTCTATCTTTTATTATTATTATTATTATTATTATTATTATTATTATTATTATTATTATTATTATTATTATTTTATTATCATTATTATTATTACATAATTATTATATCATTATCATTATTATTATTATTATTATTATTATTATTATCATTATTATTTTATTACTTGCTAAGTTACAATCCTAGTTGCAAAAGCAAGATGCTATATGCCCAAGGGCTCCCACAGGGAAAATAACCCAGTGAGGAGAGGAAATAAGGAAATAAATAAACTACAAGAGAAGTAATTAACAATTAGAATAAAATATTCTAAGAACAGTAACAACATTGAAATAAATTTTTTAATACCGCATTTCAAATCTATTACTTCGTAATTTTCTTTGATATTTGAATTTTTTTTTTTTCTTGCCAAGGAATTTATGATTTATGATTGGCACTCATTCCTCCAAGCGTTATTTATTAGATAAACAATATTAAAAAAAAAAAAAAAAAAAAACCTGAAGAATAATTGAGATGAGGATTAACATAGATCATCTATATATTATAAATTTGAAATAAACAACGATAAAAATGTCATTTAATCACCTCCTGTAACGTCAAACTCAAGCAGAAATCTTGTTTCCCGAGCAGGTCGTGGAAAACGTGAGATTAGGATTAACATAATCACCTATGTATTATAAAATTGAAATAAACAACGATAAAACTGTCATTTAATCATCCTGTAACTGCAAACTGAAGCAGAAATCTTGTGGAAAACGTGAGATTAGAAGTAACATAATCACCTAAATGTTTCAAAATTTAAATAAACAACGATGAAAAATATCATTTAATCGCCACCTGTAACGTCAAACTCAAGCAAAAATCTTGTTTCCCGAGCAGGGCGTGGAAAACGTGAGATTAGGAGTAATTAACAATAAGAGTAAAATATTCTAAGAAGAGTAACAACATTGCAAATTAATCTTTTAATGCCGCATTTCAAAACTATATTATTTCGTTATTTATTTTAAATTGGAATAAACAACGATGAAAATGTGATTTAATCGCTTCCTGTAACGTCAAACTCAAGCAGAAATCTTGTTTCCCGAACAGGTCGTGGAAAACATGATATTAGGAATAACATAGATCACCTATATATTACAAAATTGAAGCTCTCCCATGTCTTACGAAATTAAGATCTCCCATGTCTTACAAAATTGAAGATCTCCCATGTCTTACAAAATTGAAGATCTCCCATGTCTTACAAAATTGAAGAGCACCCATATCTTACAAAATTGATATAAACAACGATGAAAATATGATTTAATCGCTTCCTGTAACGCCAAACTCAAGCAGAAATCTTGTTTCCCGAGCAGGTCGTGGAAAACGTAGAGAGAGTCATTGCAATCGAACTTCTAGCAGCTTGTCAGGCCATTGAGTTTCTACGACCCCTGAAGACCACCACTCCGCTAGAAGACGTCATCAAGCTTGTCCGCTCAGTTGTCAGGTACGGACTTCTGGTTAAAGGATCAAGTCTAAAGCCTTTTCTAGTTTAAGAATTAAGTCTAAAGCTTTTTCTGGTTTAGGAATAAAGTCTTTTCAGGTTTAAGAATTAAGTCTAAAGCCTTTTCTGGCTAAAGAATTAAGTCGAAAGACTTTTCTAGTTTATCAATTAAGTCTAAAGCTTTTTCTGGTTTAAGAATTAAATCTAAAGTCCTTTCTGGTTTAAGAATCAAGTCTAAAGCTTTTTCTGGTTTAAGAATCGTCTAAAGCCTTTTCTGGTTAAAGAATTAAGTCTAAAGCCTTTTCTGGTTCAAGAATTAAGTCTAAAGCTTTTTCTGGCTTAAGAATAAAGCCTTTTCTGGTTTAAGAATTAAGTCTAAAGCTTTTCCTGGTTTAAGAATTAAGTCTAAAGTCCTCTCTGGTTTAAGAATCAAGTCTAAATCTTTTTCTAGTTTAAGAATTAAGTCTAAAGCCTTTTCTAGTTTAAAAATTGAGTCTAGAGCCTTTCCTGGTTTAAGAATTAAGTTTTAAGTCTTTTGTGGTTTAAGAATTAAGTTTAAAGCCTTTTCTGGTTTGAGAATTAAGTCTAAGTTTTTCTGGTTTAAGAATAAAGCCTTTTCTGGTTTAAGATTTAAGTCTAAAGCTTTTTCTGGTTTAAGAATAAAGCCTTTTCTGGTTTAAGAATTAAGTCGAAAGCTTTTCCTGGTTTAAGAATTAAGTCTAAAGTTCTCTCTGGTTTAAGAATCAAGTCTAAATCTTTTTCTAGTTTAAGAATTAAGTCTAAAGCCTTTTCTAGTTTAAAAATTTAGTCTAAAGTCTTTCATGGTTTAAGAATTAAGTTTTAAGTTTTTTGTGGTTTAAGAATTAAGTCTAAAGCCTTTTCTGGTTTAAGAATTAAGTCTAAGTTTTTTCTGGTTTAAGAATTAAGTCTAAAGCCTTTTATGGCTTGAGAATTAAGTCAAAAGCCTTTTCTGGTTTAAGAATTAAGTCTAAAGCTTTCTCTGGTTTAAGAATTAAGTTTAAAGTCCTCTCTAGTTAAAGACTCAAGTCTAAAACTTTTTCGGGTTTAAGAACTAAGTCTAAAGCCTTTTCTAGTTTAAGGATTTAGTCTAAAGCCTTTCCTGGTTTAAGAATTAAGTCTTAAGTCTTTTACGGTTTAAGAATGAAGTCTAAAGCCTATTCTGGTTTAAGAATTAAGTCTAAAACTTTTTCTGGTTTAGGAATTAATTTTAAAGCATTTTCTGGTTTAAGAATCAATTCTTAAAACTTTTCTGGTTTAAGAGTCAAGTCGAAAGCTTTTTCTGGTTTAAGAATCAAGTCTAAAAACTTTTCTGGATTAAGAATTAAGTCTAATGCTCTTTCTGGTTTAAGAATTAAGTCTAAAGCTTTTTAGGGAAGCTATTGGTGTCTTTTTCTTCAGGACGAATTCGTGTTAACAAGAGCCACCGTGGTCTTAATAAAGATGATTTAAGTATTTTATATATATATATATATATATATATATATATATATATATATATATATATATATATATATATATACACACACATATACACACACACACACACACACACATATATATATATATATATATATATATATATATATATATATATATATATATATATATATAATATACATATATATATATATATATATATATATATATATATATATATATATATATATATATATATATATATATATATATATATAAAACCAGGCTGGCTCTTTATTATATAGTGGAAGTACACATACTACATACTAATAAGTATACCAGGAAGGTAGAATTAAAATTACCTTAAAATATTAATTTTCCACAGCGCCTGGGACAAGGACCGTTACATGGCCCCGGACATAGACGCCGCCACAGAACTCCTGAAGGAGGGAAAAATCTGGCACGCCGTCAGACATCATATTGATCACTACCATCGCGTTCAGGTAGAGTTGGAAGAGATAGTGATTATTATTATTATTATTATTATTATTATTATTATTATTATTATTATTATTATTATTATTATTATTATTATTATTATTAATGAATAATCATCCTTGGTCTAGCTATCGTGGAATAGATAGTTCACAACAACAATGATAATAATAATAATAATTAATAATAATAATAATAATAATAATAATAATGATAGTAGTAGTAGTAGTAGTAGTAGTAGTAGTAGTAGTAACAATAATAATAATAATAATGATAATAATAATGATAGTAGTAGTAGTAGTAGTAGTAGTAGTAGTAGTAATAACAACAACAATAATAATAATAATAATAATAATAATAATAATAATAATTGTGAACTATTATTATTATTATTATTATTATTATTATTATTATTATTATTTTTATTAGTATTATTAATTGCTAAGCTACAACCCTAGCTGGAAAAGCAGAATGCTATAAGCCCAAGGGAAGGAAAGGAGAATAGAGAAAAGAAGAGGGAACTAGAAGATATGAATTTGTTTTAGTAACTGTATTTAAAAAAAAAAAAAAAGTAAATTAAAAACAACAAAGTAATAATAGTCATAAACAATTAATAGAGTCGTAAATAGAATCTAAAACAATGGATAAATCAGGAACAATGTTCGTAAGTGTACCTTCAAACATTACACTCAATAAGAGGCTCATAGATAATAAACCAAAATAACACAATAGCTATAAAAAAATAATAAATCTTAATTTTTTTTTTATGAATTATCTTTTTCACTTAAATAGAAATTTCTATTTACCATCTGACCGTTATCTTACAATTTCCCTTAATAATCAATAATCTTTCTTCAATTTCTTATAAATTATCTTTTAAACTTAAATATAATTCTTTTATAAATTATCTTTTTAACTTACATAGGAATTTCTATTTACCATCTGACCGTTATCTTACTTTTTCCTTAACAATCAATAATTTTTCTTCAATTTCTTATAAATTATCCCTTTAACTTAAATATAATTTTTTGATAAATTATCTTTTTAACTTAAATATAATTTTGTGATAAATCATCTTTTTCACTTAAATAGTAATTTCCATGTACTATTTGACCGTTATCTTACTTTTTTCCTTTAATAATCAATAAGATTTCTTCAATTTCTTATAAATTATCTTTTTAACTTCAATATAATTTTTTGATAAATTATCTTTTTAACTTAAATATAATTTTTTGATAAATTATCTTTTTCACTTATATAGTAATTTCCATTTACTCTTTGACCGTTATCTTACTTTTTCCTTAATAAAAAATAATCTTTCTTCAATTTCTTATAAATTATCCTTTTAACTTAAATATAATTTCTTTTATAAATTATCTTTTTCACTTAAATAGAAATTTCTAATTACCATCTGACCGTTATCTTACTTTATTCCTAAACAATCAATAATCTTTCTTCAATTTCTTATAAATTATCTTTTAAACTTGAATATAATTTTTTTATAAATTATCTTTTTAACCTGAATAGGAATTTCTATTTACTATTTGACCGTTATCTTACTTTTTTCCTTAATAATCAATAATCTCTTAAATTTTTCATAAATGATCTTTTTAACTTAAATACAATATTTTTTTATAAATCATCTTTTCAACTTAAATAGCAATTTCCATTTACTATCTGACCGTTATTTTACTTTATTCCTTAACAGGACATCGAAACACGAGTCTTCTCCCCAACCATGAGTTTCACTGGGAGTGGACCGCCCCGGCCACATAAGAGGTTGGGGGTTAATGGACGACAAGGCTCCCCTTCGCATTCCAAAAGGGTTAGAACCTCAAGTAGAAATTAGAACCTCGAGCTAAGATAGTGGGCAGTATAAAGGGAAAATATCCTAACCTCAAAAAAAAAAAAAAAAAAAAAAAAAAAAATCTTGCTGAGAAATGATTGCAGGCTTTAATTAGTGATGAATAACTTTAGTATGATTAAAACTTCAATTAGAGAAAAAAAAGCCTCTGAGAAATAAGAGCCATAAATTGAAACAAAATATGGGCCTCTGCGAAAATACAATCTTACATTGTTAATAATTTGCCAAAAAATAAAAAATAAAATAAAACGAAAAAAAAAAATAATAATAATAAACGTAAAACCCCTGGTATAAATTTTGCCAGGAATATACCGTTTTAAAAACGGATATGTTGACATGAAGGAGTGATGTTACGGTCACCAACACGTAAAAGATAATAACAAAGTAGGGTAAAAATTGCGGTCGCCTGTATTACTGAAATACGACTGAGAACCGTATATTTTTACGGTGAATTTCCAATTAAAATTACGGATTTTTAACACTGTAGGTAAAAATTAGAACTGAGGAGGATAAAGGAAAAGTATAGCTGAACCTCGATGAGAAATTATAATTACACGCAAAAATATTTGACGTCAATTAATGATGATGAACTTGAGAAAAATTTAACGGTCGAACGAAATATCAAAACCCCAATTAAAAATATAACTCTCAGAGAGATTTG
The DNA here is from genome assembly GCF_036898095.1 of Palaemon carinicauda. Classification (NCBI taxonomy): domain Eukaryota; kingdom Metazoa; phylum Arthropoda; class Malacostraca; order Decapoda; family Palaemonidae; genus Palaemon; species Palaemon carinicauda. The sequence continues at coordinate 36,125,664 of NC_090738.1, forward strand.
AACCCCGGGATGAAATTAGATGTAAGTACGAGATTAACTAACGGGAATCACATGTATAATCTGCTAAAAAAAAAAAAAAAAAAAAAAAAAAAAAAAAAAAAAAAAAAGAAAAAAAAAAAAAAAAAATCGGAAATTCTCCGTGAAAGCATAATGTTCTCAGCCGTATTTCAGTATAATAGAGGCGACCGTAATTTTAC
>NC_090738.1:36133360-36135860 GCF_036898095.1 Palaemon carinicauda
ATATATATATATATATATATATATATATATATATATATATATATATATATATATATATACACATATATATATATATGTCTTACTTATAACTTTAATCGAACAGTTTCAACATGATTTTTTTTAAGGAGGCCCATAAAAGAAACAAAGGAAATATAAATAAATCACTACGTTTCGACCGATACACATTGAACCCACTTCAGGGTGTCAAGTAAAAATGAGGAATATATGTATATTTAAATATCATACATATACATAAATATACATATAAATATATGCACACATACACATGTATACAACACTAATTCGTTGTACTTTTATATCGTACGCTTTAATCTCTTTCCATCTAGCAGCATATCTTCTTTAATTTTGTCCTGTTCAAAATGTTGTTCTTCGCGGTAGAATAAAACCTTCATGCCAGACATGGCTGCTTTAGGGTGGTCTTATCATAATAATAATAATAATGATAATAATAATAATAATAATGATAATAATAATAATAATAATAACAGATTTCTAGCCCATAATCTTAGGCCCAGTAAGCAAGTGACGGTTAGCTTTCTTGATTGATCATCCTTCACAGACTTCCCTCATAGTGAAAAACAGCTACTTAAAAAAAAAAAAAACAGTCTGAATCATAGAAAGTCCTTATTTGGACCATGGTTTATCTGTACGCCTGTTATCAGCTTGGGATCTTAGCTCACTCTCCCCAAGTTATCTTTACCTCTGTTTGTGCTTTGTCTCCAGTATGGGGCCTACTTTGGTTTTATAAACTTTATATTTATGTCGTTTTTTTTCCCTCTACGTTGAGAGCTAAGTCAGTATTACTGCTCGTAGCTTACTTATTCTGCCATATAGTGTAAAGAAAAATGAAATGTACATTCTCAGAATATCTATTTTCTTGGGAAAACTCCTCAAGTACTATGTTAACCATGCTAAAAAGATTAGGAGAGAGAGAGAGAGAGAGAGAGAAGAGAGAGAGAGAGAGGAGAGAGGAGAGAGGAGAGGAGAGAGAGAGAGAGAGAGAGAGAGAGAGAGACCTAATTTGAGGTCAAATGAACAGACTGAGAGAGAGAGAGAGATTAAATGACCCCAATATGAGGTCAAATGAACATTGTGAGAGAGAGAGAGAGAGAGAGAGAGAGAGAGAGAGGAGAGAGAGAGAGAGAGAGAGATTAAATAACCAAATATGAGGTCAATATGAACATTGAGAGAGAGAGAGAGAGGAGAGAGGAGAGAGAGAGAGAGAGAGAGAGAGAGAGGAGAGATTCAATAACCCAATACGGGGGTCAATGAACATAGAGAGAGAGAGAGAGAGAGAGAGAGAGAGAGAGAGGAGAGAGAGGAGAGAGAGAGAGGAGAGAGAGAGAGAGAGAGATATTAAATAACCAAATATGAGGTCAAATGAACAAATGAGCGTTAATCATGATTAGGGTACTCGATGGAACGCCTATGGAGTCAAATCCGGGCTTCCAAATCCCCCTACTAAGAACATGCCTTCGGATATCTCAAGAGACAAGATGGATTATCTATGGAGTGGAATTCGCCCCCCCCCCCCCAACACCCCCCCCCCCCAAAAAAAAAAAGGCTGATTAATGGCCAGTCATTTCAACTGCTTTAAGGGTGACTGTCTGACTGCTTTTATGGTTAATGAGAGATGGCGTCTTTCGATTGGTCCAACTGATAGTAATGGATTCAAGGCTTCCCCCTAGTCTCCGCCTCACTTACCTGGAGGCTGATAGAGGGATTATTTACCTAGTTATTCTCCTGATGTCAAGGAGTTCACTTCACACTTAAATCTGTGGCGCCCGTAGATATAACCAACTCAATTGAGCCATTAGACTGGATTTATGAAACGCTAACTCGAAAAAGGAATTGAATCTGAAGTTATCCAGAGCGATAAAAGACTAAGGAACTTGTTTAAGACGTAAATAATAAATAATAAACTGGTATTAAAGACGACTCGTAAGATGAAGCTCTCCGTGCGAGTCCGCGGTGAATGGTTTCAAGTTCCATGCAAAACAGGTATAGTTGTCAAAAATTTCGTTTTATATTTTTCATATACTCTCCTACAAGGTGCTGGTGTCCACGCTCATAGCAATGCTTGATAATTTACAATTAGCTTGTTTCACTATTCATCTGTTCTCTTGCTTGAGGGTACACTCGGGCACACTATTCTATCTCATTTCTCTTCCTCATGTTTTGTTAAGGTTTTCATAGTTTATATAGAAAATTTTTATTTCAATGTTAATGTTGTTAAAATATTTTCTTTTTCCTTGTTTCCTTTCCTCACTGGGCTATTTTCCATGTTAGAGCCCCTGGGCTTATAGCATTCTGCTTTTCCAACTAGGGTTGTAGCTTAGCAATTTATAACAACAACAACATCAATAATGATAATAATAATAATTATTATAATGATAATAATGTAACTATCTATTTAGTGAAACCTTGATTTCTTCTCTTTAGTTCTAATTCTTAAATGATTTCTCATTACTTATTGATA
>NC_090738.1:36143360-36160860 GCF_036898095.1 Palaemon carinicauda
GTAGAGCAACTTCGGAATTCTAAAAAATCTCTCAATTTAACATGCAACATTAGAACTGTAAATGTGTTAGATAATCTGCTAGTCAAAAGGCATAAAGACATTCTTCAAAGAAATTTACACACTATTCTTTGCTGAACTATATCAGGTTTGAAATATCTATTCTATCCTTCCTCTTAGGTTTCACTGAGTGAAGTAGTTTTATCTTAAAAAAATTATCTAATATCTAAATATACTATAATTATATATCTCCTTTCTATTTCTGTATTCCTTTAACAGTTCTGGAGACTGACCGACCGAACCCAGTGACGGAAATGGCGGAGATCAAGTACATACCTGAACAAATGTATCCTTTTGAACGTCGAATTCATCTCTGGAAAATATTTGAACACGTTTATTAGTATATTTTAACAATGTATATGTAAACATACAAACTACTATACATATTTAGACATACACACAGGCGCGCACATGCTTATTTTTTAATCAATTCAATAAAACCTTATACGTTAGGCGTCAAAGAAGTTTATAGAATCGCAGAATTTAATGTGAAACCAGAACGGGCATTCTGTAGAACACATACCATCGCCTATATCATGTTGTATATCACAAGATAGGCAATTGAACTATGCACATTTTGGTGCTTGTTTTATGCAAATTGAATAAAAATTGAACATGATATAGCAAGAATGCGTTTTGACCTTTTCGTGATATTGACCTTTGACCCATTCACTACCAAAATCTATTCAAATTTCCCTTGGATCAGGGCCAATCATCCCACGAAATTTCATGAGATTCGGTCAAATAGTTTTTGAGATATGCGAATCACAAACAAACACACACACAAACATGAATAAACAAATACACGGCTATCAAAACAACCTTCTGGCATAGGCAAATATCTATAAGTCATTTAATGCAGTAAAACGAAATTCACAAAATAATAGATTTCATATTACAAAATGCAAAACACCCAAATCACCATCTTGATAGATATATTAAACTCAGATATTCTGTTTCAGTGTGAAAGGTTAAACATACTATTTCAAGATGTTAAGATGTCAGAGAATAGAGAAGGATTTACTGTCTTTCAGTTTTAATTCTCAATATATCTGTTGTAGAATACTAATCATATAAAAGAACACAAATCAAGTGGAGGCATAAATAATACATAAGTAGTAACAGTCGAACATATATACTTAGATAACAAATACAGTATATATATATATATATATATATATATATATATATATATATATATATATATATATATATAAACTATATAGAGGCCCTGTGCATCAATAGGCGTAAGAGATGACATATATATATATATATATATATATATATATATATATATATATATATATATATATATATATATATATATATATATATATATGTGCACATATATATTGTTGCAAGTACTAACACACACACACACACACACACACATATATATATATATATATATATATATGTGTGTGTGTGTGTGTGTGTGTGTGTGTGTGTGCGTACTTAGTGTCACTCACGTGTCCTTGGGTTGGAGTAGTCATATGTAAGCAACTAGATTGTCATAACTGGTCAAAAGAATGTTTTCATACACAACCCACACATATACGATATATATATATATATATATATATATATATATATATATATATATATATATATATATATATATATATATATATATATATATATCTATATATATATATATATATATATATATATATATATATAAATATATATATATATATATATATATATATATATATATATATATATATATATATATATATATATATATATATAGATATTATGTGTGTAAGTGGGTGTGTGTCATATATGTACACACATTCTTTTGATCAGTTATACAATCTAATTACATACATATGACTACGCCAACATACAGTACAAGCCTACACATTGAAGACATTTTCCTCGATCTACAACGAATTCCCAAAGATGTATAAGAAAGAATTGTAATAGAAGAATAGCCTAAATATTTTCTTTAACCGCAGAATTGTCTCAGACCAGGGAAATATGTGCCTCCTGAGGAGTATCTCACGCTTGACGGCGCGTCCCTTACCCCTGAGGACCTTACGGCCCTAGGGAAAGGGGCTTACAAGATCAGGGTAAGTTCAAAGTTTAAAGAAGAGAGTAAGTTTTTTAATGTTATTATGATAGGTGTTATGATAAAGATTAGCCTACCAAGATTTCATGTCTAGAATCTCATATCACTAGCCTGGAGAGTTAGATCACATATCTAGACTCTCTTATGACTAGCCTGAAATATTTGATCACATATCTAAACTCTCATATCACTAGCCTGGAGTATTATATCATATTGTACATCTAGACTCTCTCATGATTAGCCTGGAATATTAGTCCACATATCTAGAATCTCTTATGACTAGCATGTAGTATTGAACATATGTCCTTCTTGACATTAATAGTCGATTGCACTTAACAATTATATACATTTCTGATGACACTTTAAATAAAGCCGATCATATGGACCATTCTGCATTTTCATCAGAACTTTTTGGGGTCATATAAGAAAGATCAAAATTACCAGTTTTAAGCTATGAAAAGAGTACTCACGCCACTGACTCTTACATGCTTATGTAACTCAGTCAGGTATTTGAGCAAGAGTCCGTGTTTGAAAGAAATCTAAAGAATTTGTTATCACTCTGCAACAACTGGTTCGCTCAAATCTCAGTCAAGGTTGTTGCCTCCTAATAAGATAGCACATTGGTAACGTGTTCGCCTAGCATTAGCATGGCCGCAGATCGATCCCAATCCGGGACCGTGAGTTTAAGCTGTTTACTGAGAAGGCCACAATTGTGCTGTTGTGGTGTGGCACCACAGCGGGGGATGGGTAATTTGCTAGCTGACGTTCTGGTGAGCATCTATTCTGATGAAACTGGAACTGAAGCAAGACACCTTTAACCTTTAATTTAAGTATGAAAATGGTCTCATTGCCTACAAATCCGTTCTTGTGCGGCTAACCTGCTATTGGCTAATGTTTAGTGATTAATTTACAGCCAATTGGTTATGTGACTTCATAAGACTATGGGTTTAATCACAGCCATTTGGTTAAGTGACTTCATAGGACTATGGGTTTAATCTCCCTTTTTTTATTGCAGCTTAGCTCGGAGTCTGAGGCATCGGTGAAGGCAGCTCGGGATCTCGTTGAAGACATCGTCCGGGAGAAGAAAGGTTAGTTTATAGATCGGGTCTTCTGATTACAGAAAAGAACAGCCCCCAAAATCTTATGTCCGCACTCTTTCGGGGGGGGGGGGAGTTGTATGCTGTAATTGATATATATATATATATATATATATATATATATATATATATATATATATATATATATATATATATATATATATATATATATATATATGTGTGTGTGTGTGTGTATGTGTGTGTGTGTGTGTGTATGTGTAAATAAATATTCATGTATATATTATGTATATACAATATATTTATACATATATATATATATATATATATATATATATATATATATATATATATATATATATAAATGTGTGTTTGTGTGTGTCTGTATGATTATGTATGGAGGCCCTGGGCCTATAGCATCCTGCTTTTCCAACTAGGGTTGTAGCTTAGCAAGTAATTATAATAATAATAATAATAATAATAATAATAATGCATGTATGTGTAATTTTGTTTGTGTACATATCTGTCTGTATATATACATATCATTAGTCAAGACTACGCATGGCAACATGGTAATCTACTCACCACAAGAGCGGGATTTACTAGTTCGCAATAAGAAAAACCGGTCTTAAATTATACAGCCTAGTTTGTTAAATAAACAGACAAGTTTAAAAGGAACCACTTTTCTATACACAAAAACAATAGGGGGAGGAGGGACACTTAACTCCTGCGTCTCTATACACACTTATCTGAACTAGTCCACTGCAGGGCAAAGGCCTCAGACATGTCCTTCCACTCGCGTCTGTTTACGGTCTTTCTATGCCAGTCTGTACCCGCAAATTTACTTTACAGTCTTTCTGTGCCAGTCTATACCCGAAAATTTACTTAGCTCGTCAATCCATCATCTTCGCGTCCTTCGCCCTGCTTCTTTTGCAGTCTCTATGAACCTATTCTGTTATTCTTAGTCCATCTATTGTCTGTCATGCTCATTATATGTCCTGCCCATGTCCATTTCTTTTTCTTATGTTGTTAGAATACCATCTACTCTAGTTTGCTCCGTTATCCATGTTGCTCTTTTTCTGTTTCTTAGTGTTGTTCCCATCAGTATTTTTTTCCATTTTTCTTTGAGTTATAAGTAGCTTATGTTGTAAGGCTTTAGTAAGGCTTCAAGTTTCTATTGCATAAGTTAATACTTGTAGACAAAAGACCCAGATTTATTTGTTTAGCGACTCTTTCAAGATAGTCGGATGATGATTACTGTATTATTATTATTATTATTATTATTATTATTATTATTATTATTATTATTATTATTATTATTATTAATTGCTAAACTACGAATCAAGTTGGAATAGCAAAATGCTATAAACCCAAGGGCCCCAACAGGGAAAATAGCCCAGTGAGGAAAGGAAACAAGGGAAAATAAAATAATTTAAGAGTAACATTAAAAGAAATATCTTCTATTTAAACTATAAAAACTTTAATTAAACAAGAGGAAGGGTAATAAGATAGAATAGCGTTCCCAAGTGTACCATCAAGCAAGAGAAATCTAACCCAAGACAGTGGAAGACCAGAGGCTATGGCACTACCCAAGACTAGAGAACAATGGTTTGATTTTGGAGTGTCCTTCTCCTAGAAGAGCTGCTCACCATAGCCAGAGTCCCTTCTACCCTTACCAAGAGGAGAGTAGCCACTGAACAATTACAGTGCAGTAACCCCTTGGGTAAAGAAGAATTGTTTGGTAGTCTCAGTGTTGTCAGGTGTATGACGACAGAAGAAAATGTGTAAAGATTAGGCCAGACTACTCGGCGAGTATGTAGACAAAAGGAAAATGAACCGTAACCAGAGAGAAGGATCCAATGTAATACTGTCTGGCCAGTCAAATGACCCTGTAACTCTCTAGCGGTAGTATCTCAAAGGGGGCTGGTGCCCTGGCCAACCTACTACCTACCATTTTGATGAAACAGTTAGTATTCACGTACAGTTATTTTCTCAGTTCTTCTATATCTCTCTTTCTATCCTAGTTGTGACCCACCCGAGTCTCGTAATTAATTGGCACATAACTTATTGTTTAGGTTAACAGAAGAATTCTGTGGTTCAGGGAAAACCAGATACAGATCCCTAAGCTTATGAGCGAAGCTATCATTTTCCTTTTCGTTGCACAGCGAGGCCAGAATTTTTTCCAATTATAATCATTATGAAAAGGAAATCTAATACTTTATTAGGTGTATCAACTTCCATTGAATTCTTTTCAGTTGTTATAGAGGTATACTGCATTGTTAAGCTTTTTTATAGTTTATATATCAATTATCTTTTTTGTTGTTACTGTTTTTAAATTGCTTTATTTTATTTGTTCATTATTTCTCACATCGTTTATCTATTTCCTAATTTCCTTTTCTCACTGGGCTATTTTTCCCAGTTGGAGCCCTTAGGCTTATAGCATCTTACTTTTCCAACTAGGGTTGTAGCTTAGCTAGTAATAATAATAATAATAATAATAATAATAATAATAATAATAATAATAGTAATAATAATAATAATAACATAAAGACAGAATAATGACTATATAAACATACCCAAAATGCACTACTTAATGAATGTATGCACTTAAACAAGTACTCTTATTTTATACGGTTACTGTTATTTTTTTTTATTCTATATCTTTATCGTGAAAAATGAATCTAACATTATTAAATTTTCCAGTTGTGTACGGAATTACGACTGGATTTGGCAAGTTTGCGAGAACGACCATTCCAGAGAGCAAGCTTTAGTGAGTAGAAATTTCTTTTGGACATGTTTTTCTAAAATAAAAATCTAATTTAGAAACTTCCTTTTAAGAACGATCTAATGCAATTTGAGTTAAGGAAACGAATTATTTAGTATAAACGTTAGATTAAACGTATTTTTAGAAGCTCAATATTTTCAAAAAGATTATTTTTGATTGATTATGATGTTTCATGTCTCATTTTCATCCTGTGTTTTCAGTCCAATGCAATCAGAGTTAAGGAAACGAATTCTATTTTATAACTTTAGATTAAACGTATCTTTAGAGACTTAAAATATCAAGAAAGGTTATTCTTTTGATTAATTATAATGTTCCATCTCTCATTTTCATCCTGTGTTTTCAGTGAGCTTCAGCTTAACCTGATTCGATCTCATTAAAATATTAAGAAAGGTTATTCTTTTGATTAATTATAATGTTCCATCTCTCATTTTCATCCTGTGTTTTCAGTGAGCTTCAGCTTAACCTGATTCGATCCCATTAAAATATTAAGAAAGGTTATTCTTTTGATTAATTATAATGTTCCATCTCTCATTTTCATCCTGTGTTTTCAGTGAGCTTCAGCTTAACCTGATTCGATCCCATTAAAATATTAAGAAAGGTTATTCTTTTGATTAATTATAATGTTCCATCTCTCATTTTCATCCTGTGTTTTCAGTGAGCTTCAGCTTAACCTGATTCGATCCCATTAAAATATTAAGAAAGGTTATTCTTTTGATTAATTATAATGTTCCATCTCTCATTTTCATCCTGTGTTTTCAGTGAGCTTCAGCTTAACCTGATTCGATCCCATTAAAATATTAAGAAAGGTTATTCTTTTGATTAATTATAATGTACCATCTCTCATTTTCATCCTGTGTTTTCAGTGAGCTTCAGCTTAACCTGATTCGATCCCATTAAAATATTAAGAAAGGTTATTCTTTTGATTAATTATAATGTTCCATCTCTCATTTTCATCCTGTGTTTTCAGTGAGCTTCAGCTTAACCTGATTCGATCCCATTAAAATATTAAGAAAGGTTATTCTTTTGATTAATTATAATGTTCCATCTCTCATTTTCATCCTGTGTTTTCAGTGAGCTTCAGCTTAACCTGATTCGATCCCATTAAAATATTAAGAAAGGTTATTCTTTTGATTAATTATAATGTTCCATCTCTCATTTTCATCCTGTGTTTTCAGTGAGCTTCAGCTTAACCTGATTCGACCCCATTAAAATATTAAGAAAGGTTATTCTTTTGATTAATTATAATGTTCCATCTCTCATTTTCATCCTGTGTTTTCAGTGAGCTTCAGCTTAACCTGATTCGATCCCATTAAAATATTAAGAAAGGTTATTCTTTTGATTAATTATAATGTTCCATCTCTCATTTTCATCCTGTGTTTTCAGCGAGCTTCAGCTTAACCTGATTCGATCCCATGCAGCTGGCGTAGGCGACCCCTTGTCTCCTAATAAGACCAGGATGCTCTTAGCCCTCAGGATAAACATCTTAGCCAAGGGAAACTCTGGAGTTTCATTAACCGTGCTGAAACAGATGATTGAAGCTTTTAATGGTAAGTTGTATAATTTTTTTCTATTTTTGAAGCCTTGATTTGAAACTAATCTTTGATTTTTCTTGTGGTGGCTTATTGGAAACGTTCCTGCCTGGCGTTCTGGTGGACGGGAGATTGAGTCCCGCTCATATTCGATAGTTTCTTGTAGTGTCTGCAACCTCACCATCTTTGTGAGCTCGATATGAGGTGTGGGGCAGGCTATAGGTCTACCTGCCGAGTCATCAGCATCCATTGTCTGGCCCTATCTGGTCATACTTGGGTAGAGAGAAGGATTGGGCGCTGATCATATGAATATGATCATGGTATGATCAGTCTCTGGGGCATTGCCCTGCTAGAGCTTTATCACTGTCCCTTGCCTTTGCCGTTCATGAGCGACCTTTTAAACCTTTAATGAGCGGGTTAGTAAAAATAAATATATGACTAGAAAAGCAGATCATTTCTGAGTTTAAAAGTTGGCCTACCTTTGATACCTGCAAAATCTAGTTTTCTCCATATATGGTCTGAGATTCTCCAAAATATCTTAAAAAATATAGTTTGTTTATTCTATTACTTATTGAAATGGGATAAAATGTAAAAGTGAAATATGCCTCCTAAATAACTTTCCGAGACCTTAAGAATTTATACGATAGTTTTCACGAATACATATCTGAATTCTTAAAACCCTTATATCTTTGTTCAACATATTTTTGATAAAATTCGAAAGCTCTGTTTTCTTCAAGTAATGACAGACCAAGTTTGGATACATTTCCCAGCTTTTATTCTATCTCAATAAATCCATTTCCTGGTGTGTTCAAGAATCTGAGAAACCAAAAACATTTCAGTGAAACATTAATATTTTAGTAAAGTAAATTTTGTCAGTGGTGGCCGATATGGTAACGTCACTGACTGGTGAACGCCAGACTGGGGTTCGAGTCTAGCTCAAACTCGTTAGTTCCTTTGGTCGCTGCAACCTCACCATCCTTGTGAGCTAAGGGTGTGGGTTTTGGGGGACCCTATAGGTCTATTTGCTGAGTCATCAGCAGCCACTGCAGGGCCCTCCTCGGTCCTAGCTTGGGTCGAGAGGGGCTTGGGCACTGATCAATAATGGCTAGTCTCTAGGGCATTGTCCTGCATGACAGGGCAATGTCACTGTCCCTTGCCTCTGCCATTCATGAGTGGCCTTTAAACCTTTAAATCATCTTCTAACTATGAAAGATTTGTTTAGCTTCAGTTACTCACGGGAAAAGATCTTGCAATTTCATTTTCTATCAATTTGATGACTTGGTGGAACAGAAAACGAATCTATGGAAAGTAAAATATTTAGGATTCTTGTTAGATTTTTTTTTTTTTCACCCTTCATAGTCTCCTGGATCCTCAAATCTGGGTTATCAGTAACGACAAACTAAAGATATTAAAGATTATGCCTTCACTGGGAGTTTATTCTTTAATAACTGATTAAGTTTGAATCTTGTATTCGTTAAATATTGATGAACTTGTTTCATGTTTTTGATGCTACCATTTAATGAAAATCCCAGCCGAAGGGGTTTTTGTAATTTTGGTTATATATATTAATATATATACATATATATATATATATATATATATATATATATATATATATATATATATATATATATATATATATATATATATGTATATATATATGATATATATATAATGTATATGTATATATATATATGTATGTATATATATATATATATATATATATATATATATATATATATATATATATATATATATATATATATATATATATATATGCATACATATACGTCTATGTATATATATATATATATATATATATATATATATATATATATGTATATATATATATATATATATATATATATGTGTGTATATATATATATATATATATATATATATATATATATATATATATATATATATATATATATTAATGATATTACGAAATAAACTACCGCCCTATGATCCTCTCCAGATTCTTAATGCCTACGATTACGCAAAAATAAAGAAAACAAAATAGCTGAGACAACCAAAGAGCCCTTACCCAAATTTCATTAAGAACATTTAGAAATATAGTAACAGATTTCTTTAGGCTCAAATTATAGTAAATATCAGTAACCAAAATTCTATCCTGACCTTTAAATATGCATATCGTTTCTTATTAAAGTAGTGCAGGGAACATTAAACTATGGAGAGTTTTAAATTGATAAATATATCTTATCCACTGTTAAAAAAACCTTTATTTCAATCGGAAATTATCCTTAGAAATATACTGTTCTCAGCCGTATTTCAGTAAAACACAGGCGACCGTAATTTTACACAACTTTGTTATTATCTTTTATGGCTTGATGACCGTAATATGACCCTTTACGTAAATATATCCGATTTCAAAACGGTAAAGGCATGGCAACATTTATTCCGGAATTTTTACGGCAAATTTTCACAATGTATACATGCAGTCATCTAAAATCCTTGCCTATTTTTCTGTAGCTTCCTCCGTTTCTAAAACGGTAAATGCATGGCAACATTTATACTAGGATTTTTACCGTTTTTTACGGCAAATTTTCAACAGAGATCTATAGATGCAATCATCTAAAATTCTTGTTTATTTGTTTGTAGCTTCCTGTTTACCTTGGGTGCCAGAAAAAGGCACCGTGGGGGCTTCAGGAGACTTGGCACCACTCTCTCACCTGGCGCTAGGTATGATGGGAGAAGGGAAAATGTGGAGCCCCAAAACGGGATGGGGCGATGCTAAATACGTGAGTATCAAATTATGATTTGTCAGTTTAACGAATATTTTGTAGATTAAGACAAGTTCAAAAGTTCAAACTTGCAGTAAAGTTTTAATGTTGAACTGGCTGACATAAGTCTTTTTGTAGTTTATATATGAAATATCTATTTTAATCTTTTTTTGATTAGTTTTACATATTTGTTGTTGTAAAATAAGATAAGATAAAGTTCAAACTTGCAGCAAATGTTTTCATGTTGAACAGGCTGACATAAGTTTTTTGTGGTTTATATATGAAATATCTGTTTTAATGTCTTTTTCAGTTTTATGAATATTTTGTTGTTGTAGATTAAGACAAGATAACGTTCAAAAGTTCAAGGTGCAGTAAATGTTTTTATGTTGAACAGGCTGACATAAGTCTTTTTGTAGTTTATATATGAAATATGTTTTACTGTTTTTTTCAGTTTTACGAATTTGTTATTGTTGTAGATTTAGAATAGATAAAGTTTAAAAGTTCAAACTTGCATTAAATGTTTTTATGTAGAACAGGTTGAAATGAGTCTTTTTGTAGTTTATATATGAAATATCTGTTTAACTGTTTTTTTTTCAGTTTTACGAATATTTTGTTATAGATTAAGACAAGTTTAAAGGTTCAAAAGTTCAAACTTGCAGCAAATGTTTTCACATTCAACAGGCTGACATGTCTTTTTATAGTTTATATAAGAAATATCCGTTTTGATTTTTTTCCAGTTTTACGAATATTTTGTTGAAGATTAAGACAAGTTCAAAAGTTCAAAGTTGCAGTAAATGTTTTTATGTTGAACAGGCTGACATGAGTCTTTTTATAGTTTATATATGAAATATCTGTTTGAATATAGTTAATGTTTTTAAAATATTTTATTTTAATTTTTCATTACTTCTTATGTCGTTTATTTATTTTCTTATTTCCCTTCCTCACTGGGCTATTTTTCCCTGTTGGAATCCTTGGGCTTATAGCATCTTCCTTTTCCATCTAGTGTTGTAGCTTAGCAAGTAATAATAATGAAAATAATAATATTGAATATTCCGATTCAAACAAGGATTTTCTCTCAGGTTCTGGAAGCTCACAACCTGAACCCAGTTGTGCTAGGTCCAAAGGAAGGCATCGCGCTTATCAATGGAACTCAACTAATCACCTCGATTACCGCCGAAGCCTTAGAAAGGGCAGAGACCATCGCCCGCCAGGCAGATGTCGTGGCTGGCCTTTCTCTGGAAGTTCTGAAAGGGACTTCGAAAGCCTTTGATAGTGGTAGGCCAGACCATTTACTTACGTCATTTTCCAATTTCACGATTAACTGCTTTACATAATCTTGTCAAAAATATAGAAATGTTTCTCTGAAATGTATTTAATTTTCTATTACAGAGGGGAAATTGTATGTAACAAAATGTAACAATTTTCAAGGCCAATTTACGTACGTCATTTTCCAATTTCACAATTAACTGCTTTTCATAACTTGTCAAAAATATAGAAATGTTTCTTTGAAATGTATTTAATTTTCTGCTACGGAGGGGAAATTGAATGTAAAAATTTTCAAGGCCAATTTACTTACGTCATTTTCCAATTTCACGATTAACTGCTTTACATAATCCTGTCAAAAATATAGAAATGTTTCTCTGAAATGTATTTAATTTTCTATTACAGAGGGGAAATTGTATGTAACAAAATGTAACAATTTTCAAGGCCAATTTACGTACGTCATTTTCCAATTTCACAATTAACTGCTTTTCATAACTTGTCAAAAATATAGAAATGTTTCTTTGAAATGTATTTAATTTTCTGCTTCGGAGGGGAAATTGAATGTAAAAAATTTCAAGGCCAATTTACTTACGTCATTTTCCAATTTCACGATTAACTGCTTTACATAATCCTGTCAAAAATCTTGTCAAACACATAGAAATGTTTCTTTGAGGTGTATTTAATTTTCTGTTACGGAGGGGAAATTGAATGTAACAATTTTCAAGGCCAATTTACTTACGTCATTTTCCAATTTCACGATTAACTACTTTACATAATCTTGTCAAAAATATAAAAAATATTTCCTTGAAATGCATTTAATTTTCTGTTGCGGACAGGATATATTTGATAATTTTCAAGGCCAATTTACTTACGTTATTTTCCAATTTCACAGTTAACTGCTTTACATAACCTTGTCAAAATGATAGAAATTATTCTTTGAAATATATTTAAATTTCTGTTACGGTCTGGAATTTGAATTTGACAATCTTCAAGGCAAATTTACTTGTCATTTTCCAAATCCACGGTTAACTGATTTACATAATTTTGCCAAAATTATATAAATGTTTCTTTGAAATGTATTTAAATCTCTGTTGAGAGCGGGATATATTTGATAATTTTCAAGGCCAATTTAGTTATTGTGTTTCCCCATTTTGTTATTTCTATAGTGGATCGAGTTGCTCTTTACTCTTTACTTACGTCATCTTCCAATTTCACGGTTATCTGCTTTACATAATTTTGCCAGTTACATAAATCTTTCTTTGTTATGTATTTAATTTTCTGTTGTGGACGGCAATTTGAATTTGACAATTTTCAAGGCAAATTTACTTATGTCATTTTCCAATTTCCCAGTTAGCTGCTTTACATATAGAAAAGTTTCTTTGAAATGTATTTAATTTTCTGATGCGGATGGGACATATTTGATAATTTTCAAAGCCAATTATCTTGTCATTTCTCAATTTCAAAGTTAACTGCTTTACATAATATTGTCGAAAATATAGAAATGTTTCTTTGAAATTTTTCTAATTTTCAGTTGCGGTCTGGAATTTGAATTTGACAATTTTCAAGGCAAATTTACTTGTCATTTTCAAATTTTCCAGTTAACTGCTTTACATAATCTTGTCGAAATTATAGAAAAGTTCCTTGGAAATGTATTTAATTTTCTGTTGCGGACGGGAATTTGAATTTGGCAATTTTCAAGGCAAATTTACTTGTCACTTTCCAGTTTCCCAGTGAACTGCTTTACATATAGAAAAGTTTGTCACTTTCCAGTTTCCCAGTGAACTGCTTTACATATAGAAAAGTTTCTTTGGAATGTATTTAATTTTCTGTTGCGGACGGGAAAATGAATTTGATAATTTTCAATTTACTTACGTCATTTTCCAATTTCACAGTTAACTGCTTTGCATAATCTTCTCGAAATTATAGAAATATTTCTTTGAAATGTATTTAATTTTCTGTTGCGGACTGGATATAGTTGATAATTTTCAAGGGCAATTTAGTTATTGTGTTTCCCCATTTTGTTATTTCTATAGTGGATCGAGTTAGACTTAGGCCATACCATTTACTTACGTCATTTTTCAATTTCACAGTTGACTGCTTTACATAATTTTGCCAGTTACATAAATCTTTCTTTGTAATGTATCTAATTTTCTGTTGCGGACGGGAATTTTAATTTGATAATTTCCAAGGCAAATTTACTCATGTCATTTTCCAATTTCCCAGTTAATTGCTTTACAGAATCTTGTCGAAATTATAGAAAAGTTTCTTTGAAATGTATTTAATTTTCTATAGCGGATGGGATATATTTGATAATTTTCAAGGCAAATTTACTCATGTCATTTTCCAATTTCCCAGTTAACAGCTTTACATATTATAGAAAAGTTTCTTTGTAATGTATTTAATTTTTCTGTTACGGACGGGAAATTGAATTTGATAATTTTCAAGGCCAATTTACTTACTGTAAATCTTATTTTGTCATTTTTAATTGTGGATCGAGTTATAACTTTTCATTGCAAAGCTGCAATACATTTTTTTTAACAATGAAAGTTTCTCGGCCTTTTTTTTGAATGCATCGATATCTATTAAGATTTTCAAAAAAATTTAATACCAAACGGTTTTTTTTTAAAAATAACACCAATGTTTTTTTTTCTAATAAACCCAAATATTTCCCTGCAAAACAATACCAAATATTTTTCTAATAAACCCAAATATTTCCCTGCAAAACAATACCAAATGTTTTTCTAATAAACCCAAATATTTCTCTTCAAAATAATACAATTTTTTTCTCAAAATGATAACAAATATTTCTCTTCAAAACCATACCAAATGTTTTTCTAATAAACCCAAATATTTCCCTGCAAAATAATACCAAATGTTTTTCTAATAAACCCAAATATTTCCCTGCAAAATAATACCAAATGTTTTTCTAATAAACCCAAATATTTCCCTGCAAAATAATACCAAATGTTTTTCTAATAAACCCAAATATTTCACTTCAAAATGATACCAAATGTTTTTCTAATAAACCCAAATATTTCTCTTCAAAATGATACGATTTTCTTTTCGAAATATCAAATATTTCTCTTCAAAATGATACGATTATTTTTCTCAAAATAATACCAAATATTTTTCTAATAAATCCATATATTTCTCTCCAAAATAATACATTATTTTTCGTGAAATGATACCAAATATTTTTCTTCAAAATAATACCAAATGTTTTTCTAATAAACCCAAACATTTCTCTTCAAAATAATACCAAATATTTTTCTAATAAACCCAAATATTTCTCTTCAAAATAATACTATTTTCTTTTCTCAAAACAATACCAAATATTTCTCTTCAAAACAATACCAAATGTTTTTCTAATAAACCCAAATATTTCTCTTCAAAACAAAACCAAATGTTTTTCTAATAAACCCAAATATTTCTCTTCAAAACAATACCAATGTTTTTCGAATAAACCTAAATATTTCTCTTCAAAACAATACCAAATGTTTTTCGAATAAACCCAAATATTTCTCTTCAAAATAATACTATTTTCTTTTCGAAATAACACCAATATTTTCCTTTTTTCCTAGACGTCCATAAACTGAGAAAGCATAAGGGTCAAAATGACGTGGCCTCCAGGCTCCGTGGCTTGCTTCACAGCGACACCTACCCATCGGAAATTGCAGGTAATCATAGAGTGATGATCGGAAATTGGGTTCATCGGTTTCGTAAATGTTTTCCCCTAGAGTTTTTTTCATGTTTATTATTATTATTATTATTATTATTATTATTATTATCATTATTATTATTATTATTATTATTATTATTATTAGTTTAATTATTATCATCATTATTATTACTATTATTATTACTATTATTACTATTATTATTATTATAATTATCATTATTATTATTATTATCATTATCATTACTATCTAAGCTACAACCCTAGTTGGCAAAGCAAGATGCTATACGCCCAAGGGCTCCAACAGGAAAAAATATACCAGTGAGCGAAGGAAATATGCATATCTATTAAATATATAAGTAATGAACGATTAAAATGAAATATTTCAAGAACAATAACAACATTAAAACAGAATACATAAGTCCAAGGGGTCCAACAGGGAAAAATAACCCAATAAGGAAAAGAAATAAGGAAATACAAAAACGATATGAGAAATAATGAAAGATTAAAATAAAATATTCTAAAAACATTAACATCAAAACAGATATTTCATATATAAACTGTAAAAAGACTTATGTCAGTCTGTTCAACATAAAAATATTTGCTGCAAGTTTGAACTTTTGAAGTTTTACCGATTCAACTACCCGATTAGAAAGATCATTCCACAACTTGGTCACATCTGGAATAAAACTTCTAGAGTAATGTGTAGTATCGAGCCTCGTGATGGAGAAGGCCTGATTATTAGAATTAATTGCATGCCTAGTATTACGAACAGGATACTTTCCATTAAAAAGCAATACTTTCTCTTTTAGCTTCTTTCCTTATCCATTAATCGATAATTATTATTCAAAACAATCTATAGAACTGAATCTAATCCAAGTGATATCGATTAAGTTTGCATCTTATAAAAGTTTTGATGTCGGTAAAATGGTTTATATTTATCAAAACTGTCTGATACGGTTGTGGTGGCCGATGCGGTAACGTCCCTGACTTGTGGTCGCCAGACTTGGGTTCGAGTCCCGCTCAATCTCGTTAGTTCCTTTGGTCGCTGCAACCTCACCATCCTTGTGCGCTAACGATAAGGGGTTTAGGGGAGCCAATAGGTCTACCTGTTGGGTCATCAGAAGCTATTGCCTGGCCCTCCCTCATCCTAGCTTGGGTGTAGAGGGGCCTTGGGCGCTGATCATATGTAAATATGGTCAGTCTCTAGGACATTGTCCTGCTTGATAGAGCAATATCACTGGCCCTTGCTCTGCCATTTTAACCTTTAAATTCCATTAAAACATGGTGATTGTCGAGGGTAAGAAGCTTAAAGAGGAATCAGCTTAACAAGAAAAATCTCCTCTTTAATAGTTAAATTTAAATATCTTATGATGGCCTTAACCTTGACGTAACTTAATCAGAGGTAGAGTAAAATTAAATATCTCTCCTAAACCAGACGATTTGCTTCTCAAAGTAGAGTTAACTTGCAATGTATTCAAGATTGCTTAATTTGTTGTAAATTGGCGTCCCAAAAATTATGGTCTTAGGCAGAAATCAATAAAAGTCTGGACAATTCAGGATGAAAGGTATAGTCATTTTTGAAGCTGAAAAATATGATTACGAGATAATAAGATAATTTCATACTGCTATTCTTCGAGGATTTATATGAAGTAAAAATTGCATTTGGAACAGATTGTAGCTGAGATCAGATTGTAAACTATAGTAACTGATCGCCAAGAAATATCTTAACAGTTGGCAATCTTGATGAAGTAATACAAGGAGAACACTCCAAAATCAAACCATAGTTCTCTAGTCTTGGGTAGTGACAAAGACTCTGTGCTGTGGTCTTCCGCTGTCTTTGGTTAGAGATCTCTTGTTTGAGGGTACACTCGGGCACACTATTTTATATAATTTCTCTTCCTCTTTGGTTAAAACTTTTATAGTTTACATAGGAAATATTTATTTAAATGTTGTTACTATTCTTAAAATATTTTATTTTTCATTGTTTTCCTTCCTCACTGGGCTATTTTCTCTGTTGGAGCCCCTGGGCTTATAGCATCTTGCTTCTCCAACTAGGGTTGTAGCTTAGCAAGTGATAATAATAGTAAAATAATAATAATAATAATAATATGGAAAATATTTATTTTAATGTTACTATTCTTAAGATATTCTATTTTTCCTTGTATCCCTTCCTCACTGGGCTATTTTCCCTGTTGGAGCCCCTGGGCTTATAGCATCCTGCTTTCCCAACTAAGATTGTAGGTTAGCAAGTAATAGTAATAATAATAACAATAATAATAGTAATAAACATATTAATAATAATTTGTTTTGTAAA
>NC_090738.1:36173360-36190860 GCF_036898095.1 Palaemon carinicauda
TTTTTTAAATGTATTTTTAACAATGCAATGTAGATAATTTCTTCAATTACATATTACTAGCGTACCAACACCTTTTCTTACAAACACACTTTCCAGAGCAATTTACTCCTTTAGCGAATGAGGTGGCCACTTCAAACGGCTTTAAACTGAATTAAATAAGGAGTTTTGTCTGGACATGGCGAAACATTCTGTTTTTGCTTCCTGCTGTGCCGTAACCTACGCCAAACAAGGATGTTCACGGCGATAAATATCATCACCGTGATAACCAGTCCTGCTAGTAGTATGGGGTGAAGAATTTCCTTTTAAGTCGGTGACAGGTGGTCCATTTCGATTAGTTTCATCAACCGCTTGGCAACTTGTCTGTTGTACGGGAGAGGTAGTGCTGGCATTGTAGAAGTCCACGTGAAGTTCGCGAAGTAGGCTCGTTCTCTGATGAGTGTCCGTAGACCAGTCACCATGGAATTAGGGGAAGTCCCGATACAACCATCTGCTGCAACGAAGATGTGGGCGAAGGACGTGGATCCGTCAGGGCATGATACATTGAAGCCGTCCTTGTCGTATCGTATCCACGAGCCATTGTTCAATCTGCAATTGAACTCATTATTGTCAAAGGGATAAAGCTTATCCAGACAATTTTCACTTGTATGGGAGAGAGCACCGTCTAGCACTATACCTAACTCACATGAATCCATTAAGTTTTTATGGAATTCAAATGAGTCAGCTGTACATATTTTTCTATCCATTGCGTCTGAACAGTGAGTTAATTGATTTGAGTCTTTAATGACCGTATATGTTTGCTTGTCTGGGGAAATCAATACGTGTCCTGTCAAACTGGATATTACTGGATTTGAGTGATTCGTCATGAAAGTCGGAAATGGTGATATCCTGTAAGATTGCCAGGCATCAGAAGAATCAAAGGGAATTGTAATCCTAATCTTGTTATTATCAACGCTTACTGTAATTAGGCTGTAATATAATTCTAACCTACGTTCGCCTAACAAAGGAACATAGCCTAGTTTATCCCTTCCGTTCTCCAGAATTAACTTTAAGTAATTTATAGGCAACAAATGGGGCGACAGTACACCTTTAGTTGCTAACGTGATAGCTTCTACATAATCCTTGGATTTCTCAATGAAATGTGCAATTCTGTTATGTATGTGATCTATCTTTGAATCATAATACGTTAACGTTGCCAACAAATCCTTTACTTCCATAATCTGAATGATATTATTTGAATGTTCATTTACTAAATCCATAATTTTATTGATTGAAGCTAACTGATTCCTTAGTTCTGACATAATCAATTCATCTTCATGAGTCAAGAACTCAATTTTCTTATTTTGATCACTAATTTTAAGATGATTGGAAATTCCTAAACCTAAACTTGCAACAGACCCAAAGATGTTTAATGCAGCATAAATAAATGGATTTCGTCTTTCTTTATGTTCGTGTCCTACAGTCCACATCAAAAGGTCATAAGCCAAAGATCCTGTCTCGTAAGTTTTATTTTTCAAGTCATCAGATAGCATCTCTGCAACTTTTAATGTTGATCCAAGCAAACTCTCTGTAGTCAAATGAAAATGTCTTCTATGCAACTCATCCAATGAGGCAGAAAACCTTGAAATGGCGGTTCTTAAGCTAGTGAAATCATTCTCTTGAAGAAAAATTGCTTGCATATTCACTTCTACAACTACGTTGGTTGATGTAATAAAAACGTCTTCTTGTCTTTCAACTATAGTGCCATATTTAAAATTTATACTTTTAGTTTTAGAGCTCATCCCACTCGAGAAAAATGTCTGAGCTAACAATATCACTCCCAACAACAAAAAATTCATCTTGGAAACCTGTAACGAGAAAAATATATGTAATTACTCCTGTATTAAGAAGAAAACTTTTAATCACATAAAATAAAAATTTTTTCCCTCACTTCTTTCCCTCTCTTTTCTTTTTAATTTCTTATGTGAGCCAATGGTACTATTCTCTCATCCGTGGGTTGGGATACGTTTTGAACTCTAAACCTATTGGCCGTTAATGTTTCCAAAATGTTAAATGGGCCTTCAAACTTAGGTGTTAGTTTATAATTGAGTCCTTTGCGTACATTGATTTGAATATACACATTATCACCCACGGTATATGTTTTAGTTGGCTTCGCTATTTTATCATGATTCCTTTTCATTATGATTTGTGATTCTTCTAAATTCTTTCGAAGGATATCATATCGACTTATACTTGCATTTATACATTCTTTTAAAGGATTTGATAGATTAGTTGTAGGCATTAATACATGGAAAGGCGTTCTAACTGGGGTACCATACAATGCTTCATGCGGTGACATTTTAATTGATATATGATATGAATGATTCAGAGTACTCAGTCCGCCGGT
The DNA here is from genome assembly GCF_036898095.1 of Palaemon carinicauda. Classification (NCBI taxonomy): domain Eukaryota; kingdom Metazoa; phylum Arthropoda; class Malacostraca; order Decapoda; family Palaemonidae; genus Palaemon; species Palaemon carinicauda. The sequence goes on from NC_090738.1 coordinate 36,175,744, forward strand.
ATTGCAATATCCCAGTTGGGGTCTGATCCCCCTAGTGTTACTCTTAATATATTTAAAATCTTCCTATTTGCTCTTTCCACTAGCCCATTCGACTCTGGGTGATATATCATGGTATTTATTTTCTTTATGCTGAGGAATTCACACAATGAGGTAAGAAAGTGATTATTAAATTCACCACCCGAGTCTGAGATTATCATGTGTGGAATTCCATGTTTACAAATGTAACACTCATAAAACTTCCTAGCGCATTCAATCGCAGTTTTAGTTTTAAGCCCTATAAGTTCTGTATATCGAGTTAAAGCATCTATTAATTACTAAGAGGTGCTTATTTCCTCTGTCTGACTCGTAAAATCCTGTTAACAAATCTAAATGTATTCTTTCAAAGGGTTGATTGGGCACAGGATAAGCTCCTAGGCTGACAGGTGTTTTCGTATGCCCTTTGTTTTCCTGACATGTGCGACAATTAGCTATGTGTCTTTTTATATCTGTAAGCATCGTATGCCAATAAAACAATGATTTGGCTTTCTGTGACATTAATGAGAACCCCGGGTGTCCATGTAATGGATTTGAATGCAACCAATTCAGGACAGTGGAAATAAGTGAGATTGGTACTACTACCTGGTCGTTAGTTACATGTGGTGTATTGCGGGTTTTCCTTGTCACAGTCCTACACAGAATATTATCTTTGATTATATAATTCTGCTGCTTATACTTTATATATTCCTTTTCCTTATGATTGCCTTTCAAAGCATTTATAATTGTTTCTATTTTCTGATCTTTTCTTTGCTCAGTCTGTAACAATTCAGCGCTCCAGCCTAAATCTTCTTGTTCAGATATCGTTTTAACAATAGGCATGGATGTTGATATATCTATTAATTCAGCTAAAGGCTCCATACAGATGACACGGGGTTGCGTGATAATGCATCCACAATGATATTTGCTTTCCCAGGTAAATACCCGATTCTTGCGCCAAAATCTTGAATGATCAAATGCCACCGAGTTCGTTTAGGGCTGTAAAGAACTCTGTTAGTGGTTTATGGTCAGTAAGAACCTTAACGGGATAACCGTAAATTATGAACTTAAAATGCACTAGTGAATTAACAATAGCTAGCCCTTCCTTGTCTATTACTGCATACTTACTTTCGGAAGTTCTCAATTTTCGAGAATAGAAAGCTATCCGGAAAAATTGTTTATCATATTGCTGAAGCAATACCCCTCCTACTCCTAAGTCTGAGGCGTCTGTTGCAATGAAGAATTCCTTACCGAAGTCAGGAAATTTTAAGATAGGAGAACTACACAATTCATCTTTCAAGGTATTAAACGCCTGTTGATGTTGCTCAGACCATATGAAATCTACGCCCTTCTTCGTAAGATCACTTAAAGGAGCGGCTATTATTGAATAGTTGCGTATAAAACGCCTGTAATATCCACTACAACCCAGAAATTGCTGTATTCCCTTGACTTTAGTAGGTATGGGAAAATTATGTATAGCCGACACCTTATCATGGACTACTTTAAGACCTTGGCTTGACACCATGAAACCCAAATATATTAATTCTGTTTTGAAAAATTCACACTTACTAATCTTTATGTTGTCTTAATCTCTGTAGTACTAGTTCTAACTTACGTAGATGTTCTTCTAAGGTGTTGGAAAAGATTACAAGATCATCCATATAGGCATGCAATATATCCCCTAACAAGTCTCCAAACACTATGTTAATCATTCTTGTAAATGTTATAGGAGCACAACGTAAACCAAAAGGCATCCATAAAAATTCATAATGTCCCCTGGCTGTGCTGAAGGCTGTGTATGGGATACTATCTTCTTCTAATGATATCTGGTAAAAGCCTTTAAGTAAGTCCAAACTGGTAAAATATTTATTCTGACCTAACAAAGACAAAATATCGTCAGTACATGGCACTGGGAATCGATCAGGGATCGTCTCCTCGTTTAGACGACGGAAGTCGACGCAGATACGCCATGTTCGATCTTTTTTCGGTACAACTATTAAAGGAAAATTATAAAGGCTGTTTGATTTCCTAATGACTCCTTCTTCTAGCATTTTACCTACTTCATCATTTATTTCATTCTGGAATTTCATAGGGAGTCTGTACGAGGGTACATAGATAATTTTCTGCTTGTCCTTTAACCTTATTTGATGCTCGATCACATCTGTTTTTCCTAAGGATCCATCCGTAGTGGAAAAAACATCATGATATTTAGTTAAAAGTCCAAAAATTTTCTGTTGAATTTCTTCTTCTTGAATGTCTTTATTGATTTTATTTTTAATAGATCGCAAAAGGGATTCATCCGCAACTGATTGAGAGTGATTGATCTCAGCAACGGTAAGAATACGATGTTTATAAACTTCTACATCCAAGATATGTTGATTTTTGTGAATTACTAATGTGTTATTTAAATGATTACAGACTTCAATATTACATTGTTGATGTGAGCCTACTGTATAAATAGCTTGTGTGACAGACGATCCGTTCGTTTTCAAAGTGTCGGAAAGGATTAATATTTCAGATCCCGGTAATGTTTTCTTTATTTGTACTATTAAATTCGAAGGTATGTTTGGTTCGATAGGATGCGTGCAAGATGATATTACGGGTGAACGAGAATTCTGCTGGGTCGCGTATATTATTTCTTCATTAGTGAGACAAGTTATTGGTTCTTCAACGTACGTTACGGTTACATTTGTCATCTCCTTTTTATCCAAAACTGATTTTAAGGTATTAGAAGACTTATAGAATTTCCCTTTGATATACACGCCATGCTTGGCAGGGGCTAAGATAATGTTTTGATTTCCCATAGATGGGTATCCTATAATTACAGCTGGATACATATTAATGTTTTTTACAACAACAAATGTATCGGCAAACGTGCGTTTACCGACTTTGAACTGAACATGAGTTATGCCTATGACATTTGATTCATTATTTCCTATACCCGAGAGTCTAATTCCGGATTTTTCAATCGGAGAGTTCGAAAACAACAAATGATGTGTCTTCAAATCCATGATATTACGTGGACTACAAGAGTCAAAAAATAACGTAAAGGATTTGTGTTCTAAATTTACAGCATATAAGGTTGGTCGTAACTCATTTTGGCTTATTATTGTATGAATTCGTTGCAAATCTACGGGAGCATGCACTGTTTTACTTAATTCGGCCGTGTGTTTCATAGGAAAATCTATTGTCTTACAATTATCTGATAAAACATTAAATTGATTATTCAATACTATTGATGTTGACATGAATGACCTTGACCCAACATCACTCTCTTCCCCTCTGGAGTTAACTATGTGGTATTTGCTTTGCTCTGCACATTCTGAAAATTAGTCTGACCTTGCGAGGTCTGGTTTGACGACCCAGGCTCAGCGATATTCGAAGAAGTGTTTGTTTGCTTTGGACTCTGAACTGCATTGACATTTGGTTGTTTCTTCTTATTGTTAAAATGAGGATTTTTCTTTTTATTTCCATATGGAACTGACTGTGGAATTGACTGTGTATTTCTGGGATTCTGTTGTGTCTTACGCGAGTAACATTGTCTGTATGAATGAGTTGCACTGTTATGAATCGAGCAGAATTTCGTTCTGCAGTCCGCGCTTAAGTGACCTTGACGTTTGCAATTATAACACGTCATTCCCGCTACTTGACTACTAACTACGTTCACTGTTTGTGGCTTTGTTTCATTCTTTGCAAAAACTTGAGTTAACAAGGGATCGAGATCTGGACACTTGAACATGTGTTTCTTAATCTGTTTATATACATCCAATTTCGTACTTGCAGTCGTTAACTTCTTATCAAAACACCGCACTAAAGCTTCAGGCAACATAAGTGTCATGCAAGTTAAATACATTAATCATAAAAAATCTTTCACGGAGATGTTATCCCTAGTAACCCAAGTGGAATTACCTAAAATGTCCTGATATTCATTAAGCCTATCAGCTATGAGAGCTGCTCTCTCAATAACATTAAGCCGATTCATAGTCGCTTGATTAAGTGTATTTCGTAACGTTAATACTACATCCAAGGCTTCCTCACCCCCATAGACCGCGCGTAACCTAACTTTGAAATCATCCCAGGTAACTGCTTCTTGAAATGAAACACCTCTTAAATACGCACTCGCATCCCCCTTAGAAAAATCTATAAAACTTTTAGCTTCTTGTAATTGTACAAAAGGGTCTACGATTTGTTTGGCATTCAAATGGGCATCGACGGATGAAATCCATGACTCCACATTTTGTGGCAAGAACCCATTGACCCGACCCTGAAAAGGAAGGATTGCTGACCTGGCATTTACAAGCGTCACAATTGGAGGAGGATTAGTCTGGCCTACGCCACTAGGTCCAGGGGTAGGGCTCACAGGGGGAGTCATGACTGCTGTATTTCTTTTCCTATCTTTTCGATCCCTTGCAATTCTATCAAAATATCTATATGTGTACAGACATCCACTGCGTAAACGCATATGTATAATAAAATTCCCCAAACAATGTTACTAATCCCAAGACATTTCCCGAGAATTTCTGAAAGAAAAAGGAATTAGCAAAAAAGAGAGAAAAAATTCTAGATGAGAATTCGGAGTTGAACAGTTTCCTTTAATGAAAGGAAATAAAAGATTAGCAATTCACTCACCCCAGTAATAATCGACTAACGACTCGTGATAACTACACTTCACTGCCCAAACTGGAATGAATTCAAAAATTTGTACTTAGCTTATATATGGTTCTGTGTGATGTCGACACATCCTCTCTCTCTCTCTTGATGTTTTGTTAGCGATGTATCGTTCGAGTTTCTTGTTGAATGTAGTGCTTCCTGGATATGTTTTGCAAACGTTGAACGTCAGTCCTTGGGTTTCCTAGGATGTTGATTGAAGATCCAGTTCATCGGTTTGTATTCATAACATTCATTAAATGTTAAATATTTCGATGGACTATATTACTTAGTCAAAATTGTAGATACATGTAGAAAACGTTGAGTTCTTGAAGATCTTTCTCTGGTTTTACAGCTTTTATTTTGAAGTCTTGAAGATCTTTCTCTAATTCTTAGAGTTTAATATTATAGTTACTAGAAGATCTTTCTCTGATTCGTAGAGTTTAACCGCTGCCACCATTTATGAGTGTGCTACTTTTATAAGCACACATTGAGTATGTGTTGTTTTAAGATGTGTAAAGCTGGATAACGAAGTACATCTTATTAGCTTTAAAAAGTATTTGTTGTCTAAAAACAACAGAGTTAAACATCTCCATCATAGGAGGGAGCTGGTTTGGTCTGATGACCAATTCTGGTGAAGTATAGATATGAACTGATTAAATTATCGATATCACAGATATCGTATGCTTAGTTGATGTAGCAATTTTATCACAATCTCGGAAGAAACCTGCATCCGGTGACGTCACAAACTTTCACACACTGATGCATTGGTGTTGACGTTTAAGAAAAATGTTACATTGCTGAGGCTGCATTGTGCATCCTGTTTATGATTTTAGTGACTACAGCAAATCCCACGGCTAGCATCTTCATCCAAAATGACATATTACGTCATGTGTTTTAAACATGTAATAATAATTTTTTCACTTATTACATATATATACATATATATATATATATATATATATATATATATATATATATATATATATATATATACACAATCATATATATATATAATATTTATATATACTGTATATACTCACACACGTGTATATATATATATATATATATATATATATATATATATATATATATATATATATATATATATATATATATATAATAAAGAGCAAGTGTCTAGCTATATATACATACATATACACATATGTATATATTTATATACATATATATATATATATATATGTATATATATATGTGTGTATATATATATATATATATATATATATATATATATATATATATATATATATATATATATATATATATATATATATATATATATATATATATATAGTTACGTTTTCCACATCATTTCCCACATAAATCTCAATGAAATGCTATCGGCAGTTGCTTGGATAGGCTTCTTAACAATCGCTTTGATATTTCTCACAACAGAGTTTCTGGGACATGGAAACAGAAGGAGGCGTCTGGACTGTCATTCTTTGTCGAGACGATATTACACCAAGAGGTTTCAACCTTCCGCGTCACGGTTTAAATTTGAGCATGTAACCATTACCTTAGATGTTGCTGTTTTTTACATTAGATTACCTTAAAACTTTTCCAACTTACTTAAATTTGAAGCAAGTAAAACAGAAATTACCTCACAAATATCATTACCTTAAAAGATTCCTTGAAACCATGGAAATTGCCTCAAACTAAGGTAATTACCTTTAAAGTTTAAACCCTGTCCGCGCCTTCTTAAATAAGGTCAGGCTTGTGATTTCGGTCTTTGAAACCTATGGAAGTCAATAAGTTCCATTAAAGGTTTCAAGGCCACTCATGGAAGATAGAGGCAAGGGACAGTGACATTGAACTATCAAACAGGACAATGCCCTAGACACTGACCATATATACATATGATTAGCGCCCAAGACCCCTCTCTAACCAAGCTAGGGCCACGCGATATTATATATATATATATATATATATATATATATATATATATATATATATATATATATATATATATATATATATATATATATATATATATATTGTTTTTTTTTACGAAGCTGGTCTAGTGTAGAGTAAATATTTTATTCATGTATTTTGTTTGTGTATTTGGGAGGCGTATAGCCAACTCGTAAAGTGGGTTCCTCTCATGTAGGTTTGGGCAAGATCGAGAGAATAAAAGGTCTACTCTTGCGCAGGTTGTGATGTCATCTGAAGTGGAGGCCACAAAGAAAATGGTGAAAATGTTAGGTAAAAGAGAAAACGTACTGAGGCACCACAGAGTTTCTGGGAGACTTACCTATTTCATGTTCTGCAACCGTTAAAATGGGGGTTCCATTTTTGAAAAATATTCTTGTGGATTATTTTTGACATATTTAATAAAGAAATTTAAAGGTTAATCTTTGTGTAGAGGGCAAACAAGTATCCAAGTGTATGAATTAATTTACCACAAACAATTATCTATGTCTATGAAGAAAACGATTTGCCAAGCTTAAAGGATATGGCATGAATTATCGATGATATGAGGATTACCTACTGAAGAATAACATGCCACTGGCAACTCTCATTGCTGTGTACACTTGTTACAGCAACTGAATACCCCTATAACATACCTTATTACTAATTGAAGAATAGAGATTGTAGATTATCAAGAAAAAAACTTTAAAACTAAAATTATTTTGGAATTTAGATTGCATACCATTAGTAGTTTTTTTTCAAAGCACTGGAAAAATTGTTTAAATGTTACCACGAAGAAAAATCCTTAAAGGATGAGGTAAAAGTGTGCACTGAAACATGCAAATATGTGAACCGACCAAGTGATGTTATAAAGTTTTTTGTTAAAATGCAAAAGTCATTTCCGATTTTATTTCACTTCACCAATTTACATAATTTATTTTTTACTTTTCTCGGCGAGTTCGATAAGTTCCTGTTTAAAACTCGCAACCGGAAATATAGTCCAATAGAGGAAAGGAATAATAAATAGAACAAAAATGTAAAGACAGAAAACTGAATAAAAAGATTTACGTGTAATAAAGGTGAGAAAACGAATTAAGACACAAATGAGACCGAGCTTGGAATAAAGGCAAATGAAAATCACTATTGAAAAAAAAACAAACTATATATGTAAAGCTATTCACAAGGAAGAGCTGAAGATTTTCAAATAAGAAATATGGAATTTCATAAAACAAATGTAAAAAGATATACTGTATGATCAAAATATACCTAATTAAAAATGGATTAATTACTCAAAAGTGTCCATAAAATATGCAATTTACAAATAGTGACACTTTTGAGTAATCACTCAATTTTTTATTAAGTATATTTTGAATATACAGTATATCAAATGTACGCTGGCATCACGAATTCTGTTTTGTTGACTATGTTGACAATGTCAGTTCCAAGTCGTCTAGTGAGGAAACCGAGCTATTTTCTTTTTATAACCCCTTCCTCAACATATCTTGCTAATTATTGCTTTCCCAGAATTTAAATAACCACTTAATTACTGTGCAAGAAGATGAGAACTGCAGGATTGCATTATTTTGGAGTAAATGGAGAGCGTGGTGTTGTAAACAATTACCTTATTTTTTTGAACCGTATATTTTTTATTTGTTTATGAATTCATTTATCTTTTTCTGCTGCTACTTCTCCTCTTCTTATTGCCCTTACGTCATTTTTTTTATTTAATAGTTTTTATATTTTTTTCGATTATACAGATTTTATATTTTTTGTAGATTTTCTTTTTCTTCTTTGCCTGCATCTTTTCCCACTTCTATGTGGGGTTGATGTTTCTGGCCAGCTTTCTCCGTCTAGCATTAATTCTATTCCGATAATATTCACTGTCCATATTCGTTTTGGCAAATTTTTCATGGCCGGATGCCTTTCCTACCGCCTACCCTCCCCATTTACCCGGGCTTGGGACCGGCACCAAGTTGAAGCTGGCTTTTATCTATTTATTTATTTTGCTGTTTTTTATTTTTTTGGATTTTAAAGTTTTTTTTATTTGGGGGGATTTTTTTTTTGTAATATTTTGTTGTTGCTGCTTCATATCTTACTTCTCCTCCTCCTATTGCTGCTGCTGCTTCTTTTTTTTTTTTTTTTGGGGGGGGGGATTTTGTAGTTTTTTATTTTTTTTGGATTTATTGGTTATATATATATATATATATATATATATATATATATATATATATATATATATATATATATATATTTATTTTCGTTTTATTTACGTATTTTTTCTTTCGCTGCTGCTGTTTCTCATCATTTCGTTGGTGCTGCTTCTCTTTTTGGATTTTGTAGTTTTTATATTTCTTTTGGATTTTATAGGTTCCATATTTTATTTGTAGGTTTTATAGCTTTTCCTTTTTTTAATTTTTTGGAATTTTCAATTTTTGACTGCCGCTGCCTCTCCTCATGCTTCTCCTACTCCTCTTGTTACTGCTGTTCTTTTTTTCTTTTTTGGGGGGGAGTTTGTAGATTTCATTTCCTTTTTTTATTTCAGGTTTTTTTTATTAATTTATCTCTTTTCTTTGGGGGGGGGGGATTTTTTTTCAATCGATTCAGTACTGCTGTTTCTCCTCCTCCTCTTGTTGCTGCTGTTTTTTTTTTTCTTTTTTTTTTTTTTTGGTATGGGCGGGTTATCTTTTATTCAGCTGTTGCTTCTCCTCAAAGGATTCAGCTTCTTCCCCTAACCTGACTTCTTTGGTTCCCCTATAAGGGCCTGGCTACAAACTAGAAGAACCTTGCCTCCTCCCCTCTGCATATCCAGAAGAATAGATCTAGATATCTGACCGTTTGTTCACTTGACGAAACCCCTGTTCGACTACACCAGGGAACATAGCATACTAGAAAAAGACAAGGTTTTTTTCCCTCTGTAGAGCAAGTCCTCTACGTTATCCCAGGTCCTTCAAGCCGGGTAGTTGAGCCAAGCATCCCTTAAGCACTTCCCGGATATTTCCTCTTAAAAATCCCCTTTATCTCCATCTTTCATAGTCCATCTACTTGATCCTTCCAACTAAGGGAATTCTTTACCCAATGATGTAGAGATTGTACCATCTGCATCAAAGGATATTTCTTCCTAATTAAAATGTCCCTTTCCGCTCCTCTCATATTCTGTCTACTTGATCCTTCTAATGGCACTTACATAAAAACTTGTTTACTTACAAATGTAAACTAAAACTAATACTTTTCTCAAAACTCTACTGAAACTTATTCTAAGAATATTTTCCACATGCATTTTTTTTATTTTTTCATTTTTCATTTTAATTTTTTGTATTTTTAATGATTTTATAATTTTTTGGGGCTTTTATGATTTTAAATTTTTTTTGGGGGGGGGATTTTTTTTGTTTTTATATTTTATTTTTTTTGTTGGGATTGCAAGTGATGTATGTGGCAAGAAGGTTGTTGGAGGCAGCATGAGGAAGGGCAGTGAATGGTGGAATGAAGGAGTGAAGGTAAATGTGGAAGAGAAAAAGAGGGCTTTTGAAGAATGGCTGCAGAGTAATAGTATAGAGAAGTATGAAAAATATAGAGAGAAAAAGGTGGAAGTAAAGCGCAAGGTACGTGAGGCAAAGAGGGCAGCTGACCTGAGGTGGGGTCAGGGACTGGGTCAGTCATATGAAGAGAATAAGAAGAAGTTTTGGAAAGAAGTGAAGAGAGTAAGAAAGGCCGGCACAAGAATTGAAGAGACAGTGAAAGATGGAAATGGAAGGTTGTTAAAAGGAGAGGAGGCAAGGAAAAGGTGGGCGGAATATTTTGAAAGTTTGCTGAATGTTGAGGATGAAAGGGAGGCAGAGATTATTGCTGTTCCAGGTGTTGAGGTGCCAGTGATGGGAGATGAGAATGAGAGAGAGATTACAATAGAGGAAGTGAGGAGAGCACTAGATGAAACGAGAGTAGGAAAAGCATCTGGTATGGATGGTGTGAAAGCTGAGATGTTGAAGGAAGGGGGTGTGACTGTAATTGAATGGCTGGTGAGATTGTTTAATGTGTGTTTTGTGTTGTCAATGGTACCAGTAGATTGGGTCTGTGCATGTATTGTACCACTATATAAGGGTAAGGGAGATGTGCATGAGTGTTGTAATTCAAGAGGTATTAGTTTGTTGAGTGTAGTTGGAAAAGTGTATGGTAGAGTACTGATTAATAGGATTAAGGATAAAACAGAGAATGCAATCTGGGAAGTACAGGGGGGTTTTAGAAGAGGTAGGGGTTGTATGAATCAGATTTTTACAGTTAGGCAGATATGCGAGAAATATTTAGCAAAAGGTAAGGAGGTGTATGTTGCGTTTATGGATCTGGAGAAAGCATATGATAGAGTTGATAGGGAAGCAATGTGGAATGTGATGAGGTTATATGGAGTTGGTGGAAGGTTGTTGCAAGCAGTGAAAAGTTTCTACAAAGGTAGTAAAGTATGTGTTAGAATAGGAAATGAAGTGAGCGATTGGTTTCCGGTGAGAGTGGGGCTGAGACAGGGATGTGTGATGTCGCCGTGGTTGTTTAACTTGTATGTTGATGGAGTGGTGAGAGAGGTGAATGCTCGAGTGCTTGGACGAGGATTAAAACTGGTAGACGAGAATGATCATGAATGGGAGGTAAATCAGTTGTTGTTTGCGGATGATACTGTACTGGTAGCAGACACAGAAGAGAAGCTTGACCGACTAGTGACAGAATTTGGAAGGGTGTGTGAGAGAAGGAAGTTGAGAGTTAATGTGGGTAAGAGTAAGGTTATGAGATGTACGAGAAGGGAAGGTGGTGCAAGGTTGAATGTCATGTTGAATGGAGAGTTACTTGAGGAGGTGGATCAGTTTAAGTACTTGGGGTCTGTTGTTGCAGCAAATGGTGGAGTGGAATCAGATGTACGTCAGAGAGTGAATGAAGGTTGCAAAGTGTTGGGGGCAGTTAAGGGAGAAGTAAAAAATAGAGGGTTGGGCATGAATGTAAAGAGAGTTCTATATGAGAAAGTGATTGTACCAACTGTGATGTATGGATCGGAGTTGTGGGGAATGAAAGTGACGGAGAGACAGAAATTGAATGTGTTTGAGATGAAGTGTCTGAGGAGTATGGCTGGTGTATATCGAGTAGATAGGGTCAGGAACGAGGTGGTGAGGGCGAGAACGGGTGTAAGAAATGAGTTAGCGGCTAGAGTGGATATGAATGTGTTGAGGTGGTTTGGCCATGTTGAGAGAATGGAGAATGGCTGTCTACTAAAGAAGGTGATGAATGCAAGAGTTGATGGGAGAAGTACAAGAGGAAGGCCAAGGTTTGGGTGGATGGATGGTGTGAAGAAAGCTCTGGGTGATAGGAGGATAGATGTGAGAGAGGCAAGAGAGCGTGCTAGAAATAGGAATGAATGGCGAGCGATTGTGACGCAGTTCCGGTAGGCCCTGCTGCTTCCTCCGGTGCCTTAGATGACCGCGGAGGTAGCAGCAGTAGGGGACTCAGCAGTATGAAGCTTCATCTGTGGTGGAAATGTGGGAGGTTGGGCTGTGGCACCCTAGCAGTACCAGCTGAACTCGGCTGAGTCCCTGGTTAGGCTGGAGGAACATAGAGAGTAGAGGTCCCCTTTTTTGTTTTGTTCTTATTGATGTCGGCTACCCCCCAAAATTGGGGGAAGTGCCTTTGGTATATGGATATGGATATTTTTTTGAGATTTTCTATATTTTTTTAATTCAGGAAAGATTTGTTATTTAAATGCGAAAAATTTCCTCAACGCGTCAAACATATCGTCAAACACTGTTCCCTTTTGCCTTCGAGGAGGTTGGTCCCTTTGTCCTGGCTGTTGCCTTGAGAGTGGTGGTTGAAGCTCTGCATCATATTCCTTTCTGATTTGCTCATCCGTCAGAACAGTTTTAGCATCAACCAATTCTTTAAACTTCTTCTCGAATGCCTCCTGTATGAATTTGGGTTTGTCCCTGTGTCTGTCCGGATGAAACTTCATGGCCAAGCCTTTGAAGGCTTTTGAAATTTCTGTCCTCGTGGCCGTCTGACCCATACCCAAAACCTCATAAAGGCTTTGGCTTTCCCATTTTTTCTTCAGCGCCTTAGAATCTTCTATGAAATTCAAACATTCCTCAGATTCCTTTACGGTTCTCGCTGCTTTGAAGTCATTCATGGCAGCGTCGAAAAGGTCAAGTTTTAGAAGATACTTCCCTCGTAGCATGTAGGCTCTGCATCCTTGAAGACCTTTCTCAATGGCTTGGCAACAGTCCAATAAGATATCCGTGTCAAGAGGGTTTCCGGAGGCTGCGTTCGCTTCAGCTCGAAGGAGATGCAGAAGAGTATTTTCAGTTTCTAGAATTTCCTGTATATTTTCTGGTTCCTTTACCTTAAGATCTTTTTGGACTCAGTCATTTCCCAGTTTTTCTATTTTCTCATTAGGGATTTGCTTAATTTCCTTGATTATTTGCTTTTTCACTTTCGTATTAAGAATTTCTTGTTTCTTCTCCTGTTCATTCATTTGAAGGTCTCTTTTGGCGAAGTCCTTTTCCAGTTTTTCTATTTTCTCATTAAGGATTTTCTTAAATTTTCCAATTTCCTCCATTCCCGTTTTAAGAATTTCCTGTTCCTTAATCTGAAGATCTTTTTGGAAGCAGTCGTTGTGCAGTTTTTCCATTTTCTCATGATGAATCTTCTTAATTTCTTCCATTTCCATGTTTAAAATTTCCTGTTTCTTCGCCTGTTCCTTCATCTGGAGATCTTTTTCAGCGCAGTCAATTTTCAGCTTTTGATACTCAGTCTCTTTCTGAGCTTTGAGTTTTCTTGCGACTCTTTCTTTGTACGCATTTCTTCTATTACTCTTCTCAATTCATTTAGTTGTCCTTCTTTAGCCCTCCTCCTCATAGCAAATATTATTCCACCGAATATAGTGCCAGCAGCAGCCAAACAGATGTAAATGGGCTTGTTACCATGAGAAAGGATTTCCTCCCTCGCTCCGATGTCGAATTCGGGGAGAAGTTTGCCAACGAACCATCTTGATTTCAACTTGTCGTTGAATCTCAAAACTTCTGCCTCCATTTGCTGCAATCCAAGTGCACACCCACGTAGTTCCTCCCGGGCTTTCCAATAGGCCCCAATCCAAGGACAGTGCTGCAGCCACCCACCGAAGAAGCCATCCTGAGAGCCGACTGCTCGACAGTCTTCAAAACGTGGTGCCTCTGGGAGAAGCCACGAAAACCATTTGAAGACTAAGGACTCGTGGAGAGTTCGCAGCTGTCCCTGAAGATTTAACGTCATATCCTCGCATGCAGAGTTCCGTTCTGGAATAACTAAAGCTGCATCTTGAGGCAAGTTGTATTTTCCTCTAACAAATTGTCCGATAATATTCACACACACACACCGAATGCTTGTTTAAACATAGTAGCCATAACTATCCAGAGGTTCGTATCAGCATTGGTTTGAAAAAAATGAAAGAGAGTCTTAAAAGGATTTTGAAGACTTTTCAGTCTCCTGAAGACATTTTGGAGTCACCGACTCCAACAAAAGGTCTCCGGGAAATTTTTCTCTCCTCTCCAGACGGAAGACGGTGTTAACTTAAGAAACAGTAATAATAATAATATATATATATATATATATATATATATATATATATATATATATATATATATATATATATATACATACATATATATATAAAATATATATATATATATATATATATATATATATATATATATATATATATATATATATATATATATATATATATATATATATATATATATATACATTTCAGACCCTTTCACGAGTTTTTCTGCACCGAACACTGCATAATGGGACGGTATAATTATTTCAATTACGCATAAATACTATAAATGAAAACGGAGACACGTTCCCGACTCCAGCCACACCTGGACTGAGGCCTGAATTTCAACGGACCTTCGGCCCGGCACTTCTAGTGACGTCACTGCGCAAAAGACCTCATTACTGGTTAACTGTTGAGTAGATCTTGTATTCTCTCGATCTTGGTTTTGGGTGTTTGTATGTAAATTACGTAAGACTTTCGTCGTTCATTTAATTGTATTTTTCATTTGTCAGTATATGTAAATTTACGTTATTTTTAAGAATTAACTTTTTATTTCACGTATTTGGTTACAAATTCTTATGTATACTCATCTTAGTATGCTGCACGAACCATACGAAGTTTGAAACCGAGGGGTTATGTAATTTTTTATGTTTTTCACGGGGTATTGCGTCATGTTATATTTCCACGTGTTTAGAATGTTCTTGAAAACCCCAGAGTTAGTTTTATCTTATTTTCTTAATGTTCCGAGAAGATCGAAATACATGGGGGAAAGTTCACGAATGTATGAGTTGATCGAAATGCTTTAAGAGATATGATAAAAAGCCATGCAGAGATGACCAAAATGCTCCAGGAGAGGTAACAAATGTTTGAGATGATCAAAATGCTTGGAACGAATACCGAAATGATTAAAGAGTCTCGGACTGACAGAAGACTAATGTATTATTATTATTATTATTATTATTATTATT
>NC_090738.1:36198360-36200860 GCF_036898095.1 Palaemon carinicauda
AAAGGTTTTAAAGGGTGCTCATGAATGGCAGAAGCAAGGGACAGTGACATTGCCCTAGCAATCAGGACAATGCCCTAGAGACTGACCATATATTATATGATCAGCGCCCAAGCCTCCTTTCCACCCAAGCTAGGACCAGAGAGGGCCAGGCAGTGGCTGCTGATGACTCAGCAGATAGACCTATAGGCTCCCCCAAACCTTAGCTCACAAGGATGGTAAGGTTGCAGACACTAATGGCACTAACGAGTCTGAACGGGACTCGAAACCCCGACTGGGAAACACCAGGCAGAGACGTTACCAATCAAGCCACAGCAACCCTAAAAACAATGAATGAGAAGAACATTTTGTCTGGTGTACCCTCAGACAATGGAATCTAAACTCAAGACTTGTGGGCTATATTGTGGTGGCCGATGTGGTAAAGTCCCTGACTAGTGAATGCCAGACTGGAGTTCGAGTCCTGCTCAAACTCGTTAGTTTCTTTGGTCACTGCAACCTCACCATCCTTGTGAGCTAAGGATGGGGGGAGGGGAAGCCGATAGGTTTATCTGCTGAGTCATCAGCAGTCATTGCCTGCCCCTCCTTGGTCCTAGCTTGAATGGAGAAGGGGCTTGGGCGCTGATCGTATGTATATATGGTCAGTCTCTAGGGCATTGGCCTACTTGTTAGAGCAATGTCACTGTCCCTTGCCTCTGCCATTCATGAGCGGCCTTTAAACCTTTTTAGCAAAGGCCAAAGCCCGAGAACATTGGTTATATGGTTACTAATAGGCGTGAGGTAGTTGAATGTGGATTTTAATATGATTAAAAAACTAGTAATGATAGGAGTAAATCCAGCAATCGATCAAATCATTATAAAAAAAATGGGGGGGGGGGGGAGGGCAGTGGAGTGTCTCATCATCATATAACTTATACTGAAGCTTTGGAAAGCCTGTGCTGTGATTACGGGTTAACTAAAAATGCTCCGTCGGTATTTTCGAAGAATGTTCTAATGAGTAACAAATACTTTCATTATTATTACCTCCATAAACGAAGTTGGGAGAAGATTATATTTACGCCCTTGTTTGTCTGTTTGTTTGTGAACAAAGTCATGGCCACAATTTTCCTCATAGAGTAGTGAAACTTTCAGGGACTAATTTTGATGTCGAGTCGTGAGAGTAATTCAATTTTGAAAGTTCAAAATCAAAAGTCAAGGTCGAGCCCGTGTTTGTCTGTTTGTTTGTGAACAAAGTCATGGCCACAATTTTCCTCATAGAGTAGTGAAACTTTCAGGGACTAATTTTGATGTCGAGTCGTGAGAGTAATTCAATTTTGAAAGTTCAAAATCAAAAGTCAAGGTCGAGCCCGTGTTTGTCTGTTTGTTTGTGAACAAAGTCATGGCCACAATTTTCCTCATAGAGTAGTGAAACTTTCAGGGACTAATTTTGATGTCGAGTCGTGAGAGTAATTCAATTTTGAAAGTTCAAAATCAAAAGTCAAGGTCGAGCCCGTGTTTGTCTGTTTGTTTGTGAACAAAGTCATGGCCACAATTTTCCTCATAGAGTAGTGAAACTTTCAGGGACTAATTTTGATGTCGAGTCGTGAGAGTAATTCAATTTTGAAAGTTCAAAATCAAAAGTCAAGGTCGAGCCCGTGTTTGTCTGTTTGTTTGTGAACAAAGTCATGGCCACAATTTTCCTCATAGAGTAGTGAAACTTTCAGGGACTAATTTTGATGTCGAGTCGTGAGAGTAATTCAATTTTGAAAGTTCAAAATCAAAAGTCAAGGTCGAGCCCGTGTTTGTCTGTTTGTTTGTGAACAAAGTCATGGCCACAATTTTCCTCATAGAGTAGTGAAACTTTCAGGGACTAATTTTGATGTCGAGTCGTGAGAGTAATTCAATTTTGAAAGTTCAAAATCAAAAGTCAAGGTCGAGCCCGTGTTTGTCTGTTTGTTTGTGAACAAAGTCATGGCCACAATTTTCCTCATAGAGTAGTGAAACTTTCAGGGACTAATTTTGATGTCGAGTCGTGAGAGTAATTCAATTTTGAAAGTTCAAAATCAAAAGTCAAGGTCGAGCCCGTGTTTGTCTGTTTGTTTGTGAACAACTTCCTGACTACAATTTTACTCAGAGTGGTGAAATTTTCAAGGACTAATTTTTATGTTGAGACTGGAAGTGATTCAATTCTGAAAGTCAAGGTCAAAGGTCAAGGTCAAGGTTAAGGTCGAGAGAATTAACCCTAACCTTAACCCCAAGTTCGCACGTAGTTGTCACAGAGACTTCAAATACGCCTAGGGTATAAATTGATTATGGGAAAGGCCAATTTGTTTTACCGAAAAATAAGCTGCCGTGGCGGAGGTCTGCACGCTCAGAGCACTTTTTGAGTTATTATTATTATTATTATTCGAAACAAGAATTCTAGAGGAAAAAGCTTAAAAGGAGATTCACTTGCAAAATAACTTTGCACAGAATAGAATCTCAATATGTGAACGAAGATGATATCAGATTAAAAACAAACGAAAGT
>NC_090738.1:36205860-36245860 GCF_036898095.1 Palaemon carinicauda
TAATCAATTATCTATTTCATGAATAATGAACTGGAGGAATAAATGATAGGATTTCTATCATTAATATTTTCATTTACGCCGGACTGATAGCAATTTTTAATTAAGCGTTGCCTTCACGAACGAGTTCTTAATATTGACGAGAGTCTGGTGGAGTATGGAGAGTTGGAAAAAAAAAATGAAATTCCAAAGTCAAAATCACCCGGTCATTGGAAGGACCTAGTATCGAAAACAAAGGGATTACACTTGGATATTGTTTGTGGGAAATGTTGATGAAAACTTATAATTGGTAGGAATTGTGTGCTCTCTCTCTCTCTCTCTCTCTCTCTCTCTCTCTCTCTCTCTCCTAGAGGTCAATTAAAGCGTTCAACTCCAGGTGCTTTATATATACATATATATATATATATATATATATATATATATATATATATATATATATATATAATATATATATATATATATATATATATAGAGAGAGAGAGAGAGAGATAGAGAGAGAGAGAGAGGAGAGAGGAGAGAGAGAGGAGAGAGAGAGAGTGAGAGAGAGAAAAAAAAATTACGTCTCTGTGCAAACAATCTTAAGAATTGTTCTCGTAATTTATATTTATTTCCTTATTTCCTTTCCTCAAAGGACTATTTTTCCCTATTGGAGCCCTTGGGCTTATAGGGTCTTGCTTTTCCAACTAGGGTTGTAGCTTGGCTAGTAATAATAATCATATATATATATATATATATATATATACATACACACACACACACACACATATATATATATATATATATATACACACTTAAGATATCTCTCTCTCTCTCTCTCTCTCTCTCTCTCTCTCTCTCTCTTGTAGAAGTTAATTGAACTATGACATCAGAATCCCAAACACTCTCAACTACAGAAAGCGTTCAACTGTACTTTTTAGATATTCTTAAGATTGTTAACACAGAATTATAGTTTCTCTCTCTCTCTCTCCTAGAAGTTAATTAAACTATGATATCAGGATCCGGAACACTAAGTACTTTCTGAATATTCTTACGATTGTTTGCACACAACCATAATTCTCTCTCTCTCTCTCTCTCTCTCTCTCTCTCTCTCTCTCTCTTGTAGAAGTTAATTAAACTATGATATCAGGATCCGAAACACTAAGTACTTTCTAAATATTCTTATGATTGTTTGCACACAATCATAATTCTCTCTCTCTCTCTCTCTCTCTCTCTCTCTCTCTCCTACGTACACACATACAAAGATATTCCAAGTCGAAGCATGTGATTCATGTCTCTTCGATGATACTTTGATACACAAACAAACTTTTTTTTTTTTTTCCGATTCCTCTTCTTCAAAATTCTCGGAGAAATTCCAGAGATGCTCCAAATTCCAAAGAAATTCCAGCGATGTTCTAATGTTAAGAGTCGATAACAAATTTCCAATTCTTCAAGATTAAAAATGTATTGGAATACACGTGGAGGAAAAACTCCCTCAACTTTTACGGTTTTAAGATTACTTTCCAAAGGGTCTATCATGGATAATACACCTGGTTTGAGATGTTTCTCTGCTTGATAGATATAAAGACTGAAATCGTCATGGAGAGAGAGAGAGAGAGAGAGAGAGAGAGAGAGAGAGAGAGAGAGATTCAAATAACCTGAATTTAAATATAATGAGAAAGTCTAAAAGGGCAGACAGACAAAATTGACACAGACAAAATATATTAATGGGCTATAGACATATATTAGAAAAATAATTCTCCATAAAACCTAATAGATAAATAAACATAAATAAGTAAATAGATAGATAAATAGGATTGCTAAGAAATGTTTAAAAGCCTTTGAATGTCGATGCCTGTATAGTGCATTGATGTAAATTTTAGTTTTCTTGTATTTGAAAATAAGATGAGAGAGAGAGAGAGAGAGAGAGAGAGAGAGAGAGAGAGAGAGAGAGAGGTAATCAGGTTAGTTTGCAGATGATGATAAAGTCTAGAGTAATGTTTAAGTTTTAAAAGAGAAAAATTATGACATTTTATGTACAGTACATCTCATAAAGGTAATCTAAGATTAAAGTACTTTGGTTAGCAGATCTTAAGAATAACCACCAATGTAAAATTCATGAGAGAGAGAGAGAGAGAGAGAGAGAGAGAGAGAGAGAGAGAGAGCACGATTCGTCATTTCCACTAGATTGCATTAACCCCTTTTCTTTCGGAAGTCTATGCTCTATTATTTAGTGGATTAATGAGAAAAATGAGGAAAGGAAGGCATTGTGTTAGAGTCCATTTTCACATTGTTTTCTGCATCGGGAAGATCGTTAGAGAGACAGTCAATATGAAAGCTTCCTTTGTGAAAGGTAAATGAAATAGTCAATGTTAAATAGCAATGAATGCATTGCAAGTTTGAATTAGTTTTCTATTCTAAACCTGTTAATCCGAAGTTTGATTGTGCAAGGGATGAAATTGCATGCATCTTAGGGCCTGTAGAAATTATGGAAGCAATCATTTCATTGATTAATTATAATGTATTCCAAGGATAAAAGGAATGTTTTGTAACCCGATATAGAATAAGCCTACTTTTTATGGAAATAAAGGCTTAAGTACTTCACTATAATGTAGGAATTAAAATCATAATACCAAACATACGAGAGAGAGAGAGAGAGAGAGAGAGAGAGAGAGAGAGAGAGAGAGAGATAATTGATCCAAGGGAGAAAGAAAATAAGATTACCCAAACACATCCTGTTGATCCATGAGAGAGAGAGAGAGAGAGAGAGAGAGAGAGATAATTGATCCGAGGTAGAAACAAAATAAGATTACCCAAACATATCCTGTTGATCCATGAGAGAGAGAGAGGAGAGAGAGAGAGAGAGAGAGAGAGAGAGAGAATAAAAATACCTATAAACATATCCTACAGATCCACGCGAAAAGGAGAGAGAGAGAGAGAGAGAGAGAGAGAGAGAGAGAGAGAGAGAGATTATTATCACATCCACCATTGAACCGTTAAGAGGGTCATATATCTTCCTCCTTTGTGTTTTACTCTGTTAATTAACCTTAAAGGGACGATAACTTGAATCTACGGAAAACGAAAACGACTTAAACTGGCAAATGACCTAAAAAAGTTTAGTCATTTGGGAACCTTATTGTGAGTTAACCCAGAGCAGGAGGAGGAGGAGGTTCGGAGGGATTTGTAATGGTATTTAGAAGGTCCTTGGGTATTTAGAAGGAGCTTTTGTGAACACAAAGGTCCTTTGAAAATTATCACTTCCAACTCATTTCGTCTACTCTACTTTCGCATGCGTAATGGCGCTTTTATGACCTAGTGAAGATAGAAAAATCAATTTGGCTGTGTTCAGTGATTTTAATTCGTTGCTGTGGAGTTTTGTTTAATAATCACCTCCTCCAGCAAAGTTGGAAGGAGGTTATGTTTTCACCACTGTTTGTGTGTGTGTGTTTATGTGTGTGTTCGTGAACAGCTTCCTGGCCACAATTTTAATCGTAGAGTAATGAAACTTGCAGGGATTAACTGCTATGTAAAAAGCTGGAAATTATTAAATTTTGGAAGGTCAAGGTCAAGTTCAAAGGTCATGGTCACGGTCAAGCAAAATTTCCAATTCACGTAATCAGCCAAAAGTTTAGATAACGTTGTCACAGAGACTTCAAACTTGGTTCATATGAGTGTATGAAAATCCTCGCCAATTAATACATGTTAAGGTCAAAGGTCGATTTTTATTTTTCATTTTTCCACCTACCTTTTTTTTTATTCATGTGAAAAAATATTGCTATTTCAAATATTTTCACTTATATTTTATTTATGATGTAGGTAAACGAAACTTTAAGTGAAATCCTCTTGATGCAATAGTAAACTACACAACATTATCAAAAAAAAAAAAAAAAAAAAGTAACAATTGAAAGTTACTGAAAGAGAAAGTCATGAAAAAATATAATTTCTCTTTACATATATTTTTCATTGTTTACCTTTTTGGAAAAGCGCTTTACTTTTCGTTACATGATAGGAATAAAACAAAAGAGAAGTGATTTCCTTTCAAAATATACTTTTCTAAAGAACAATGTTAATTGAAAAATATGTTGTAAAGAATAAATGTTTGCGTATTCAATAATATCGCAATTCAAAGCATAGATTGTACTTGAAAAGTAGTTCATGCTTCAAACAGTGTTAAAAATAATTTCTTTTGGTACAAAGAGTTACTCGGGTACAAAAGCTGAGATTCTCTCTCTCTCTCTCTCTCTCTCTCTCTCTCTCTCTCTCTCTCTCTCTCTCCTCCTACGCCTATTGAAGCAAAGGGCCTCCGTTACAATTCACCAGTAGTTTCTATCTTGAGTTTTTAATTCAATATTTCTCCATTCATCATATACTTCACGCTTAATAGTCCTCAGCCATGTAGGCCTGGGTCTTCCAACACTTCTAGTGCCTTGTAGAGCCCAGTTAAACGTTTGGTGATATATATATATATATATATATATACATATACATATATAAATATATATATTGTATATATATATATATATATATATATATTGCTCAGTAAATAAAAGTTCGGTTAGTTGATTTACAAATTTGAAAATGCTTTGTTCTAATCTAGAAGAAAGACAGTTAAATGCACAAGACTCTCTCTCTCTCTCTCTCTCTCTCTCTCTCTCTCTTCCTCTCACGCACACATCTTTGTCCAACAATCCTCATAGGCTTTTTTGATTCCCTGACCTTTGACCTTTTGAATTCCAGCGAACGAGTTAATTTCCTTGTTAGCTCATAATCACCAAAAGCAATTTTTCCTCAGCAATCCTCTCTTCCAATAATCTAACCTGTCCGACATGTAACTAATAAAGTACATATGACGATGAAGCAAAACGCAAATATTGGAAGGCAAGCCCTGGAATTAATGATAGGATGGCTTCGAGAAATTTTTAAAGTCATTAACAAATGAGGTTCGGAATATTTTTCCTCCGCGAGGCTGCATTTTCTTGCTTTTAAGGTCCATTAACTTGATGATGATCCAATTGTTGCTCTTGGTCCATTACGTTTACGGTGAACTCCATTTGTTCTGGGAATCTCAGGGGAGGGATGGGGAAAAATGCTATCGCTTACGAAAAAGGAAGGAATGGATGGAGGAAGGATGAATGGATGAGGAGGTGAATAATCAGATAAAGTAGTTGATAACATGGACGTATTGGAATTGAATAAACGAGGGAAATTGCTCACTTTCTTTTCTCGCTAAAGGCGGGTTGACACGGTCGAATGGTTCGTCGAACGCAGTTAGACAGGCAAGTGTTTGAGGTGATGTTCGATCGTGTGAACGGGGTATTTGGTTTCCGAACACGTTCGTCGAACGGTTCGAAGAAAGTCCGTTCTCGCCTGACTTGTGTGGAAGTTTGGAACTGAATTCGCTCCGACATGAATGATCAAGACAGTTTTCATTTTAAAGAGAAAGTACTTTAAAAATTAATCTTTTAAATAAATCTAATCAAATATCAATAGATCATTATTGTATCTAGTATCTATTGTAGTAGTAGTAGTAGTAGTAGTAGTAGTAGGACAATCCAAAATCAAGCCATTGTTCTCTACTATTATTATTATTATTATTATTATTATTATTATTATTATTATTATTATTATTAAATGCTATGCTACAACCCTAGTTGGAAAAGCAGGATGCTATAATCCCAGGGGCCACAACAGGGAAAATAGCCCAGTGGGGAAAGGAAACAAGGAAAAATAAAATATCTCAAGAATAGTAACTTTAAAATAAATATTTCCTATATAGATTTATAAAAAACTATAACAAAACAAGGGGAAGAGAAACTAGATAGAACAGTGTGCCCGAGTGTACCCTCAAGCAAGGGAACTCTAACCTAAGACAGTGGAAGACCATGGTACACAGGCTATGGCACTACCTAAGACTAGAGAATAATGGTTTGATTTTGGAGTGTCCTTCTCCTAGAAGAGCTGCTTATCATAGCTAAAGTCTCTTCTACCCTTACCAAGAGGAGAGTAGCCACTGAACAATTAGAGTGCAGTAGTTAACCCCTTGGGTGAAGAAGAATTGTTTGATAATCTCAGTGTTATCAGGTGTATGAGTACAGAGGAGAATCTGTAAAGAATAGGCCAGACTATTCGGCGTCTGTGTAGGCAAAGGGAAAGAACCGTAACCAGAGAGAAGGATCCAATGTAGTACTGTCTGGCCGGTCAAAGGACCCCATAACCTAGTCTTGGGTTAGAGTTCTCTTGCTTGAGGGTACACTCGGGCACACTATTCTATCTTGTTTATCTTACTTTTGTTATTTTGAAGTTTTTATTTTATTTTAATGTTGCTATTGTTCTCAAATTTCTCTTGTGGTTTATTTCCTTATTTCCTTTCCTCACTGAGCTATTTTAACAATTAGAACCCTTGAGCTTATAACGTTCTGCTTCTCCATCTAGGGTTGTAGCTTGGCAAGTATTAATAATAATAATAATAATAATAATAATAATAGTAATAGTAGTAGTAGTAGTAGTAGTAGTAGTAGTAGTAGTAGTAGTAGTATAACAAAAAAAAAAAAACACATTTACCTAACAATCAAAGGAAATGAGTCTAACCTCTAGAAAAAAATAAGCAAATCAGCGAGAAGTGAGTATATCATATTAACAGCAGTTGATCTGATTAGAAATAAGAAAGATAGTAATACAATATTTCGCAAACTTAAAAAAATGCAGCAGAGGTTTTCTTTATTGCGTAAAGACAAATGAGTGAGCAAAAACAGAAAATGAAAGGATCTATATGGAAAAAAGTCGAAATAAAAATTAAATGATTCCCATGGCATTAATCGGGTAATGGAATGTTGTAGCCATCATTAATTTCACGTGGAAACTAAAGAAAAGTTAGAATTTTACGTAAATTCCACTATACCTAATATCCTAATGTTATTGGCCTTGCGCTTCCAGTATCGGTCACCTGAAGCAGTCCGTATATCAAAGAAGGGAACACTATGCAAATGAAAAATTTTCTCACTATCTTTATATAGTTTTCAGATTACTATACTTTTTTTTATAAATATCTTCAAGCTTTATAACATAAGATTCATCTATTTCTTGTCTTTGAAGGGCTTTCATTACCGCTGAGCTTTTGACAGAATTAAAAGCTGTACACTAAAGCTCCATGATGTACCCTCCACATAACTCATAAAGTTCTTTATCTCCCCGAACTAATCGCATAACTGAACCCAGCTTCTATAGTTTATTGGCAATGTTTGAGAGCTGTGATATAGCTACAAGCATTATGGACGGCGCAGAAATGTCTACGTCTCGATGATTAAAGCGAATTAGAATTTGCAAGTTAGGGATATCTTGGAAGCTGTTTAATAGCTTGCCATTTTTTAATGCGTGCGAGGCAGCCTCCAATAAACTTGGATTTATGTCTGTATAAACTTCGTCGACAAAAGGGAGTTATTGCTTGTGGCGTTTATGCTTCTTACTATGTTGCTAAAGGTCTAGACAATAAAAATATCCTGACGTTATTAAGAGTCATAGGACGATACAACCGAAAGGAATAAAGAATTAGCTAATTGGCATTTGGACAGACGGCTTCGTAAATTTAAATTCATTAACGATTGTCACTATTGAATATGATTTTATAATATTTTCAAATTTAAAGGAACGCTTTCGTACTCATCTCTGTTGAAAATACTATCAAAACTTATGTGAAAAACTTGTGATTTAGAATATTATTATTATTATTATTATTATTATTATTATTATTATTATTATTATTATTATTATGATCATCATCATTATTACTATAATTATTATTATTATTATTACTTGCTAAGCTACAACCCTAGTTAGAAAAGCAGGATTTACTTAAAAAAGATTAATTTCTAAAGTACTATCATCTATCTCTAAAAGGAAAACTGTCCTGATTATTCATGTCAGAGCGAATTCAGTTCCAAACTCTACTTTATAACGAACTTTGTTTGTGAATTGGTTAATATCTTTAAAACTTTCACTAAGTTCTTGCCTTCATCACAGGACGTCATCACCTGCCCCACTAATTTTGAAAAGAAAAAAAAGAGAGAAAAAAAAATAAAAACAGAATTCTGACCTTCGCCAAAATGTGATGTTGACGCAAAAAGAATGACATTCGATTTGCATCTGATCCAGATCCCTGAGCCTTATTATTATTATCATTGTCATTATTATTTTAACTTGCTAAGCTACATCCCTAGATGGAGAACCAGGATGCTATAAGCCCAAGGGTTCCAACAGTTAAAATAACCCATTGAGGAAAGGAAATAAACTACAAGAGAAGTTTGAGAATAATAACACTAGAATAAAATAAAAACTTCCAAAATAACAAGAGGGAGAGATACATGATAGAATAATGTGCCTGAGTATACCCTCAAGCAAGAGAGCTCTAACCCAAGACAGACGGAAGACCATGGTACAGAGCCCATAGCACTACCCAAGACTTGAGAACAATGGTTTGATTTTGGAGTGTCCTTCTCCTAGAAGAGCTGCTTACCAAAGCTAAAGAGTCTCTTCTACCCTTAACAAGAGGAAAGTAGCCAGAATCCGGATCTGGATCTTCACCAAAATTTATTCGCCTATGATCTATTTGTGGTGATAGTTTCGTCAAAATCCGCCAGTTTGTTTTAACGTAATATTTAGAATTGTGGAAAAGGCAAATTTGTATCTAGAATCCAGATCCGGATCGGATCACCTCCGAAAGGTAATGGAGTCGTCCATGGCCTAATTTTTATGTCTTATTTAGCCAAAATACAACTAAAACCCATATCTGGCATTTCAAAGGACTGACCTTGACCTTTTGACCCCTGATGACCTCTAATAATAAATTAATTAATTTAGTTTGATATCAAATAAATCTACTGATCAATAGCATCATTTTATATATAGTTCTTTATTCTAGGCCCAGTGTGAGAGGAGCTGTAGCCAAGTTACTTTCCCCTACCCCCATATTTTGCCGAAAAATGAAAAGTCCGTTTTTGGACAAAAGGGCTTAAATAATTCCACACCCACCACTGCCCAACTTAAAGATGCTCATTTTTGGATGTCCCATGGTAGACCCTTTCCAAAAATGACCACTAGAATTTTGGTCATCGGTAAATAAATGGCTGCTAGCTCTCGCTCTATACGATCTTTATGTGAGGGAAATTTCGTCAAAAACCGTCGCGTAGTTTTGACGTAATCCTGTCCACAAACAAGCAGATAAATACATAGATAAATGAAATGAAATCCAAGACAAGTCAAATAAAGAAAAGCGTAGATAAGCATACGGGCTCTAACTCATCTCTGAAATTAATTACAGACCGACAAACTAACACCAAGAAACGTGTAATTACATGATCTCTGACTAGGTTAATTGATGAAGGTTCATACACGAGTGTTGTTTGAATGAAGAATCTAAATAAATTGAATTTTCTGGAATAACATCTTTCTTCTTCACCCATGGAGGTTAACTTATGCACAGGCATTGTTCACTGGCTACTTTTGTCTTGGTAAGGGTAGAAGAGACTCTTCAACCATGGTAAGCAGCTCTTCTAGGGGAAGGACACTCCAAATTCAAACCCTTGTTCTCTAGTCTTTGGTAGTGCCATAGCCTCTGTACCATGGTCTTCCACTGTCTTGGGTGATCGTGTCTCCAGTAATTTCCTTATCCTTATCCTTAGTCCATCCGTCTCTCCATTTCATCATGGACTTGGCTCCTTTTGCTGGAGGAACCAGTGACGCCCCTAGAAAATGTTGTTGCTTTGATGGCTTCCTTCTGTTTAAGGATGGTTCCTATCGTAGACGGATTTCAGCCATATTCCTTAAAAATCACACTTAACCATATACTTCTTGATTATTTTAAGCTTCGTCTCCATAAAAAGCATCCTCATCTTCTTCCATTGCACATCAGCAACTTTCTCTTGCTTGAGAGTACACTCCGGCACAATATTCTATCTTATTTATCTTCCTCTTGTTTTGTTAAAGTTTTTATATTTTATAAAGGAAATATCTATTATAATGTTGTTAATGTTCTTAAGATATTTCATTTTTCCCAGTTTCCTTTTTCTCACTGGGCTATTTTCCCTGTTGGAGCCTCTGGGGTTATAGCATCCTGCTTTTCCAACTAGGGTTTTAACTTTGCAAGTAATAATAATAATAATAATAATAATAATAATAATAATGAAGGACAGAAACCACTATAATATTCTATAAATCATTTTCCACAGTTACGTATTCAATAATTGTCTCCACTCAAACTGTCAAGGAGCTGGTGATGTTCAAGTTCTTATTAAGCTTATTAAATTATTAAGCTTATTAACGAACGGGTAAATTGCTCTGGCTACTTATATATCTCCTTGATATTATCAAAATAGCTTTCTAGGAACTGATCTTCGAGACGAACACCCCCGTGTTCAGTAATCATTAATAGCATTGGGAACGTCTTGTAAAACCAAGTTTATATGTCACTCACACTCACACACCCACACACGAACATACAACTTCTTTGTTTAATTTTCCTTCATATCGCTTTTCAGTGCCATTTCCATCTAACTAACATTAGCTATGGTAAGCAACTCTTCTAGATGGACACTCCAAAATCAAACCATTGTTCTTGGGTAGTACCATAGCCTCTGTACCGTGGTCTTATACTGTCTTGGAGTAGAGTTCTCTTGCTTGAGGGTACACTTGGGCACACTATTCTATCTTATATCTCTTCTTCTTGTTTTTTCAAGTTTTTTTTTTATAATTTATATATGAAAGATTTATTTTAATGTTGTTACTGTTCTTGAAATATTTTATTTTCATTGTTCATTACTTCTTTCGTAGTTTATTTACTTTCTTATTTCCTTTCCTCACTTGGCTATTTTCCCTGTTGGAGCCCTTGAGCTTATAGCATCCTGCTTTTCCAATTAGCGTTATAGCTTAGCAAAGAATAATAATAATAATAATAATAATAATAATAATAATAATAATAATAATAATAATAATAATAATAATAATAATAATAAGAGAAAACTCAATTTCCCCAAAAATTGATTATGAATTTCGTAACTTTCATTAGAAGGAAAATACAGTCAAAAGTTATTACATTTTTTATCTTAGCTTTATAAATTTTCATACTAGAATTAGATTACAATCATCTCTCTCTCTCTCTCTCTCTCTCTCTCTCTCTCTCTCTCTCTCTCTCTCTCTCTCTCTCTCTATATATATATATATATATATATATATATATATATATATATATATATATATATATATATATATATATATATATATATATATATATATATATATATATATATATATATTTTAACGACAGTTCATAACTTTAAATCTCTCTGGCTTTGATCTAGGAAGGATGATTGTTAAAATATACACGGGACTTTTGGACACCATTCTCTCTCTCTCTCCTCTCTCTCTCTCTCTCTCTCTCTCTCTCTCTCTCTCTCTCTCTCTCTCTCTTAATGACACTTAATTTGCATAATTCATAACTTTGAATCTCTCTGGCTATAAAATATACATGGGACTTTTTGATCTCCTCACAAGGCTTCTTCTCTCTCTCTCTCTCTCTCTCTCTCTCTCTCTCTCTCTCTCTCTCCTCTCTCTCTCTCTCTCTCTCTCTCTCTCTCTAAAACATTTAGACTGAATAGAAACTCAATTGAGATTCCTTGCACCTGAAAAGAATACAATTTTTCCTTGTATAATGAAGCAATTTTACCGTTCACGTTAAACGCAAGTACGTCATTCTATTTACACGTGTAAGGCTCCAGAGTTTCCGCCAGAGATTAATTCAATTTCCAGCCCTCATTTGTTCAGAACCAAGCCATTGTGAGCGTTTCCAGGGATCCTTTTGTTGTAGGATGAAGGATCCAGTCCAAACTCAACTTTGAAGTAATTAACTGTTCACTTTATGCGATACAACTCCTTTTGTTTGGGAACTTCATACGGCAATTAATCCGGCTTTTCGGAAACGTCGAAAAATAGGGGATTTTTCGTATTGTTTCCCTAATTTACGAAACTTTGTGGGGGATAATTTCGATTGATATGGATGTTCATGACATATCGTTTATTTATTTCCTTATTTCCTAACCTCACTGGGATATTTACCCTGTTGGAGCCCATGGGCTTATAGCATCCTGCTTTTCCCGCTAGGGTTGTAGCTTAGCTAGTAATAATAATAATAACAATAGCAGGACCCATGAAATTTGCAAGGGAAAAAAATCGTCTTGGGATAATTATAGCTACGGACGGAATAACATTTTGAACAGAAAATTTTTTTCCTGTAGTAAATAATGTGCTTTCACTGAATTTGAATTTCATTTTAACAGCAAATAAACCGAAACAAAACCGTTAGACCGTCTAAGAACGGGGATTTTTTTTCTTCGATAAGTTTTTATTTGCAGTGAAAATAAGTATCATTATCGAAGAAAACGGACGTTTTTCAATAGGAAACACCTGTTTTTGGTGCAGTTTTGGTTGATGGTCTCAAAGTCGTGCTTTTGCTTTGGAATGCGATCTCACTACTGAATTAAAAATGGAATAATTACTCAAAAGTCACTATTTGTGAATTGAATATTTTATGGACACTTTTGAGTAATTAGTCCATTTCTAATCTAGTAGTGAGGTCGCTTTTCAAAGCAAAAGCACGACTTTGAGCTCGCATACCAAAGCAAAAGCATACTAAAACAGCACCGTATTTTTTAGTAGAAAAAAATTTTTTCCGTCTGTAACTATAATAAAATCATTGTCTCTCAGTCCTATGTAATGAGTGACATGAAACAAACACAACACAGAATTCCTTCAAACGAGACCTAACAAGGACACCGGGTGATGGCAAATCAAACGAGAGACCTAACAAAGACGCTGAGTGATAACAAATCAAATAAAAGACCTAACAAAGACGCCAGGGGATGACACATCAAACAAGAGGTCTAACAAAGACGCTGGGGGATGACAAATCAAACAAGAGGCCTAACAAAGATGCCGGGGATGACAAATCAGACGAGAGACCTAACAAAGACGCCGGGTGATGGCAAATCAAACGAGAGACCTAACAAAGACACTGAGTGATGACAAATCAAATAAAAGACCTAACAAAGACGCCAGGGGATGACAAATCAAACAAGAGGTCTAACAAAGACGCTGGGGGATGACAAATCAAACAAGAGGCCTAACAAAGATGCCGGGGATGACAAATCAGACGAGAGACCTAACAAAGAAGCTGGGTGATGGCAAATCAAACGAGAGACCTAACAAAGACGCTGAGTGATGACAGATCAAATAAAAGACCTAACAAAGACGCCAGGGGATGACACATCAAACAAGAGGCCTAACAAAGACGCTGGGGGATGACAAATCAAACGAGAGGCCTAACAAAGACGCCGGGGGATGACAAATCAAATGAGAGACCTAACAAAGACGCCGGGTGATGGCAAATCAAACGAGAGACCTAACAAAGACGCTGAGTGATGACAAATCAAATGAATGACCTAACAAAGATGCCGGGGGATGACAAATCAAACGAGAGACCTAACAAAGACGCCGGGTGATGGCAAATCAAACGAGAGACCTGACAAAGACGCTGGGGGATGACAAATCAAATAAAAGACCTAACAAAGACGCCAGGGGATGACACATCAAACAAGAGGCCTAACAAAGACACCGGGGGATGACAAATCAAACGAGAGACCTAACAAAGACGCCGGGTGATGGCAAATCAAACAAGAGGCTTAAAAAAGACGCTGGGGGATGACAAATCAAACGAGAGGCCTAACAAAGACGCCAGGGGATGACAAATCAAACGAGAGACCTAACAAAGACGCCGGGTGATGGCAAATCAAACGAGAGACCTAACAAAGACGCTGAGTGATGACAAATCAAATGAAAGACCTAACAAAGATGCCGGGGGATGACAAATCAAACGAGAGACCTAACAAAGACACCGGGTGATGGCAAATCAAACGAGAGACCTGACAAAGACGCTGGGGGATGACAAATCAAATAAAAGACCTAACAAAGACGCTAGGGGATGACACATCAAACAAGAGGCCTAACAAAGACGCTGAGTGATGACAAATCAAATAAAAGACCTAACAAAGACGCCGGGTGATAGCAAATCAAACAAGAGGCCTAACAAAGACGTTGGGGGATGACAAATCAAACGAGAGGCCTATCAAAGACGCCGGAGGATGACAAATCAAACGAGAGACCTAACAAAGACGCCGGGTGATGGCAAATCAAACGAGAGACCTAACAAAGACACTGAATGATGACAAATCAAATAAAAGACCTAACAAAGACGCCAGGGGATGACACATCAAACAAGAGGCCTAACAAAGACGCTGGGGGATGACAAATCAAACGAGAGACCTAACAAAGATGCCAGGTGATGGCAAATCAAAATGAAAGACCTAACAAAGACGCTGAGTGATGACAAATCAAATGAAAGACCTAACAAAGACGCTGAGTGATGACAAATCAAATAAAAGACCTAACAAAGATGCCGGGGGATAACAAATCAAACGAGAGACCTAACAAAGACGCCGGGTGATGGCAAATCAAAAGAGAGACCTAACAAAGACGCTGAGTGATGACAAATCAAATGAAAGACCTAACAAAGACGCCGGGAGATGACAAATCAAAACGAGAGACCTAACAAAGACGCCATGTGTTGACAGATCAAATGAGAGACCTAACAAAGACCCCGGGTGATGATAAATCAAACGAGAGGGTCTAATAAAGGCGACGGGTGATGACAAATCAAACGAGAGGCCTAACAAAGACGCCGGGTGATGACAAATCAAACGAGAGACCTAACAAAGAATCCGAGTGACGAAAAATAAAACGAGAGACGTAACAAAGATGCCGGGTGATGGCAAATCATATGAGAGACCTAACAAATATGCTGGGTGATGACAAATCAAATGAGAGACCTAACAAAGATGCCGGGTGATGACAAATCAAACAAGAGGCCTAACCAAGACGCTAGGTGATGAAAAATCAAATGAGAGACCTAACAAAGACGCCGGATTATGAGAAATCAAACAAGAGGCCTAACAAAGACGCTGGGGGATGACATAACAAACGAGTGACCTAACAAAGACACCGGGTGATGGCAAATCAAACGAGAGACCTAACAAAGACGCCAGGTGATGACAAATCAAATGAGAGGCCTAATAAAGACGCCGGATTATGAGAAATCAAAGGAGAGGCCTAACAAAGACGCCAGGGGATGACAAAACAAACGAGAGACCTAACAAAGACGCCGGGTGATGGCAAATCAAATGAGAGGCCTAACAAAGACGTTGGGTGATGACAAATCAAACGAGAGACCTAACAAAGACGCCGGGTGATGACAAATCAAACGAGAGACCTAACAAAGACGCCGCCATGTGATGACAAATCAAATGAGAGGCCTAACAAAGACGCTGGGTGATGACAAATAAAAAGATAGACCTAACAAAGACGCCGGGTGATGGCAAATCAAACGAGAGACCTAACAAAGACGCCGAGTGATGAGAAATCAAACGAGAAGCCTAACAAAGACGCCGGGTGATGACAAATCAAAGGAGAGACCTAACAAAGATGCCTGGTGATGACAAATCAAACGAGATGCCTAACAAAGATGCCAGGTGATGACAAATCAAATGAGAGACCTAACTAAGATGCCGGGTGATGATAAATCAAATGAGAGACCTAACAAAGACGCCGGGTGATGACAAATCAAATGAGACCTAACCAAGATGCCGGATGATGACAAATCAAATGAGAGACCTAACAAAGACACTGGGTGATGACAAATCAAATGAGACACCTAACCAAGATGCCAGGTGATGACAAATCAAATGAGAGACCTAACCAAGACGCCGGGTGATGACAAATCAAAAGAGAGACCTAACCAAGACGGCGGGTGATGACAAATCAAATGAGAGACCTAACAAAGACGGCGGGTGATGACAAGTCAAATGAGAGACCTAACAAAGACGCCAGGTGATGAAAAGCCAAATGAGAGACCTAACCAAGATGCCGGGTGATGACAAATCAAATGAGAAACCTAAATTAGATGCCGGGTGATGACAAATCAAATGAGACCTAACCAAGATGCTGAGTGATGACAAATCAAATGAGACCTAACCAAGATGCCGGGTGATGACAAATAAAATGAGAGACCTAATCAAGACGCCGGGTAATGACAAATCAAATGAGAGACCTAACAAAGACGCCGGGTGATGACAAATCAAATGAGAGACCTCACAAAGACGCCGGGTGATGACCAGTCAAATGAAAGACCTAACAAAGACGCCAAGTGATGACAAATCAAATGAGAGACCTAACAAAGAAGTCGGGTGATGACAAATCAAACGAGAGACCTAACAAAGACGCCGGGTGATGACAAATCAAATGAGAGACCTCACAAAGACGCTAGGTGATGACAAAAGCATTTTGAAATCACGAGTGAATGTTGTTATGAGCAAGGCAGTGACTCACTTTCTGACTAGGACTAATGATATAACACTCGTGACTTGAGTTATGGTTTTATAGGGTGGAGGAAATGTTTTTAAACATTCTAACATTTGCCTAATAGATACTTTAAGGTAAAGCTTGTGATGAGTTGAAAATTGTTTTAATATTTTATTATTAACGGAGCTATATATATATATATATATATATATATATATATATATATATATATATATATATATATATAAATATATATATATATATATATATATATATATATATATATATATATATATATATATATATATATATATATGAAGAGTTTAAAAATGTTTTAGTAAGGATCTTTCATTATAACTATACTGTATATATATATATATATATATATATATATATATATATATATATATATATATATATATATATATATGAAGAATTTAAATGTTTTTGTAGATTTTTCATT
Source organism: Palaemon carinicauda (assembly GCF_036898095.1). Classification (NCBI taxonomy): domain Eukaryota; kingdom Metazoa; phylum Arthropoda; class Malacostraca; order Decapoda; family Palaemonidae; genus Palaemon; species Palaemon carinicauda. The sequence goes on from NC_090738.1 coordinate 36,222,752, forward strand.
ATAACTATACAGTATATATATATATATATATATATATATATATATATATATATATATATATATATATATATATATATATAGATAGATAGATAAATAGATATATGCATACGTATGTATATCCGCATATATATATATATATATATATATATATATATATATATATATATATATATATATATATATATATATATATATATATAATGTGTGTGTGTGTTTGCCTTTAGTATTACACATTTCATTTTATACTTTCTTATATTACGACACAAGTAAACTCTCAATTTCGACTTCATTTTACATTGTTGATCCTTTATAATAAATTCTCTTCCCCTAACCAAGATTTGAACCCGATTCTTTTGAGAAATAACTAGAAAGCCCCGATTTTGCTTACTCTGTAGTGCCAAGGCCTCTGTACCATGGTCTTCCACTGTCTTAAGTTAGAGTTCTCTTGCTTGAGGGTAAACTCGGGCACAGCATTCTATCTTATTTCGCTTCCTCTTGTTTTGATAAAGTTTTTATAGCTTATAAAACGGATTTTGAGCGAAGCGAAAAATCTATTTTTGGGTGAGATAGCCATGGCGTCCTGATGGAAGGTTCCTGTTTGGTAGCTTCCTTGGGTATAAGACTACTAAGATATTCCCAGAGAATTTAACCACAGGTTATCACAGAATTCTAACTTCTGGAGCGAGTATCTCAAAGGTTTCCCTTTAAGACATCGTAATACAACAGGGGACACGCATGTCTGAACGTGCCACATAGCTATCTTCACCCCGAACAGAGTTAATGCTTCGGTGTGTAAGGGCTGAGAATAGCTGGGAGCCGTTCCACAGCTAATCTCACTCGTGGCTACTACTGATACTCGAGACGTAAACAAACGGACGCCATTGCTCTGATGACGTCACGCCCGTCTTCATCCTGAAGCCAGTTGCTGCCCATCACCATGATACAATTGTGTAGGGTGGGAACAAAACTGGACGAAGTAGTAGGGAGGGTCCATCAGGACGCCATGGCTATCTCACCCAAAAATAGATTTTTCGCTTCGCTCAAAATCCGTTTTTTGGGCTCAAGCCATGGCGTCCTGATGGAAGAGTACCAGAGAATCAATGTATCGTGGTAGATTTTCCCCCAGTGTTAAGTGCCTAGGCATTGACAAAACAGCAAAGTAATCTTAGGTAAAGAACCATAGGAACGAAGTATCCTGCCCCCCTTTGGTAGGAAGTTCCCATGGGCTATGCCGACGTCAAAGTGGTATTGAAGGGCTATTCATCCTGACAGAAGAACTTGAAGAACTTAGAGATGAAGCAGAATGTTTGATATTTGTATAGGAACATTCTGAATTAGACCAGTGGTGGTTGGGCACTGTGTATAGAGTTCATCTCTTGGTTATCAGAAGTAAGTATTCGTGTAGGAACCTTACTGAGACAGGGTGAATATAATTTAGGATTAGACATCTTAAATTCTTCATGACCATAAGAAAGGAGGAATAAATAAAACTATGACAGTATGTATTTCATAGTAGGTAGGAGCTGAAAGAGACGCATAAGTAATAAAATAGAAATTTTATTTCACAATGCAGAAATTAAATAATTTACAGCAAAAGTAAAGTTCATTTACAGTAATAATAATGTACATAGAAATAAAGGCTTGCTCTTGAATCTGAAAAGGAATTTCAGGATTAGTAGGTACTCGTTCTCGAGGAACGCAAGTCTTTAAACAACACATCATGCTCAAGGCATGCGGCACTTGTGTGACACTATGACATTTCACCTGGGATAAGAACAGTTATAAAAGCACTAAGTGTTTTTAGACATCACTATGAATCGCTCGAGGGTCAACATAGGCACCCGAAGAGTTAGAGTCCCAAGTAACTCACTGTTCTACGCAGAGTTAGGTGCAGGTTTCATAACACTACCTGCGGCTACCACAAAATGTTTGACTTCGTGCACTTGTTTCGCATAATGTTTAAAGAAAACTCGCGAGGACTTCCAGCCCGTAAAGTTTTTAAGGCTTTCAAAGTCCATGCTCTGAAAGAAGTTCAGAGAAGATGCCACTTTTCTAGGATCATGACCAGCGGGTGTACTGTTCGGATCCGCTCTGCGAATGAAGTAGGTGATTTTCGCTCTTAATTGTTTCAGTGACAGGTCGCTGCCCGATGTTTCTCCTTTGAAGAGTTGGCCTCCACCAAAGTTCGAAGTTCTGCGAAGATAGACCTTGAGACTCTCTACTGGACATAGAGAGACATCCTCCTTCAGGGGGCATATTCTCCAAGGGCCCCATCTTTTGGTGGGTAATTCGTTTTTAGCGAGAAACGTCGGATCAGGGGAGAGGGTCACTTCTCCTGAATCGGTAAACAGGATGTGTCCCTCTTCTCTTGATAATGCCACTATTTCGCTGACTCGAGCTCCCGAAGCGAGAGCAAATAAAAATATAACTTTCTGAGTCAGATCCTTGAGGGGGCATGAATCGTTGTCCAAGTTGGAGGCGAAATGGAGTACCTTGTCTAGTGACCAGGAGATCGGTTTCGGAGGGGGTGCTGGGCGTAGGCGAGCACATGCTTTTGGTAATTTGTTAAAGATGTCGTTGGACAGATCAATTTGGAAAGCATATAGAATTGGTCTAGCCAAGGCCGATTTGCAGGTTGAAATCGTATTGGCTGCTAATCCTTGTCCATGAAGGTGAATGAAGAAGGACATACAGAAATCAATGGTGATTTCTTTAGGATTTTTTGCCTTGACAAAGGAGACCCATTTCCTCCAGGATGATTCATATTGCCGTCTCGTGGATTCGGTCTTGTATTCCTCTAGGAAGTCTAGACTTTTCTTCGAGATCCCAAACCTCTTCTTTGCGGCAAGGGAGAGAAAATCATGAGATGAAGGTCCTTGATTTTCGATGATGAAGCGAAGACAGTCGACTTCTGTACTTGTTGAGAGAGAACTGGGCCCGGGAGAGGGATCAGCTTGGGCTGCAGCTCCAGGACCAGGGGGGTACCAGTTGCTCCGGGGCCACTTGGGAGCCACTAGGGCCGCTGTCCCTTTGAAGGTTCTCAGTTTGGAGAGGACTTTCAACAGAAGGTTGGTGGGAGGGAACAGGTATATCTTGGACCACCTGTTCCAGTCCAGTGACATGGCGTCCACCGCTTCTGCTTTGGGGTCCTCGTACGGGGCTACGTACAGAGGAAGTTGATTGTTGTCGCTCGTTGCAAAGAGATCTATCTGAAGTTCTGGGACTTGATGAGAGATGAAGGAGAACGATCTTGCGTCTAGAGACCATTCCGACTCTATCGGGTTTGTCCGAGATAGAGCATCCGCTGTCACATTGCGGAATCCTTGTAGGTGAACTGCAGACAGGTGCCACTTCTTCTTCTCCGCCAGACGGAAGATTGGGAGAAGCACCTGATTTATCTGGGGCGATCTTGAGCCTTGGCGATTGAGACAACGAACTACCACCGAGTTGTCTAGGGTTAGACGGATGTGGATCGAGGGCGGCGGGGATAACTTCTTCAGAGTTAGAAGGACCGCCATGGCCTCCAAGATGTTTATGTGGAACGTCTTGAATAGTGGAGACCAGGTCCCTTGAGCCTGTTTCAGATGGGAGTGACCTCCCCAGCCTTCCAGTGAGGCATCCGTGTGGATGTTGAGTGATGGAGGAGGGTGTTGGAGAGGAATGGACCTTTTCAGGGCCTTTGCTTCCGACCACGGCTTTAGGAGGCGTCGAAGTCTGTTTGGAAGCCGTCTCTTGAGGTCTCTTCGAGCGATGGATGCCGAGCGTCTCCAGACTCCCGCGGCATCCTTTAGCTGTGCACGAAGCACTGGGTTTGTCACTGAGGCGAATTGTAGAGAGCCTAGAACTCGTTCCTGCTGTCGTCTTGAAATGCGTTTGGATTTCAGTAGTCGCTTGACAGACCCTGCTATTTCCTTCCTTTTCTTCTGGGGGATGGAAAGGCGGTGTGACTGAAGATTCCAGTGGATTCCCAACCACTGAAACTTCTGAGCTGGAGAGAGGCGAGATTTCTTCTCGTTGATCTTGAATCCCAGGTGTTCTAGGTACTGGGTAACTTCGTTGCAAGACTTTGCACACTCTTCGGGCGATGGAGCCCAGACTAGCCAATCGTCGAGGTAGGCCATCACCTGGACGTTTCTTAGGCGGAGCTGTTGAACTATGGCATCCGCCAGTTTTGTGAAGATCCGAGGGGCCACATTGAGGCCGAATGGCATGGCCCGGAAGGCGTAGCTTTTCCTTTGGAGTCGAAATCCTAGGTAGGAGGAAGCGTGATGGTTCATTGGAATGTGCCAATAGGCATCCGCCAGGTCTATAGAGACCGTGTAGGAACCTTGAGGCAGAAGGGTCCTTATTTGTTGAAGCGTCAGCATCTTGAATTTGTTGTTCTCTATGAACTTGTTGAGGGGGGATAAGTCCAGAATGACTCTGAGTTTGTCTGAGTCCTTCTTGGGAACGCAAAACAGTCTCCCTTGGAACCTGGTGGACTTTACCTTCCTTATCACCTTCTTGTTCAAGAGGTCTAGAACATATTCTTCCAGAAGGGGGGTCGATTGCTGGAAGAACCGCTGGAAGATTGGGGGTGGTTGCGTCCAACTCCAGCCTAGACCGTTCTTGATGATGCTGTATGCCCAGGGATCGAAGGTCCAACGATCCTGGAATTGGCGGAGTCTTCCTCCCACCGGAAGCACTTCATTGCTTCTGGTGTCCCGAGGACTTGTTGCCTCGGCCGCTAGCTCCCTTTCCTCCTCTACCTCTGGAGGGACGACGAGATGCGTCTCTGCTTGCACCCTTGAACGAGCCTCTACCTTTGGCATGAAAGGTAGTGGATGGTTGCTCAAAGGCAGGGGTGAAGACCGGTGACTGTGACAACACCGGTTGGGGGACCAATTGAAAGGTCTGTTGTGGTTGGGCAACCACTTGGGAGGTAGCGGATCCCGGAAACTGACGTCGTTGCTGACGTTGCTGGGGTTTTGGTTTTTTGAGGTTTTCTCTTAGGCTGAGGTCCATCGTCCTGAGAGGGTTTCCTTTTTCTGGACATGCCCCACTTGTGGAGAAGGTTCCTATTCTCCGTGGCGGCTCTGTCAGTTATTTCCTTGACAAGGTCAGAAGGAAACAGGTGCTTTCCCCAGATGTTGGAGGAAATCAGCCTCCGGGGTTCGTGTTTCACGGTGGCACCGGCAAACACGAATTCACGACAGGCTCTTCGAGCCTTTATGAAGTGGTACAAGTCCTTCATTACTGTCAGTAAGTGGGATTTGGCTAGTACCATGTAGTGATCTGGTACTCTAGTGTCACAGGCCATCACTTCCAGTTGGACTTGATGAGAAAGAGATGCCGCAAGCCTCTCCTTCGTGTCTTGTTCCCGGCGAAGGAGGTGATCGTTGAGCTTAGGGAGGTCTTCATTAAACTGACGTCCGGCGACGTCAGGATCGAGCCTTCCCACGACGAAAGTATGCTGAACATCTTTCCAGTGTCGAGCGTCAGGGGGGGTCACGATGGAGAAGGGTCTGCACTCCTCCAGTGCAGGGCAGGGTTTCCCTTCTTCCGCCGCTTTAAGGCATGCAGCTAAGGCCTTTTCCAAGAAAGGAAGAACCGCAGTGTCAGGTGCAACGTACGTAGGATGCTTCTTGCTCAAAGCCGGAAGCTTAGAGCAGGTAAAGCCCCTACTCTTAAATGCGGAGGCTAGCATAGCCTGGGCCTTTGTGAGATCGAACACTATCTCTTCTTTAGGTTCGGTCTCTTCCTTCGAGGCAGGTTCGGAACGAAGCCGGACGTAACAGTCCGGGTAGGCCTCAAAGCTTGGGAAGAACTCCACATCTTCCAACGGGACCGTGCCGATCTTGTCACTAACAAAGATCCTGCCGGTCGCAATAACCATATGCTCTGCATACCTCCACGGGTTGGCATGAGAGCAAGCGGGGAGATCCTTGACCGAAATCTTCTTCGGTTCTCTGGATCCAATCATCGACCTGATGGACTCCTGGTTCTCCTTCAGCCTGTCGTCCATGACGGCTCTAATCAGCCGGATCAGTTCTTGGGTAGAAGAGGAAGGATCCGGAGTCGAGGAGGTAGACGGAATGGACATTTCCGTCGGTGTAGGAGTAGGAGGAGGGATGGACGAGGGAGCAGCTTCAAGCTCCGACTCGGTGTATTCCACCTTGTCTTCGTCCTCTTCGGCTCCTTGAGCCATAAGCGTCTTCTCCGTGTCTTCCGAGACGTCTGAGATCTGTTCGTCATCCTCGGAATCTAAACGACACTCGTGCATGGACTGAGCCATGACCACATCAGGTTCCACCGTAATTTGGACAGTGGGGATTGCTTCTTTTGGTACCACTGAGTCAGGGGAGGCCTTAGGGAACAACAGGGACCTCAGTTCTTCGGTGGCCAGGTACGGTCCAGTAGCATTTTTCTGAAAGCCACGCACCCACTTGCGCAGCTTTTCACGAGAAATGTCTCTAACCTCCGCTGAGGGAGGGTTATGGAAGGCCTCAACTAGGTGGGCCTGGCAGACCGTACAATCCAGTGGATTCCAGAACTTCAAATCCCCTTTCTTGTCTGCACAAGGGGCGTGAGTCCTGCAAGCCGTATGCCCGTAAAACTGCGGGCGTTTCACAGCGCAGAAGGCGAAGTCACACTTCATCTGCTCCTCCTGTGGAAGAAAGAGAAAATGAGTATGGGGGAGTCATAAGAATGGCTCTTAAACTAAGTTAATATTAATCATTAATTTTAACTTAAAGAAGGTGTGATGCATAGAGAATGAAAACAGTAAAGGAGAACATGCTCCATGCATCTCGCCCGGCTGGTTACCATAAGCTTGGTCCTTGGATAATCCAAATGACCGAGATCATTGGATATAGTTTCCTAGAATTCCCAGTATTTTGGAACTCCATGGAAAACCAAGGACAAGATTGGGATCGAATTCATTCGGTTCCCAGTTAAGAGCCAGAAGGCCTCATTAAAGGGTAACTGCTTCTGGTAACCAGCCGTGCTAAGATGCACATAGCATGCTGGAATTAGAAGATGCAAAGAGACAGCATGATCACTAATAGAGCAGTACTAGGTACTGATCTTAATAGCAGAAGCAGCTTATCTGTTTGCCATATAGGGCTATCCTAGTCTTATGATAGCTACAGTAAGGGGGTGCAAGTATTCTTGACGCCTCCGAGGCATCCGGCAAGCCGCCGGCATGCCGGAGCTCGCTCCAGCATAGATTCTGGCATTAGAACAGACAATTTTCAAAAGTCAGTTAAATACCAGGATGGCGGCCGCCGGCACAACGGCGGCACGCCGGCAGGAAGCGGCGGCTCCGGCAGTCGGAGGATGCCAGGTTGGTGACTGGGATAAGGATGGTAAAGGTAGTATCGGGTTGCCGGCAGTATATGCCGGCACTCCGGTGATCGACCGGCAAGCGGACGATTAGATAGGAGTAGAAGAGCCGCCGGTAGTAGCCGGCGGAAGCCGGCAGTCCCTCGGTACACGGGGGGCTGGCGGCAAGGGTAGGGAAGTCACCAAGAAGGAGGCAGGTATTGCCGACAGTAGAGGCGGCAAGAGACCGGCACCCGGATAGATAGAGAGACAGGGGGAGGGGGGAAAGGGATGCAGGAAGTACCGTCAGGGTTCCAGACATCCCTCCCCCTCCCTGAGGGGGTGTACCCATGATAGAGGCAGGCTCTAACATCCGTGAGCAGGGGTCACTAGGGACCGGGAGCTAGGTAGCCCAAGGGAGGGCTAGGGAACACCCAAGAGGGGGGGGGGAGACTCCCATATGCAGAACTATACTAGTAACTAACCTTATAGGACACTATGAAGGTAAATGTACCAGAGTGGACTGCACAAGGAAGCTCGGGTAGCCCTACTCATCCACCCTAAGGAGGAGTTGTAGGACAGGGGACAGATGAGTATAAACTAACCTAAGCATAGGCTAGGCTATACAAGAGATAGGTGGGGAGGGAGAAGAGAGAAGTCTTCCCAGGAAGGGTTTCTGTACCAGAGCGGCCACTAAGGGAAGGGAGGACACTCCCTAACCTAAGATCAGGCTGATCGGCTAAAACGGTGCAAGAGTACAGTTTCAGCATGGAACAGAGAAACCTTCCTAACCCGACCTAGAACAGGGCTAAAAGTCCTGAACTAGGCAAGGAAGAAGACATATCGCTATCGCAGGAAAGTCATAGACTATCCTAGCCATAGAGGTAGGCTAGCCTAACCTCACTCTCAGACGCAACCCTAAAGGGGGTTCATTCCTTTAGGGAGGACCGAGAGGCGATATATACTCTATTAGACAATTAATCCCTTTACTCAGAAAAGGGATCAAGGCTAAATAGAGGGAATGCCAAGGCAGGGGATGAAGGAAGCATATAGGGGTCCTAATATTAGGTTAGGCTAGAAAGAATCACTGACTAGCCTATCCCCTATATGGTCCCTGAAGGCGAAAACATTTGCATCACTGTCAAAAGTATTGTAAAATAATAATGCCACTATCTTCATAACTTAGTCTAGGATCACTAATAAATCATGCATGAACACTTGTATGTAGGCTCCTGGCCTGGGGGCTATAGTAGCCGACTGGTATGAGGTCAATCGATGACCGATAAAAAGCGTCTAAACACGATATAAAAGTTCCTAGCTATGAAGACTAAATAAACTAATGTATTCGATTAGTATATAATGCCGGAAGCGTTGTTGTGGCTAACTAAATAAGACATGCATAACAACAACGACGCCATAAAATGGCGGGTCCGGTAGAGGCACAGCTCTGCCACAAAACATCAATTATTTCGCAAAATAATATTTACTTTACGGCCAGAGCTTAATTAAACAATACTGGAACCTTGTACTCAACTTTCCAGAAGAAGGCGAGGCTGAAGGTAACGACATAGCGAAGATGCAAAGCGATAAAGATAACACAGGGAAAATCCGTCTAAGTAGGGCAGCTACTAAACAAAGGATGAAGACGGGCGTGACGTCATCAGAGCAATGGCGTCCGTTTGTTTACGTCTCGAGTATCAGTAGTAGCCACGAGTGAGATTAGCTGTGGAACGGCTCCCAGCTATTCTCAGCCCTTACACACCGAAGCATTAACTCTGTTCGGGGTGAAGATAGCTATGTGGCACGTTCAGACATGCGTGTCCCCTGTTGTATTACGATGTCTTAAAGGGAAACCTTTGAGATACTCGCTCCAGAAGTTAGAATTCTGTGATAACCTGTGGTTAAATTCTCTGGGAATATCTTAGTAGTCTTATACCCAAGGAAGCTACCAAACAGGAACCTTCCATCAGGACGCCATGGCTTGAGCCCAAAAAGGAAATATTAATTTTAATGTTATCTCGCTTTTCCTTGTTTCCTCTCCTCACTGGGCTACTTTCTCTGTTTGAGCCCCTGGGCTTATAGCATCCTGCTCTTCCGACTAGGGTTGAAGCTTAGCAAGTAATAATAATAATAATAATAATAATAATAATAATAATAATAATGTCTGTAAAATACACGCAGAGATATATAAAAAAACTGATATTGTTTACTTCAATAGTTTGACTCCCGCTCAAGTTCTAGTTTCTTTTAGTGTCTGCAACCTAACCATCCTTTTTAGCTAAGGATGTGGGTTTTGGGGGAGCCTTTAGGTCTACGTGTCGAGTCTTCATCAGCTTTTACCTGGCCCTCCCTGGTCCAAGCTTGGGTGAAGAGAGGTCTTGGCTGCTGATCATATGGTATATTTTCAGTCTTTAGAGAGCATTGTCCTGCTAGCTAGGGCATTGTCAATGTCCCTTGCCTCTGCTATTCATGAGTGGCCTTTAAACCTTTAAACAGTATACGAATGATTCTAATGGTTATTTGTTTTAAAAGATATGTCTGAATTTAAACCCATGTAACAGAATGTTCTTTAGCCTAGAAAGTAATTACGTCATATAATCACTGTATTTAATTATTAATTATATGATTAAAATAATTATCAGCCTCGGAACTTTGGCAGGCTGACAGACGCTGCTTATCAGAAGGTCTAATAATCTTGTAATTTCCTGCGATCGAAGATTATCTTTTTCTTTTATGATGGAAAGAGCCATTTCTACAAGACCGCGGTCTCGCTCTTCACACACAAACTGGAATATATTACAGTAGCGCTTATGAAAGCAATTTCAAGCAATTGGGGGATGATCTAGCATGTATTATCATTTTGCTTGGATTACGCTTCCGCTCGTTAGGAAATTTCCCTCTGTGGATTAGGCCTATAAACATCGACGGCGTGGCTTTTTTGTTTTGTTTAGATGACGTCCTTTTGGGTGCGTTCTTTACGACTACGATGCTGCTAATGACACGAGCATACGTGACAATGCGAGATCGGTGGATGCGGATAATGAGAGCGTATATGACAAAATATTATTATTATTATTATTATTATCATTATTATCATCATCATCACTTGCTAAACTACAACCCTAGTTAGAAAAGCAGGACACTTACCTTACCTTATCCTTATTGCCTTATTCTATGTTTGGGTTCCCCCAGGTCCCTCAGTGTGAGGCACCTCGTATATATCCACCAGAGAGTTGCTTATGCATCTTCCGGTGTATTTTGCATCTTCCAGTCTTGGGTGGTCTGGGATGCATCTTAGGTGTTTATCGAGCTTATTCTTAAACACATCTACGCTCACTCCTGATATGTTTCTTAGATGAGCTGGCAGCCCATTAAATAGTCGCTGCATTATCGATGCTAGTGCATAGGTAGTAGGTTGGCCAGGGCACCAGCCACCCGTTGAGATACTACCGCTAGAGAGTTATGGGCTCCTTTGACTGGCCAGACAGTACTGCATTGGATCCTTCTCTCTAGTTACGGTTCACTTTCCCATTTGCCTACACATACACCGAATAGTCTGGCCTATTCTTTAGATTCTCCCCTGTCCTCATTCACCTGATAACGCTGAGATTACCAAACAACCCTTCTTCACCCAAGGGGTTAACTACTGCACTGTAACTGTTCAGTGGCTACTTTCCTCTTTGTAAGGGTAGAAGAGACTCTTTAGCTATGGTAAGCAGCTCTTCTAGAAGGACACTCCAAAATCAAACCATTGTTCTCTAGTCTTGGGTAGTGCCATAGCCTCTGTACCATGATCTTCCACTCGCTTGGGTTAGAGTTCTCTTGCTTGAGGGTACACTCGAGCACACTATTCTATCTCGTTTCTCTTCCTCTTGTTTTGTTATAGTTTTCATAGTTTATATAGGAAATATTTATTTAAATGTCATTGTTCTTAAAATATATTATTTTTATTTTCTTCCTTTCTTCACTGGGCTAATTTCCTTGTTGGGGCCCCAGGCCTTATAGCATCTTGCTTTTCCAACTAGGGTTGTAGCTTAGCAAGTAATAATAATAATAATAATAATAATAATAATAATAATAATAATGTCCTGTGTGCCTTCCTTAGTTTTCCTGGTATAGTTTTCGTCACTATTAATCTACCTCGGCTTGCTCTTTCTGATATTTTTAGCCCCATGATGTTTTCATTGATTCCTTTGATTTGTTTCCATGCTTGTATTATCATGTAGCGTTCTCTTCTCCTTTCTAGACTGTATAATTTTAAAAATTGTAGTCTTTCCCAGTAGTCAAGGTCCTTAACATCTTCTATTCTAGCAGTATAGGATCTTTGTACACTCTCTGTTTGTGCAATATCCTTTTGGTGTTGCGGGTACCATATTACATTGCAGTACTAGAGTGTACTACGTACATAAGTTTTGTACAGCATAATCATGTGTTCAGCTTTTCTTGTTTTAAAGTGACTGAACAGCATTCCCATTTTTGCTTTACCTTTAGCCAACAGTGTTGCTATTTGGTCGTTGCATAACATATTCCTGTTTAACATTTCACCAAGGTCTTTAATAACTTCCTTGTTTGTGATTGTCTCGTTATAAGGTACCCTGTATGCATATACCATTCTATCTGTGTTTCCATAATTTATTGATTCGAACTTATCGGAGTTAAATACCATCCTACTTATCTCCGCCCATTCATATAATCTCTTTGTAATGAGTTCCTATCTTCATCACAAGTAATTTCTCTACTTATTCTTGTGTCATCGACGAAACTTCTCACTACGGAGTCTTTAACATTACAGTCTATGTCTGAGATCATAATAACAAACAGCAGTGCAGCTATAAACCCAAAGGGCTCCAACAGGGAAAAATAGCCCAGTGAGAAAAGGAAACAAGGAAATAAGAGAAGTAATTACCAATTAAAAAAAACATTTTAAGAACAGTCCTTATATAAGTAGAGCAAAAATAAAACTAAATTTAGCAACGAGTGAAAACCTCAAGGAAGACAAGAGAGAGAAATAGGTGAGCCTTCATGTCTCCTTGAATTTGCGACGACAATGGAAGAAATTGATGACGTTATAAGACCTGAGTCTCGATGAGATGATGATATTAGAAAGGAGATTAGGAAAGGAGGTCAGGATAAGCGTGACAATAGACGGTGAGAAAATAAGTGAGCAAACTCCAGAAAGAATGAGATGTGGGAAGCTGAAATGATGATGATAATGAAAAGGAAAGTACAATAAATACAATATATAAGGAGAAAAGAAGGAACAGACTATGAGCTATTGAGAATGCTTGATATTAATGATGATATAGACATAGTATCTGTATATGTAGTTGTAAGTGTATGCATGCGTGTAGTTGTATGTGCTTGTGTATGTGTATGTGCAGATGTATGTGAAGGTGTAGATGTAGGTCTAAGTAGCTGTAAGTGTATGTATAGGTTTTGGTGAAGAGACCGTGAATATAGAATAGTAGATGATAGCCAAACTATGCCACCAAGGAATTATTTAAGGGGAACTGAAACTCATAAGATTAATGAATCAAGACAATTACAAGACGAAAAGTAATGAAAAGGCTAAAGGAAATAATAAATAACTATACCCATTTGATTGCCAGATTGGGGTTCGAGTCCCCCTCAAACTCATTCATTCTTTTGGTCGTTGCAACCTCAACGTCCTTGTGAGCTAAGGCTGGGGGGTTTGGGTGGAGCCTATAGGTCTATCTGCTGGGTCATCAGCAGCCATTGCCAGGCCCTCCTTATTAGTCCTAGCTTGGATGAAGAGGTGGCTTGGGCGCTGATCATTTGTATATGGTCAGTGTCTATGGCATTCTCCTGCTTGATAGGGCAATGTCACTGTCCATTGCCTCTGCCATTGGGAGCTGATCATATGTATATGTATGGTCAGTCTCTAGGGCATTGTCCTGCTTGATAGGGCAAAGTCATTGTCCATTGCCTCTGCCATTGGGCGCTGATCATATGTGTATGTGGTCAGTCTATAGGGCATTGTCCTGCTTGATAGGGCAATGTCACTGTCCATTGCCTCTGCCATTGGGAGCTGATCATATGTATATGTATGGTCAGTCTCTAGGGCATTGTCCTGCTTGATAGGGCAGTGTCACTGTCCATTGCCTCTGCCATTGGGAGCTGATCATATGTAGATGTATGGTCAGTCTCTAGGGCATTGTCCTGCTTGATAGGGCAAAGTCATTGTCCATTGCCTCTGCCATTGGGCGCTGATCATATGTGTATGTGGTCAGTCTCTAGGGCATTGTCCTGCTTGATAGGGCAATGTCACTGTCTATTGCCTCTGCCATTGGGCTCTAATCATAAGTATATATGGTCAGTCTCTAAGGCATTGTCCTGCTTGATAGGGCAATGTCATTGTCCCTTGCCTCTGGCATTCATGAACAACCTTTAAAACCTTAAACAAGCAGCTTGGAACCTCAGTTATAGATACGATGCACAACCCTCGAACTAATCTTCTACCTCTGGGAGACAGAAGATTCTGAGGAAGGAATATGGAATGTGAGCTATGTGGAAGATAAGAGATAATTTCACCCAGGAATGGTGTGAGGACGAAAAGATCCCGTCACAGCATCGCCATCTTTATTAGGAAGATGATAATAAAGATTGTTAAATGATCTTTCAACTATTATCATCATCATTATTATTATTATTATTATTATTATTATTATTATTATTATTATTATTATTATTATTATTATTATTATTATTATCTTTATTATTATCATCATTATTATTATTATCATTATTATTTGCTAATCTGAAACTCTAGTTGGAGAAGCAGAATGCTTTAAGCCCAGGGGCTCCAACAGAGAAAATAGCCCAGTGAGGAAAGGAAACATGGAAAAATAAAATATCATAAGATCAGTAACAACATTAAAATAAACATTTCCTATATAAACTATAAAAACTTTTAGAAAACAAGAAGAGAAATTAGATAAAATACTGTGCTCAAGTATACCCTCAAGCAGAAAAACTCTAACACAAGACCTTGGTACAGAGGCTATGGCACTACCCAAGACTAGAGAACATTGGTTATATCAGTGGATCTTCTGACATTCAAGTTTGGTGTAGATACTTTTCTGTTGAATAGATTAATGAGGGTTTCATTTCATAGTGTATATGTTCTTTATTTATTAAAGATATAATAGTTATGTTATTTATTTATTATTACTTTTTTTTTATTTCGGTTTTATAATTTCTTCTTCAGTTCTTTTATTTTCTGATCTTCCGGATTAGGTTTATTTCCCTGATGGGTTGAGCTTGGATGATGATGATGATGATGATGATGATGATGATGATGACAATAATAAAATAATGATAACATTAATAATAATAATGATGATAATAATAATAATAATAATAATAATAATAATAATACTGTAATAATAATAATAATAATAACAATGATTATAAAATAATAATATAATAACAACAACAACAACAACAATAATGATAACAATGACAACAACAACAACAACAATAATAATAACAATGACAACAATACTAATACTACTACTACTACTACTACTACTACTACTACTACTAATAATAATAATAATAATAACAACACCAATAATAACAATAACAGATGTATCCCGTATCCGCGTAACACACAATGTGATCGAGACAATTTCAAAGAATCTTCTCAGAAGTATTGAACTCAACCCACATGACCCGCCACCCCCCCCCCCCCTATTGTTATCATCTACTGCCCCTAAATTCCATTTTATTTACGGTTATGGAAAAGCTAAAAGAAATCACCTTTTAATAGATGTTCAAGAACTATTAATAATTTTTGATATATTAATAAGTTAAGTTGCATTTTTTCGTTCGTTCGTGTTAGATTGTTCTACGTTACGAAAGCACGGGCTCTTGCGTTTGCAGCCCGTAAGCGAGTTGCAATTGTAATTGTTGAAGAATAGTATAGTATATTATTATTATTATTATTATTATTATTATTATTATTATTATTATCAGCTAAGCTATAACCCTAGTTGGAAAAGCAAGATGCTATAAGCCCAAGGGCTCCAAAAGGCAAAAATAGCCTAGTGAGGAGAGGAAACAAGGAAATAGACTACAAATAATAATCAAAATAAAATATTCTAAGAATAGTAACATTAAATTAGATCTAGAAAAAGAAGTTTATTAGAAAAAGAAAGAGTCAAATATACAATAATAAAATTTCTGAAACTTCTTTGATTTATTGGATAAGACTAATGAATTTGATCCACAAGAACATAAGAGCCAATATGTAACCGAGTAATATAATGATCATCTACTTGTTAAGCTACAACCCTAGTTGGAAAAGCTGGATGCTATAAGCCCAGGGGCTCCAACAAGGAAAATAGCCCAGTGAGGAATGGAAACAGAGTAACATGAAGCAACAACATTAAACTAAATATCTCCTATATAAATTATAAAAACTTTAACAAAACAACAGGAATAGAAACAAGACAGAACAGCGTGCTCGAGTGTATCCTCAAGCAAGTATAGTATAGTATAGTGCAGTATAGTACAGTGTAGTATAGCATAAAATAGTATGGTATAGTTATGGATTGCTAGCAGGTACAAAAAAATAAATAAATAAATAAATATTGATCTGAAAATTAAAAAAAAAAATAGAACGAATTGAAATGAATAACGATGTTGAAGAAATAAGTATCGCATAAACTATGGGCTTCTGAACTTCCACCGTATAGGAGTTGTTATTACATGCATCGTTGTTTCCTGAAATATCAATTGATAATGTATATTACTCTTTTCAATGAATAAACAGGAGTACATACTGCTAATGCCGAATAGTACGTCATCGGAAGAAACAACGGTTACATTATAGAAGTTTTACTGGTATAAGTTTACTGTGTATATATATATATATATATATATATATAACGGATTTTGAGCGAAGCGAAAAATCTATTTTTGGGTGAGATGGCCATGTCGTCCTGATGGAAGTTCCTATAGGGTAGCTTCCTAGGGTATATTACAACTACGGCGATATTCCCAGAGAATTTACCTTAAGGTACCAGAATTCTAACTCCTGGAGCGAGTATCCCTCGTGAAAGGGATATCGCGACATATCAGAGGACGTATTCTAGACACGTCACATGGCAATCTACATCCTGGACAGAGATTTCGTCTCGTAGGAGGTGATTGACGAGATACGAATTCGGGAAAGAAAAAGGGGGAGCCGCTCCCAAGGCTTCCCTATCCCCCGATTCGTATGCGTGCCTGGCGCCAATCCTGGCGCCATCTGTATTCCTTGTAGCGTACACGAGGTGCTACAGATACTGTATGTAGGGAGGGGTCCTACAGCCCTTTCTTAGAAAGGCAAGGGCGGGTCCATCAGGACGACATGGCCATCTCACCCAAAAATAGATTTTTCGCTTCGCTCAAAATCCGTTTTTTGGGCTCAAGCCATGTCGTCCTGATGGAAGTGTACCAGAGCATTACTGTATCTGTGGATTCTCAGAACGTGCCGTACTCCCCGGAGGTAATTTTTTCCCGGTCGACTAGACCTAGAGACCTAAGATGTTACCGTTATACATCTTTTCAACTAACTATAAACTATGTTAGAGCTTCCTGCCCCCTACAGGGAAGGGTCCTACTAGACTCTGGAAAAGTCTCGAAGAGTACATATATCTATGTATGAATACCAGGCAAGCTAATATAGTGGTCTCGCCCTATATTAAGTAAAGCATAGTTTGTAGAGGACCACTGCGTCAATATGAAATATCGACCAGTTTTCCGCACAATACTTGTATTGGACAAAGGTTTTATATCCGCATAGGAGGAAAACCAATGCAACATAGCTTGCATAAAGGAACAATTCTATTAGAATTATCCCAGATAAGGTACATAGAATGAATGCTCAATTATACCAATAAATTGACACAGGTGAAGGAGACGCAAGGTACTCAAGAACCAGATTATTGACAGGCAATAAATAGACAGGTTAACCACAATATATATATATATATATATATATATATATATATATATATATATATATATATATATATATATATATATAAGAAGAGGATAACCTAAAACTTTAAGCATAAGTATGATAGTAAACAGAGCTTGTTTGTCTGAAAGAAAAAACATTAGATGCCACTTTCAAGATACCGAGGTATCAAAGTCATAAAAGCCTGTATTACAAATCAATGACATTAGCGTTAGAAACGCTCGGCACACATGTCTGCACTTATGCTAGGTTCACCTTCGGAAATGGAACAGTCTGGATGGGCAACACAGTGCCCTCACTTAGTTTGTAGTACAGTATGTAACTACACACTCACCCTGGAATTAATCGTCCCAATTAAGACCACTGTTCCTCGCAGAGTTAAACAGTAGGGTTAACACCGCGACCCACTGCTACCACAGATCTCTTTTAGTTCCTCTACTTGCTTCGCATAGTGGCGAAAGAACACTCTGGAAGACTTCCAGCCAGTGTATGAACGGAGATGTTCAAAATCCATACAATTAAAGAAATTTAAGAATGAGGCAACTTTCCTCGGATCGTGACCTGCGGGTGTATTGTCAGGATCCGCTCTGCGAATAAAATATGTGATTTTCGCTCTGAGTTGATTCAGAGATAAATTGGAGCCTGATGTTTCTCCCCTGAATAGTTGACCACCCTTGAAGTCTGAAGTTCTATGAAGATAGACCTTTAGGCATTCTACTGGACATAGAGATGCATCTTCTTTCAGAGGGCAGATTCTCAAGGGACCCCACCTGTTGGTGGGTAACTCATTCTTTGCGAGAAACGTAGGATCCGGAAACAGGTTCAGTTCTTCCCCATCCAGGAACTGAACACGACCTGCCTCTCTCGAGAGGCTACAATCTCACTAACCCTGGCCCCGGACGCGAGTGCAAAATAGGAAAATAACTTTTTGTGTCAAATCCTTTAACGCACACTCTTCATTGCTCAACAGAAAAGCGAAATGAAGAACTTGTCTAAAGACCATGAAATGGGCTTTGGAGGTGCTGAAGGTCTGAGCCTAGCACAGGCTTTCGGGACTTTATTAAAGATCTCGTTACCTAGGTCGACCTGGAAGGCATATAGAATGGGTCTTGTCAAAGCAGACTTACACGCTGAAATCGTGTTCGCTGCCAACCCTTGACCATGGAGGTGGGGAAAAAAGATAAGCAGAAGTCTGTCAAGATCTCCTGCGGAATCTTCGCCTTGACAAAAGGCCACCCATTTTCTCCAAGATGACTCATATTGCCTTCTAGTAGATTTGCACTTATATTCCTCAAGGAAGTCTATACTGGCTTTCGAAATCCCGAAACGCTTTCTCACCGCTAGGGAGAGAAAATCATGAACTGCAGGGTCCGGGTTTTCTGTAATGAAGCGCAGACAGTTGACTTCTGGACTCGCCGAGTCAGAACTGGATCTGGTAGTGGTACAAACTTCAGCTACAGTTCCAATGCCAGGAGGAACCACACGCTGTTCGGCCACTTGTGGGCCACTATTGCCGCTACCTTTGGAAGGATCTCAGTTTGTTGAGGACCCTCAACAGAAGGTTGTGAGGAGGGAACAGATAAATCTTGGACCATCTGTTCCAGTCGAGGGACATCGCGTCCACTGCTTCCGCTAAGGGGTCCTCGTACGGGGCACGTGCAGGGGCAACTTCTTGTTGTCTTTCGTCGCAAAGAGGTCTATCTGCAGTTCTGGGACTGATTCAGAATGAAGGAGAATGATCCTGCGTCTAAGGACCATTCCGACTCTATCGGTGTGAACCTGGATAGAGCGTCCGCTGTCACATTGCGGACTTCTTGAAGGTGAACTGCCGACAGGTACCACTTCTTCTTTTCCGCCAATCGGAAGACGGCCAACATCACCTGGTTGAGAGGTGGTGACCTCGATCCTTGTCGATTCAAGTATCTCACAACTACCTCGCTGTCTATCACCACTTTATGTGGAACGAATGACGCGGGGAGACTTTCTTTAAGTTAAGGAGCACTGCCCTAGCTTCTAGAAAGTTTTATGAGAAAGGTCTTGAATAGCCTGGACCAAGTCCCCTGGACTTTTTTCCGATGAGAGTGACCTCCCCATCCCTCCTTCGAGGCGTCTGAGTGAATCGTCACCGACGGGGGAGGTGGCTGAAGAAGAACCTGACTTCTTTAGATGTCTGGCTTGGGACCAAGGCCTGAGAAGAGTACTTAGCCGAAGCGGCTGATCTTCTCAGATCTCTTCACGTGTTTGATGCATAACTTCTCCAAACTCCGATTGCATCCTTTAGCTGTGCTCTTAGCACTGGGTCTGTCACCGAAGCAAACTGGAGAGAGCGCAGTACTCTCTCCTGCTCGTGTCTTGATATCCTTTCGGAATCTTGAAGTCTCTTGACAGAACCCGCTATCTCCTTCCTTTTCTTCGCCGGGGTGGAGAAACAGTGTGACAAAAGGTCCCAGTGGATCTTAGCCACTGGAACTTTTGAGATGGAGAAAGTCGAGACTTTTTCTGTTGATCTTGAAGCCTAGGTACTCTAGGAACTGGATCACTTGACTGGAAGCTTGCAAGCATTCTGTCTCGGATGCTGCCCACACCAACCAGTCGTCCAGGTAGGCTACTACCTGAATTCCCTTTAGGCGAAATTGTTTGAGAGTTACGCTCGCTAGCTTCGTAAAAATCCTTGGGGCTATGTTTAGCCCGAATGGCATGGCTCCGAAGGCGTATAGTCTTCGTTGTAGCCTGAACCCTAGGTAGGGGGAGAGTCGATGGCTAATTGGAATGTGCCAGTAGGCGTCTGACAAGTCTATATAGACGGAATATGCCCTCTTGGGCAGTAAGGTCCTTATGTGTTGCAGTGTTAGCATTTTGAATTTGCAATTCACTATGAACTTGTTAAGTGGCGACTTAACAAGTCTTTCTTGGGAACACAAAACAGCCTCCCTTAGAAATTGATGGGCTTCACCCTTTTTCTCCAACAGTTCTTGAACGTACTCCTCCATAACGGGGGTGGAGTGTTGGAAAAACCGAAGGTACGGGGGTGGAGTGCTGTACCAGCTCCCGCCTAGTCCATTCTTGAGTAGGCTGTGGGCCCAGGGATCGAAGGTCCACCGATCCCGAAATTTCAGAAGTCTCCCTCCTACCGGTATCACCTCACTTGGACTGCCGTCCTGAGTTCTTGCCTTCCTGACCACGACCACCCCTGAATCCCCTTCCCCTTGAGGGGCGTCTAGACGAGCCTCTGGCTGCTCCTCTAGGCTTTGCTCGAAAGGAAGTAGACTGCCCTTCGAACGCTGGGGTGAATGCCGTGGACTGTGTCGACACGGCCTGGGGTACCCACTGATAGGTGGTCGGGGTTTGTGCCACGATCTGGGGCACTGGGGGCAATGGCAATTGCAGTTGCTGTTGCTGTCTAAGAGGCTTGGCTGGCCGAGAAGGTAGCCTAGTCCTCATAGTCTTCCTCTTTGGTTGAGGACCCTCATCCGGGGAAGACTTTCTTTTGATAGCCAGGCCCCACTTCTGGAGAAGGTTCTATTCTCCAAGGCGGCTTTATCAACAACTTCTTTGACCAAGTCGGTAGGGAAAAAGGTCTTTTCCCCAAATGTTGGAGGAGATTAGTTTCTTTAGCTCATGCCTCACCGTAGCCGAGGTAAACACGAACCCCCTACAAGCTCTCCTTGCCTTGACAAAGCCATAAAGGTCCTTCGTCACTGTGGCCAGATGAGGCTTGGCCACTACCATGAACATTTCATGGACCTTGGGGTCACTTGCCATCGTCTCGAGAGTAGTCTGAAGAGACATTGAGGCAGTCAGTCTATCTTTTGTATCGAACTCACTTCGCAAAAGAAAGTCAGACAGCTTAGGGAGGTCCTTGCCGAACTGACGTCCGGCAATATCAGCCTCCAACTTCCCCACTGAGAACGTAAGATGGACGTCCTTCCAGTCTTTGTGGTCCATAGGCAGGGCCAGCGACAAGGGTTTACACTCCTCTAGGGAGGGGCAAGACTTGCCGGCCTCGATTGCTTTTAGTACAGCCAGAAACCCTTTCTGTAAAAGGGGGAAGGCTCTAGTAGGCGAGGACACAAAGGAAGGGAGCTTCCTATTCAATGCAGCTACCTTTGAGTTAGAGAAGCCCCTCTCTTTCATCGAGGATGAAAGTAGAGCTTGAGCTTTAGCATGGTCCATCACTATGACCTCCTTCGGCTCTGTCTCCTCCTTTGAAGCTGGTTCCTTCCTCAGCCGGACATAACAGTCCGGATATGATGCCTTGCTGGGCCAGAATTCCACCCTCCAGGGGAACTGAGCCCAGCTTATCCGAGATGACGATCTTTCCAGTCGTCATCGGCATGTGCTCAGCATACCTCCATGCATGGTTAGCATCTGAGCACAAGGGAAGGTCTTTCACATTGAGCTTTTTCTGGGGCCCATGTGATTCTGCAAGGCACTGCATTCGCAGTTCCATTGCAGCCGCCTTCTCCTGATTCTCCTTCTGCATTTGTTGGATCATTCCAACAATAGAAGAGAGGGCCTGTCACAGCTCTACTGGGAGACCGGCCGATGTAGAGGGGCTTGAACTTCATCCTGGGCTTCTGCCAGGAGGTCTTCCTCCTGACACCCGTCCACATCAGACATCCTGTCATTTAGCTGGATGTCTTGCATCGCGACCGCGACTTCAGCATCCACCTGGATCTGAACTTAGGGGATCTCCTCTTGAGGCTGGGGAATCACTGCATCAGCTGATGCCTTAATGAAAGGATACGCCCTCATCTTCTCACTTGGAAGATAAGGGCCAGAAGTGTTCTTTTGGAAGCCCCTTACCCAGGTACGAAGCTTCTTCCTAGCTATTTAAATGTCTCATTAATCAGGTTAGTGCACACAGTACATACCTGAGGGTCCCAATACCGGAGATCATCCTTGGAGACAGCGTATGCTGCGTGTCTCCTACAAAACTCATGTCCGCAGAGGTTCTTGCTGCTGACATTGCAGAAAGCACTTCCCCACTTCGGAGTGTCCTTCTGTAAAGAGAAGAAATTTCCATGAGTATCAAGTGAACTATGTATCACTGGATATGCATAGTATAGCATAACAATTCAGAAAGGAGAGACACACACTTGTGTTTCCCTCACAACCCATTGTTGCAGCCTTCCAGATAATAAAATCAAAAATGGTTTATCTCTTCTAGAGTAACCAATGCTAGGTTTCCAGAGGAAATAGGTGGAGCTCACACCTAAGCAATGATTTTAAAATCCTGGATAATAGACAGGGAAGAACTCAGCTTCCTATCTGAGGGCAACAGCAAAGGGATGTGCAAGAAAACACAATAGTGTTAGAAGATACAGTGCTGTACCAAAACCTTTACTATAGTTTTCTTCTTACTGTATATGCTATACAGAAGAATACTAGTACAGTATAGGGGGATGTGTGCCGGCCTGCCTTTGCCGGCCGGCACACACCACAACTAGCTTTAAAGTATACTACTTAACAGCTATAGGGCGGCAGCACTCTGGTTCAAATGCCTGTGCCGGTCGGCAGCAACTGCCGGCCGGTAACAGCCAGTGTTGGCCGGCAATGGCTGCCGGCCAGCAACTACACAAGGTAGTACCCAGCTGCCGGCCACACTCTTGGTGACCGGCAGACAAGGACTGACATAAGCCGGCCGGCAAAGCTACAAGACCGATGCCAGCTGGCAGCAAAAGAACCAGAGGACTACACCTGCCCGGCTGCCGGCCTCATAGGCCGGCAGCCGGGACAGGTACAGCACTAGAAGAAAAATAGAATGGATGCCGGGATAAGAGTGTACACAACCTCCAAGCCCGGCAACCGAAAGAGTG
>NC_090738.1:36253360-36285860 GCF_036898095.1 Palaemon carinicauda
TACTGGTAAGCCCTGTCCACATGATCGAGCATGCCCGATGGACAAACAGTGATACCAGACCACAGTAGTTAGTGCAAACGAGGGTTGACGTAAGAAGCGGAAAAACTAAAGGCAGGGATCTGGCAACACTGTATGATGCCAGATCCCTGTCTGTGGTTTTCCTGCTTCTGACGTCATTAACCCTCATTCTTACTAACTATTGTGGTCTGGTATCACTGTTTGCCCGTCGGGCATGTTCGATCGTGTGGACAGGGCTGTAGATTCTACTGTGTGATATAATTTAGCTCTGAACTTTCGGGAAAACGGGTCCCAGGAAATATAAGAGGATGAGCGACGAATTACGGAAGAAGACTGGAGATAGACCATCTATGAGTTCACATCTTAGTGGAGACATAATTTGTGACGTGTTGAGATACTGAATTTTAAACTTCATTTACGCTTCTAGTTTTTAGGAGAAAACAAGGTATTCTTGGAAGATCTAATATCATCAAAAGCTGTGTTACAGATTATCATCTTTTACGATACGTCCTGGACGCTCAAAATTCGGCGCTGAGCTTCGTCGTCACCTGTTCTCACCTCATAGACTTATAAAGATAAGGGTTGTACCATCTTACGAATTTATGTAGATTATTATTATTAGGTGAACTGCGAGTATTTTATGAATCTTGTAAAACACTGTATGTACTTTTATTTATTAAATATAATTATTCTATTGTTTTCTAGCTATTATTTTCTTTTGCTCTTACTGTTTTGCTATCCATACTAAATAATAATTAATAGAATGAGACATTAAAGTAGATACTACATAATGTACGTTTTGATATAGCTGACGGTCTTCTTCTTCTTCTCTGTCTGCATCTTTTCCCACTTCTATGTGGGGTCTATATTTCTGGTCACCTTTCTCCATCTACATCTGTCCCACACCTCATCACCGGTTAATCCCTTCGATCGCAGGTCATCCTTGATACAGTCCACCCACCTTGGCTTTGGTCTCCCTCTCCTTCTCGTTCCCTGTACCTCCATTCCCACCACTCTCCTCCCAATATACTGTTCATCTCTTCTCATGACATGACCGTAACACATCAGTCTACTTTCTTGGATCTTATCTGATAGTTTTCTAACTCCTGTGGTACCCCTAATTATTTCATTCCGTATCGTATCTCTTCTTATCACCCCACACATCCATCTCAACATTCTCATCTCTGCCTCATCCAGTTTCTTCTCTTCTGTCTTCTTTTTTGCCCACGTCTCCGCTCCATACATCATTGCCGGTCTCACAACTGTCCTGTGTACTTTACCTTTCAACTTAACCCCTATTTTCCATTCTTCCATCCTGCTTGTATTCTGTGGTTTATTTCTGCCCCCAGATCGCCATCCTCTGCAACTATTGATCCTAAATACCTGAAATTTTCAACTCTTTTCAATCTCTCTCCTTGTAAACTAACTTCTCCATTTTCGCCATTTTTCAATCTCAAATACTCTGTCTTTTTCCAGCGGATCTTCAATCCCCTATTTTCCATTTCTCTTCTCCACTCCTCCAGTTTCTCTTCTACTACGTCTTGCCTAGTGCTACACAGTATAACACCATCAGCAAAAAGCTGACGGTATACATATATATATATATATATATATATATATATATATATATATATATATATATATATATATATATATATATATATATATATATATATATATATAACTCACAAGGAAACATGATGTTCAGATGCAAAAGGAAGACAGGAACAATTAAAACAGGAAGAAATCCTGATTATCTTCATCTTACTTCTTCCAGTAAGACGAAACAAGTCAGGATTCACTTATATCCTAATTTTTCCTGTGGCTCTTTTGCATGAATATATATATATATATATATATATATATATATATATATATATATATATATATATATATATATATATATAGCATATATATAGGCCTACATATGAGATAGATAGTGAGTTTATATATATATATATGTATATGTATGTATATATATATATATATATATATATATATATATATATATATATATAAATAAATAAACTCACTCTCTATCTATCTCATATATATATATATATATATATATATATATATATATATATATATATATATATATATATATATATATACATGAGATAGATAGATAGAGAGTGAGTATATATATATATATATATATATATATATATATATATATATATATATATATATATATATATACAATATATACATATATATATATATATATATATATATATATATATATATATATATATATATATATATATATATACATATATATATATATATATATATATATATATATATATATATATATATATGAGAGAGAGAGAGAGAGAGAGAGAGAGAGAGAGAGAGAGAGAGAGAGAGAGAGAGAGAGAGAGAGAGAGAGAATTTTCATCTTTAAAGGTCACATATATTGATCCAAATTTAATCATTTTATTTTAATTATTTTCATTGCTGTTGTAAAAAAAATGATAATTAATGCATAATTCCTATCTATACACGTATATTAATATAAGACCAAACTTTTTTCGTAGAAGTCAATGTCCCTGTGAATATCGTCATTGTCATAAGAGTTGACCTACATAATTCGGATTCTTCTCTGATTCTTTTCTTGGAGCTGTCGATGACATCTTCTTTACCTCTCTCAGGCGAGACATTAAAAGAAAAAGAGGTCCATTTTAGGGGGTTTTTTGGGGGGAGACGTTATTGAAGGGACATAACAATAAATATCAGAGGTAATTATTTTTCCCGGAACACATTTCCAGAGAAAACCGCCATTTCTACGTAGAAAATTATTGCGGTCATCTGTTCTGTGGTAGACGTTTGTTGCGATGCCACTGCAAAGTTCACGCTGAATTATTCTTTTAATGCAAATTGCTCTCACCACCACCGCCACCACCATCTCTCTCTCTCTCTCTCTCTCTCTCTCTCTCTCTCTCTCTCTCTCTCTCTCTCTCTCATGAATCTTACTTTGGTGGTTATTCTTAAGATCTGCTAAGCATAGTACTTTGATCTCAGATTTCTTTAATGAAAGTGTACTTAAAAGTTCATCATCTTTGTGTTTTAAAACTACATATTACTTCAGATTCTATCTTCATTTGCAAACTAACTTGATTATCAATCTCTCTCTCTCTCTCTCTCTCTCTCTCTCTCTCTCTCTCTCTCTCTCTCTCTCTCTCTCTCTCTCTCTCTCTCTCGGGTGAAAATTTGGTGATCTAAGTAGGAGATATTAAAAGCTCTAAAATTTATTGACGTACCTAGTCACTGGTCAAATGAAGTGGGTTGTAACCGCTAAACTGAGAAGATAAGTGGGAAAAAATCATTTCTATTCGTCATCTTATCCTAACTGAAAATGGGAGGAGGACCTCAAAGAATGTTTTCTCTCTCAGTGGGAATGGTTCATTAGAGTCCCCTGTCTGTTTGTATTAATCATTGATTCGCACCATTCCAATATATCATTATATCAGTAACATTTAACAAACAAACCTGCATTGAAAATCCTCTATTTTACATTAAAAAGTCTCGGATTTAAATGTAATTAATTACATCTTAATTAGGGAACATATCCAGTTAGGTGTATTAGCTCAGTAGTAAGGCTCTTTCATTGCTGACCAACCAACCCAACGTTTAAGGCTTAGAGGCCGTTCATGAATGGCATAGGCAAGGGGCAGTGATATTGCCCAAGAGAATGACCATATATACATATGATCAGCGCCCAACCCCACTCCACCCAAGCTAGGATCAAGGAGGGCCAGGGAATGGCTCCTGATGGCTCAGCAGGTAGACCTATAGGCTCCTCCAAACCAACTATCCATAGCTCACAAGGATGGTAAAATTTCAGCGACCAAATGAACTAACGAGTTTGAGCAAGACTCGAACCCTAGGCAAGTACGCTACCACCAGACCACCACAACCCTGAATTGGCACTATCATCAGCTGGGATAAACAAAAGAGGGTAGCTTATACCAGACTTGCAGAGAGAACAACCGGGTGGTAGCGTCCTTAACTGGTGATTGTCAGACTGAGGTTCGAGTCCTGCTCAAATTCTTTAGTTCCTTTGGTCACTATAACCTCACCATCCTTGTGAGCTAAGGATGCAGGGTTTGGGGGAAGGCTATAGGTCTATCTGCTGAGTCATCAGCAGCCATTGCCTGGCCCTACTTGGTCCTATTTTGGGTGAAGAGGGGCTTGGGCGCTGGTCATATGTATATATGGTCAGCCTCTAGGGCATTGTCCTGCTTGATAGGGCAATGTCACTGCCCCTTGCCCCTCCCATTCTTGAGCGACCTTTAACCTTTAAATGAAGAAAAATTATTATAGTAAACAGATATTTACGTGAATGAATACATGAACTATTAACACATGCACAATTGCACCTAATATGAGAGAGAAACTGAGTAAGTTATTGTTAGTTGAACGTAATCTTTCCAGAACTCCGAATAGAGATGGCCCGTTCCCGAGAATGTGTTCCATCGAACGGGTTTTCTGAAGTGAAGAATGTCCATGTATGGCAGCCGCGTCAAGAGTTATGCAAACGACGGTCGTTAGCATTGCGTTCAACTGTGGTCCTCTTGTTCCCCAATATTCCGTTTAGATCCGACGCAATAAAAATGGAGATGCGATATATTGATGGCAGTGAGGGAGGCTTTCAAGAGGGTTGCTGGCAGGGTGTGGAAAAAAAATAATGGCTTTAAGGTCAGGCCTTGAGTTTTGCGATGAATAACTATGATATTAAAATGAATAACCTTAGAAAAGGGTACAAGAAATAGCGTAGCAGTTTATGTACTTTTTTTTTTATTTTAACGGTGGGTCATAATCAAGACTAACTTTACGAAATTATATAAATGTATATATATATATATATATATATATATATATATATATATATATATATATATATACACATACATATATATATAAATATATATATATATATATAAATATATATATATATATATATATATATATATATATAGTGTGTATAAATAAACACACACATACACATATATATATGTATATATACAGTATATACATACATATATATATATATATATATATATATATATATATATATATATATATATATATACTGTATGTATAAATACACACACATACATATATATATATATATGTATATAAATATACATATATATATATGTACATATATATATATATATATATATATATATATATATATATATATATATATATATTATAGTAAACAAATATTTACGTGTATCTGAATACATGATCTATTAACACATGCAGATATATATATATATATATATATATATATATATATATATATATATATATATATATATATATATATATATATATATATATATATATATATATATATATATGTATACATACACATATATATATATATATATATATATATATATATATATATATATATATATATATATATATATATATATATATATATATATATATATATATATATATATATATATATATATATATATATATATATATATATATATATATATATATCCAGTTACGCTCAGCGGCATTACCAGATGTATAACTACTCTGAACTAGACTGTATTTCCCCGTCCCTCGGGTGAGGGGAGAGCGAGTACTCATACACTGGCGAGCAGGGGTTCGTGGGCGTGCATATTTATCCAAATATTCAGAAGTTACTTTTGACGGGTTGCGTATACCAGTATATCATATTTTCTAATCACAAAATTTAGGAATTTCTGAGGATCGTCAGAGAAATAAACACAAAATCAAAGAATTCTTGAAAATTGTCAGAGAAATAAACAAAAAATTTAGGAATTTCTCAGGATTATCAGAGAAATAAACACAAAATTGAAGAATTTTTGAGGATCGCTAAAAAAAAATTAAAAAATTAAACAAAATTAAAGAATTTCTGAGGATCGTCAAAGAAATACACACAAAATTGAAGAATTTCCGAAGATCGTCAGAGAAATAAACAATTTCGGAATTTCTGAGGATCGTCAGATAAACACAAAATTTAAGAATTTCCATGAGGATAGTCGGAGAAATGAACACAAAATCTAGGAATTTCCATGAGGATAGTCCGAGAAATAAACACAAAATCTAGGAATTTCCATGAGGATAGTCCGAGAAATAAACACAAATTCTAGGAATTTCCATGAGGATAGTCCGAGAAATAAACACAAATTCTAGGAATTTCCATGAGCATAGTCCGAGAAATAAACACAAATTCTAAGAATTTCCATGAGCATAGTCCGAGAAATAAACACAAAATCTACGAATTTCCATGAGGATAGTCCGAGATATAAACACAAAATCTAGGAGTTTCCATGAGGATAGTCCAAGAAATAAACACAAAATCTAGGAGTTTCCATGAGGATAGTCTGAGAAATAAACACAAAATCTGGGAATTTGTATGAGGATCGTCAGAGAAATAAACACAAAATCTAGGAATTTCCATGAGGATAGTCCAAGAAATAAACACAAAATCTAGGAATTTTCATGAGGATAGTCCAAGAAATAAACACAAAATCTAGGAATTTCCATGAGGATAGTCTGAGAAATAAACACAAAATCTAGGAATTTCCATGAGGATAGTCCGAGAAATAAACACAAAATCTAGGAATTTCCATGAGGCTAGCCCGAGAAATAAACACAAAATCTGGGAATTTGTATGAGGATCGTCAGAGAAATAAACACAAAATCTAGGAATTTCCATGAGGATAGTCCAAGAAATAAACACAAAATCTAGGAATTTCCATGAGGATAGACCGAGAAATAAACACAAAATCTACGAATTTCCATGAGGATAGTCCGAGAAATAAGTACAAATTCTAGGAATTTCCATGAGGATAGTCCAAGAAATAAACACAAAATTTAGGAATTTCCATGAGGATAGTCCAAGAAATAAACACAAAATCTAGGAATTTCCATGAGGATAGTCCGAGAAATAAACACAAAATCTAGGAATTTCCATGAGGATAGTCCAAGAAATAAACACAAAATCTAGGAATTTTCATGAGGATAGTCCAAGAAATAAACACAAAATCTAGGAATTTCCATGAGGATAGCCCGAGAAATAAACACAAAATCTGGGAATTTGTATGAGGATCGTCAGAGAAATAAACACAAAATCTAGGAATTTCCATGAGGATTGTCTGAGAAATAAACACAAAATCTAGGAATTTCCATGAGGATAGTCCGAGAAATAAATACAAATTCTAGGAATTTCCATGAGGATAGTCCGAGTAAATAAACACAAAATCTGGGAATTTGTATGAGGATAGTCCGAGAAATAAATACAAATTCTAGGAATTTCCATGAGGATAGTCCGAGTAAATAAACACAAAATCTGGGAATTTGTATGAGGATCGTCAGAGAAATAAACACAATATCTAGGAATTTCCATGAGGTAGACCGAGAAATGAACACAAAATCTAGGAATTTCCATAAGGATAGTCCGAGAAATAAGTACAAATTCTAGGAATTTCAATGAGGATAGTACAAGAAATAAACACAAAATCTAGGAATTTCCATGAGGATAGTCCAAGAAATAAACACAAAATCTAGGAATTTCCATGAGGATAGTCCGAGAAATAAACACAAAATCTAGGAATTTCCATGAGGATAGTCCGAGAAATAAACACAAAATCTAGGAATTTCCATGAGGATAGTCTGAGAAATACACACAAAATCTAGGAATTTCCATGAGGATATTCCGAAAAATAAACACAAAATCTAGGAATTTCCATGAGGATAGTCCAAGAAATAAACACAAAATCTAGGAATTTTCATGAGGATAGTCCAAGAAATAAACACAAAATCTAGGAATTTCCATGAGGATAGTCTAAGAAATAAACACAAAATCTAGGAATTTCCATGAGGATAGTCCGAGAAATGAATACATATTCTAGGAATTTCCATGAGGATAGTCCGAGTAAATAAACACAAAATCTGGGAATTTGTATGAGGATCGTCAGAGAAATAAACACAAAATCTAGGAATTTCCATGAGGATAGTCTAAGAAATAAACACAAAATCTAGGAATTTCCATGAGGATAGTCCGAGAAATGAATATATATTCTAGGAATTTCCATGAGGATAGTCCGAGTAAATAAACACAAAATCTGGGAATTTGTATGAGGATCGTCAGAGAAATAAACACAAAATCTAGGAATTTCCATGAGGATGGTCCGAGAAATAAACACAAAATCTAGGAATTTCCATGAGGATAGTCCGAGAAATAAACACAAAATCTAGGAATTTCCATGAGGATAGTCAGAGAAATAAACACAAAATCTAGGAATTTCCATGAGGATAGTCTGAGAAATAAACACAAAATCTAGGAATTTCCATGAGGATAGTCCGAGAAACAAACACAAAATCTAGGAATTTCCATGAGGATAGTCCAAGAAATAAACACAAAATCTAGGAATTTCCATGAGGATAGTACGAGAAATAAACACAAAATCTAGGAATTTCCATGAGGATAGTCCGAGTAAATAAACACAAAATCTGGGAATTTGTATGAGGATCGTCAGAGAAATAAACACAAAATCTAGGAATTTCCATGAGGATAGTCCGAGAAATAAACACAAAATCTAGGAATTTCCATGAGGATAGTCCGAGAAATAAATACAAATTCTAGGAATTTCCATGAGGATAGTCCGAGAAACAAACACAAAATCTAGGAATTTCCATGAGGATAGTCCGAGAAATAAACACAAAATCTAGGAATTTCCATGAGGATAGTCCGAGAAATAAACACAAAATCTAGGAATTTCCATGAGGATAGTCCGAGTAAATAAACACAAAATCTAGGAATTTCCATGAGGATAGTCCGAAAAATAAACACAAAATCTAGGAATTTCCATGAGGATAGTCCAAGAAATAAACACAAAATCTAGGAATTTCCATGAGGATAGTCCGAGAAATAAACACAAAATCTAGGAATTTCCATGAGGATAGTCCGAGTAAATAAACACAAAATCTGGGAATTTGTATGAGGATCGTCAGAGAAATAAACCCAAAATCTAGGAATTTCCATGAGGATAGTCCGAGAAATAAACACAAAATCTAGGAATTTCCATGAGGATAGTCCGAGAAATAAATACAAATTCTAGGAATTTCCATGAGGATAGTCTGAGAAACAAACACAAAATCTAGATACTTCTATGAAGATAGTCCGAGAAATAAACATAAAATTTAGGAATTTCCATGAGGATCGTCCGAAAAACAACCACAAAATCTAGGAATTTCCATGAGGATAGTGCGAAAAATAAACACAAAATCTAGGAATTTCCATGATGATAATCGGAGAAATAAACATAAAATCTAGGAATTTCTATGAGGATCGTCCGAGAAACAACCACAAAATCTAGCAATTTCTATGAGGATAGTCCGAAAAATAAACACAAAATCTAGTAATTTCCATGAAGATCGTCAGAGAAACAACCACAAAATCTAGGAATTTCTATGAGGATAGTCCAAGAAATAAACACAAAATCTAGGAATTTCCATGAGGATAGTCCGAGAAATAAACACAAATTCTAGGAATTTTCATGAGGATAGTCCGAGAAATAAACACAAAATCTAGGAATTTCCATGAGGATAGTCCAAGAAACAAACACAAAATCTAGGAATTTCCATGAGGATAATCCGAGAAATAAATACAAATTCTAGGAATTTCCATGAGAATAGTCTGAAAAATAAACACAAAATCTAGGAATTTCCATGAGGATAGTCCAAGAAACAAACACACAATCTAGGAATTTCCATGAGGATAGTCCGAGAAATAAACACAAAATCTAGGAATTTCCATGAGGATAGTCCGAGAAATAAACACAAAATCTGGGAATTTGTATAAGGATCGTCCGAGAAATAAAAACAAAATCTAGGAATTTCCATGAGGATAGTCCGAGAAATAAACACAAAATCTAGGAATTTCCATGAGGATAGTCCGAGAAATAAACACAAAATCTGGGAATTTGTATAAGGATCGTCCGAGAAATAAACACAAAATCTAGGAATTTCCATGAAGATCGTCAGAGAACTAACCACAAAATCTAGGAATTTCTATGAGGATAGTCCGAAAAATAAACACAAAATCTAGGAATTGCCATGAGGATCGTCCGAGAAACAACCACAAAACCTAGGAATTTCTATGAGGATAGTCCGAGAAATAAACACAAAATCTAGGAATTTCCATGAGGATAGTCCAAGAAACAAACACAAAATCTAGGAATTTCTATGAGGATAGTCCGAGAAATAAACACAAAATCTAGGAATTTCCATGAGGATAGTCCGAGAAATAAACACAAAATCTGGGAATTTGTATAAGGATCGTCCGAGAAATAAACACAAAATCTAGGAATTTCCATGAGGATAGTCCGAGAAATAAATACAAATTCTAGGAATTTCCATGAGGATAGTCCGAGAAATAAACACAAAATCTGGGAATTTGTATAAGGATCGTCCGAGAAATAAACACAAAATCTAGGAATTTCCATGAGGATAGTCCGAGAAATAAATACAAATTCTAGGAATTTCCATGAGGATAGTCCGAGAAATAAACATAAAATTTAGGAATTTCCATGAGGATCGTCCGAGAAACAACCACAAAATCTAGGGATTTCTATGAGGATAGTCCGAAAAACAAACACAAAATCTAGGAATTGCCATGAGGATCGTCCGAGAAACAACCACAAAATCTAGGAATTTCTATGAGGATCGTCCGAAAAATAAACACAAAATTTAGGAATTTCTATGAAGATTGTCCGAAAAATAAACACAAAATCTAGGAACTGCCATGAGGATCGTCCGAGAAACTAACACAAAATCTAGGAATTTCTATGAAGATCGTCAGAGAAATAAACACAAAATTTAGGAATTCCCATGAGGATCGTCTGAGAAATAAACCTTCTAACTATGTTTACGTGATACATACCTCCAAAGAGATAACAATCTCGAAAGAAAGTCTTGGAACTTCACAGGAAGTTCTGGCATTAGTCGTGGGTACGACAGTTAGAATTTGGTCGTCGTCCAGAACCGGACTTGAGTCCACACAAGTTTATTACGCAAAGGATCCAGTAATTTCATCAGATCGATTAAGATTTGGCTGTAAATTGACTCTCGCTTTACGCATTCTACCGGATGGTAGCGTCCTTGCCTGGTAATTGAGACTCGGGTTCGAGTCCCGCTCAAACTCGTTAGTTTCTTTTTCCGCTGCCACCTTACCATCCTTGTGAGCTTAGGATGGGGGAGGGGTGCGGTTGGAGGGGAGCTTATATGTCTATCTGATGAGTCATCAGCAGCCACTGCCTGACCCACCTTGGTTCTAGCTTGGGTGGAGAGGGGGCTTGGGCGCTGATCATATATAATATGGCCAGTCTCTCTCTCTCTCTCTCTATCGCAAACAATAAAATCTTTAAAAACTCTCCTTCAAACCATAAAATCTTTTAATTCTCTCTCTCAGGTTGATAGTAAGTGGACGGGTACTCCATTTCCCTCGGCGGAAAGCCATTTCTCACTCTGACGAGGTTTCTATATCCAAACTTAGTTTTAAAGGCTATTACCTGCAGTAGGTCATAAATACTTTATATATCAAGGAGCCTTTGATATACTAATACTGTGAACTGTAAAAAAAAAAAAAAAAAAACGTAATTTTTATCGGAAATTCTCCGTAAAAATATACTGTTCTCAGCCGTATTTCAGAAAATAACAGGCGACCGTAATTTTACCCTACTTTGTTATTATCTCTTACATATTGGTGACCGTAATATCACTCCTTAACGTCAATATATCAGTTTTGAAAACGGTAAAAGCATGGTAATAATTACTCCAGGATTTTTACAGTTTTCAAGGCGA
This sequence comes from Palaemon carinicauda, assembly GCF_036898095.1. NCBI lineage: Eukaryota > Metazoa > Arthropoda > Malacostraca > Decapoda > Palaemonidae > Palaemon > Palaemon carinicauda. The sequence continues at coordinate 36,265,244 of NC_090738.1, forward strand.
ATATTTAACAGAGTGCATGATGTGTATGTAATTTAGATTTATATTCTTTAAATTTTACTTTTTTCTATTTTTGCTTTTGTGTGGCTGGCTCAAGATGTTAACCTTCAACCTCTCCGAAAGTATTTTCGGATTGTTGCTGAATTTATGCCATTCCAATCCTGACTATGACCTACTACAGTTGACTAATTACCAGGTACGTAATTCGCTGCTATTCATTTTAATCTTTAATTACCTCTTTTGTAGTTTCATTATTTCCTTTCCTCACTGGATTATTTTCCCTGTTGGAGCCCTAGGGCTTATAGCCTTTTGCTTTTCCAACTAGGGTTGTAGCTTAGTAAGTAATAATAATAATAATAATAATAATAATAATAATAATAATAATAATAATAATAATATTATACGATACGGGATATACACAAATTTTCAGATCATTTGCTTAAATCATTTCTCCCTGGCTGAAATTGATTTCCGGTTTCTAACTAATAAGACCGAACTACGAATACCATAGATTAAAAAACTTCGATTTTGGATAATGCGATTGGTAGGCGATATAACTTCCTCATCAGACGAACGCCTGCTTTAATTAGTGCAGTTGAAACAGAGAATTTTACTTTCAAATTAAACAAAATACTACCAAATCTCATTTAGGAGAACCTCCGATTTCTGTTGGAACATAAGTGAATATATATATATATATATATATATATATATATATATATATATATATATTATACACACACATATATATACATGTGTGTGTATGTGTGTATGTATATATACTGTGTGTATATACATATGCATATATATACATATATACGTATGTACATATATTTACATATATATAAATAATATATTTATGTACATACATATGCTGTATATATACATAAACACATTATAAACACACACACTCATACATACATACATACATACATACATATATATATATATATATATATATATATATATATATATATATATATATATATATATACAGTATATATATATATATATATATATATATATATATATATATATATCATAGTCTTAATCAAAACACTGAGATGTACGTGCATATACCCAATGTAATCTGCAACCCCCCCCCCCCGGAAAAAAAGGCCGAATGGAAAAGTCCAAAGTACGTGGCGGTACATTTAGAAAAAAAAAATATTCCATCTAAAGTAAATAGCCTAAAGGCTGCAAGTTTCACACAATGTTATAAAAATTCCAATCCTCACCGAGAGATGCATTACGTATTTCAAATAACTTCTGGTAGGCTACGAGAGTATTTAAAAAAAAAGAGCTTCAACAGATAGAGAGAGAGAGAGAGAGAGAGAGAGAGAGAGAGAGAGAGAGAGAGAGAGAGAGAGAGAGATGGAGTGGAAATAAATTTGAAATTGGTAATGGAAGTGTATAGGGTTGGCCGAAGAGGAACATGATGGGAAAGAAAAATCTTGTGGAATGGAGGTCCATTTGAACCACGCCACTCATTTACCCTTGAATTATATGAAAAAGTTATATGGAATCTGACGTAACTCTCTATATTATTATTATTATTATTATTATTATTATTATTATTATTATTATTATTATTATTTTACTATTATTATTATTATTATTATAATAATAATTATTATTATTATTATTGGGTATTAAAATTCACAATTATGTGCGTTGCATATCTAAAAATAGAAGGGGCTTTCGCACTTATTTCTTTGGCTGAAGAGGCACAGACACAGCATCGTGTTTTATTCAAGTTATTATTATTATTATTATTATTATTATTATTATTATTATTATTATTATTATTATTATTATTATTATTATTATTATTATCAATAGCTAAGCTACAACCCTAGTTAGAAAAACAAGATGCGACAAGCCCAAGACTCCAACAGGGGAAAAAAATAGCCCAGTGAGGAAGGGAAATAAGGAAAAAAACTACTAGAGAAATAATGAACAAAATAATATATTCTAAAACCAGTAAAAATATTAAAACAGATTTTTCATATGCCGTATAAACTATAAAAAGAGACTTATGTCATCCTATTCAACATAAAAACATTTGCTGAAAGTTTGAACTTTTGAAGTTTTACGGATTCAAGTACCTGATTAGGAAGATCATTGCACAGCTTGGTCACAGCTGGAATGAAACTTCTAGAATACTAGAAGGCCTGACTATTAGTATTAACTGCATGCCTAATATTACGAACAGGATAGAACTGTCCACGAAGATCTGAATGAAAAGGATGGTCAGAATTAACTCAAAAGAAAAAAACCACTAAAGTATATTCTTATATAAAATTTAAAAATCATGTTTCTTTAACAGATTATTTACTCTTATTTCAACATATTAATTCAATCTTCGATACGAAACAAATACTATGATTCTCATAATACCATTGATTACATAGCGTTACAAAATATCAGACTGATTATTGGTTGTTGATTTTACCTTTTATTGAGAAAGAAAAATGATCAAAAACATAATTACTCGCTTGACCCGAAATGTTTTGCTTCTGGGAATTATATTAGCGCTCTCTCTCTCTCTCTCTCTCTCTCTCAACTCCTATACTATCAGTTTGTTTACTCGACACAAAGTATCACACTAGGCTTTTTTCGCCAGCAGCGAGCCGTTGCTGCCGAAAATGGGAAACCGGAAGCTTGGTGCTCGAGATATTGTCTTCCCGACAAGACGGGAAGCATCGCGAGCATGAGTTCGGATGTAAGCAAACACAATGGCTGCAGCAAATAGGATGTGCACTTGCTTGGCGATCTTGTGTCCAACAAGCCTCAGGAGATAATAAAAAAAAATTGCTTTGTTCATTCTATGGTAGTTGTAGAATTCTCCAATTCACGTAATATTCAGAGAATATAAATTACTGTAACAGTCAGACAAGTTCGGGGCGCCATGATGATGTCAGCCAATCGGTTTTCTTTCAACTTTTTCCTATTTGCTCCTCGAACCGCGAGATCGTAGTGTGACGCTAGAAGACTTTCGCTCGCGACCATCGGCTGGGGGTTGGCGAAAACCTCGAGCAAGAAATGACTAGTGTGATTCCAGCCTAAGTGTGATAGTGTGTACATCTTCTGAGCGAGATGTACCACGGACTCGTGTGTCCAGCTGTACATTCACATCATACACAGTCCGTTCAACCGAATAGATTTAGAGTGGAATTGAAGATCTTGTCCTTCAGGCAATAGTGGCCTTTGAAACTAAACCAGGATAGAGTGCTCTCTTCAGGAGGGGAAATCGCTTTCCTTCAAAGGATCTACAACTCGCATCCAGTTATATCAAACCACTAAATGGAGAGAGAGAGAGAGAGAGAGAGAGAGAGAGAGAGAGAGAGAGAGAGAGAGAGAGAGAGAGAGAGGGGGGGGGGTTGAAAATAGGCAGTTAAGATGGCATTGCTTTAGATATTGACCACAATAGCATTATTTTTTTTACTATGAAGTTTTCACAAAGCAAATTAAATAAAGATAATGAAACTTATGGTAATAAATCATAATAATTATCAGTAAATCACGTGTATTTACGATACTTAACATTTTCTTGCTTGAAGGACGAAGGTAGTAGAATTTTTCATATTGAATCTTAAAAAAGCAGTGAAATTTGCATCTTAAAATTTTTAAAAATAATTTTCTTGTTATTAAATTACCTGACTGATCCAAAATTAACTACTCAGCCGCAAATGTATAACCGATTCTATTCGATAATATCATAATTGCTAATACTATTATTAGCTAGGTTACAACTCTAGTTGGAAAAGCAGGATGCTATAAACCCAAGGGCTCCAACAGATAAAATAGAACAATGAGGGAAGGAAATATGCAAACGGATAGAATAGTGAGACTGAGTGTACCGTCAAGCAAGAGAACTCTAACCCAAGACAGTTGAAGACCATGGTACAATATGCTTCCATCTAACTTGGCAGTTTCTTCCAATGAAATTCCAATGTGACTCCAGACAAAAAAGAAAAAAAAAATAATTTACCTTTGGTATTTCTATTTCCAAATTTCTTGAAAAGGCTCAAGGGTTCTGAAATGACTTGCACATCACGAGAAACTTCTATACTAATTATTTACGGAAGAAACGCTTACAGTTAGAGTACAACTGAATTGGAAAAAAAAAAAAACTATAGCAGTTGCCTTAAAATAACAAACAACAAATGCAATGCAATACAGATATTTCGGATTTACTGAAGCATGATAACATCCGAGAATGGATAAGAGTGGATAGAAATACAAAAAAAGCCATCCAAAAGAAGAGAGTCAATTACAGCATTAACAGAATCCTCATAGCAAGGACTCCATCTAAGGACTTGTAGAAAAAGGCTAATTTGTTCTAAGTCCAATATATAGAAGAGTATCAGGCCCTGTATTTGGTGCAGGACTTGGAGTAGGCAGACCATGTATTTGATGCATGACCTGGAGAATGCAGGCCTTGTATTTGGTATAGGACCTGTACTTGCTCCAGGCCCTGTATTTGGTGCAAAACCTGGAGTAGGCAGGCAGGCGCTGTAGTTGGTGTAAGACCTGGAGTAGGCAGGCAGGCACTGTATTTGGTGCAAGACCTTGAGTAGGCAGGCGCTGTAGTTGGTATAAGACCTGGAGTAGGCAGGCGCTGTATTTGGTGCAAGACCTGGAGTAGGCAGGCGCTGTATTTGGTGCAAGACCTGGAGTAGTCAGTCGCTGTATTTGGTGCAAGACCTGGAGTAGGCAGGCGCTGTATTTGGTGCAAGACCTGGAGTAGGCAGGCGCTGTATTTGGTGCAAGACCTGGAGTAGACAGGCCCTGTATTTGGGGCAGGACTAGAAGTAGACCCCCGAGTTAGAATATAGAGAAATTAAACAGATGAGAAAGAAGACAAACAAGCAGCCATATTAATTAGTGAATGTATAGACAACAGCTTGAGGCATGCATGTGCTGAATAATGACGATGCGATTGAATTTGATAAAATGGGGGAAAGTTTGGTGACGTGCCCGGTTTGGTGGAGGGATTAAGTGAGGTCTGGTGAGAACTGCAGCTGCTGATCACAGTGAACTGTAAAGTAAGAGATGAGAACTAGTGAAGGAGGAAGGAATGGTGGAGAAATCTATTACGGTCTGCTCCGGGGGCAAGATCATCTGTTTCGTTAGTGATCAATATGTATGTATTAATTTATAGACGTTACCAACAGGCCACCACAACGTGGTGAAAGGGCTTGTGTATTGCCATGATCAGCAAAGCTATATACTAGCCATGGCCATCCATACTAGATTGGTTTGCAGTAGGCGATCAGACAAAAATCCCCCACCATCACTGATCGGCAGTTGGCCAGCGTGATGAAAACTAGCAAATCCCCAGACATGAATGTCTGAGGCCTTTGTTCTGCAGTGGACTGGAAACGGTTGTATTTGTTGTTGTTGTTGTTGTGTGTGTGTATATATATATATACTGTATATATATATATATATATATATATATATATATATATATATATATATATATATATATATATGATTTATATAAATCATATATATATATATATATATATATATATATATATATATATATATGATTTATATATATATATATATATATATATATATATATATATATATATATATATATATATATATATATATATATATATATAATGATTTCCTTTTTCTAGCACAGGTGATGAAATAAGAAATACCTTCGGTATATACATCTTGCAAGACCCGCGAGCGTAGATCGTTAAACCGATCACTGAAATGCCCTGTAGTTTATGAATCATAAATAAGCAAATCAAATATGAAAACAAACAGAGAAGGAATGTCCATTTCCTAGAACAATATGGAAAAACAAATATACGAGGTTGCAGTTTAAACCCCATATGTATCCAGTAAACACTACCAGTACACAGAAACTCCACCTCCTGTAAACACTTCCAGTATACACAGACATCTCATGTCAAATTTATTTAATAATAAACGCTTCAAGCAATTTTCATGATAGCTGGGGGATTGGTATTGAAGAATAAACAATTTAGAAAGAGTATAGAGTTCATGTTATCTGGGGGATTGTTATTGTTGTTATTGACGAGCAACCAATTTGGAGAGATTGGAGCATAGAGTTCCAGTAATAGGTCAAAGATAATGACATATTTTTTATTTCCAATTTTCTTGCCATGAATGTGGGAAACGAGAAATGATCCTACAATTAATAATTACCTCTGCCAATGAAGTTGGGAGGTGGATATGTTTTCGCCCCTGTTTTTGTTTGCATGTGTGTGTGTGTGTGTTTGTGAACCACTTCCAGGCCACAATTTTAATCGTAGAGTAATAAAACTTGCAGGAATTAACTGTTATGTAAAAAGTTGGAAATAATTAAATTTTGAAACGTCAAGGACAGAGGTCAAGGTCACGGTCAAGCAAAATGTCCAATTTACGTAATCAACCATTTGCAAGCCATCAAGATGATCAAATAACATAATTTTACTCCGGCATTTCAAGACAAGATCCTGTTAAAAGTCAATTTCCCATTGTCAAAGAATACGGAAGGAATAATATAATGCTTAGGACCTGCCCCCATCCTTCATAAAACCGTCGGAATCTCGTAAAACTAGTGACGAGGTGTTTCTGGCGTCTGTAATTCCCGTAAAAATCTCATATTTGTCAGCAAATTCCATTAACGTTCGCCACACTGCGAATCGACTGCTCATACTCATTTTAAATAATGGCCTTTGCGCCAGATGGATTGGATTTATTGAATTTGATCCGTATTAGGTAACAGGTTGACCAGGGCACCAGCCACCCGTTGAGATATACCGCTACAGAGTTATGGGGTCTTTTGACAGGTCAGACAGTACTACATTGATCCTCCTCTCTGGTTACAATTCATTTTCCCTTTGCTCAAACACTCACCGAATAATCTGGAGTATTCATTACATATTCTCCTCTGTCCTCATACACCTTACAACACTAAGATTAACAAACAATTCTTCTTCACCCAAGTGGTGACTGCATTGTAATTAGTCAGTGGCCCCTTTCCTCTTGGTAAGGGTAGAAGAGACTCTTTAGCTATGGTAAGCAGCTCATCAAGAAGTAGGACACTCCAAAATCAAACCATTGCTCTCTAGTCTTGAGTAGTGCCATAGCCCCTATACCAAGGTTTTCCTGTTGATAAGGGTAGAAGGGACTCTTTAGTTATGATAAGCAGCTCTTCTAGGAGAGGGACACTCCAAAATCAAACCATTGTTCTCTAGTCTTGGGTAGTGCCATAGCCTCTATACCAAGGTCTTCCAGTTGGTAAGAGTAGAAGAGACTCTTTAGCTATGGTAAGCAGCTCTTCTAGGAGGACACTCCAAAATCAAACCATTGTTCTCTAGTCTTGGGTAGTGCCATAGCTTCTATACAAAGGTCTTCCTCTTGGTAAGGGTAGAAGAGACTCTTTAGCTATGGTAAGCAGCTCTTCTAGGAGGACACTCCAAAATCAAACCATTGTTCTTTAGTCTTGAGTAGTGCCATAGCCTCTATACCAAAGTCTTCCTCTTGGTAAGGGTAGAAGAGACTCTTTAGTTATGGTAAGTAGTTCTTCTAGGAGGACACTCCAAAATCAAACCATTGTTCTTTAGTCTTGAGTAGTGACATGGCCTCTATACCAAAGTCTTCCTCTTGGTAAGGGTAGAAGAGACTCATTAGCTATGGTAAGCAGTTCTTCTAGGAGGACACTCCAAAATCAAACCATTGTTCTTTAGTCTTGGGTAGTACCATAGCCTCTATACCAAAGTCTTCCTCTTGGTAAGGGTAGAAGAGACTCTTTAGCTATGGTAAGCAGCTCTTCTAGGAGGCCACTCCAAAATCAAACCATTGTTCTTTAGTCTTGGGTAGTGCCACAGCCTCTATACCAAGGTCTTCCTGTTGGTAAGGGTAGAAGTCTCTTTAGCTATGGTAAGCAGCTCTTCTTGGAGAAGGACACTCCAAAATCAAACCATTGTTCTTTAGTCTTGGGTAGTGCCATAGTCTCTATAACAAGGTCTTCCTCTTGGTAAGGGTAGAAGTCTCTTTAGCTATGGTAAGCAGCTCTTCTTGGAGAAGGACACTCCAAAATCAAACCATTGTTCTCTAGTCTTGGGTATTGTCATAGCCTCTATGCCAAGGCCTTCCTGTTATGGTAAGCAGCTCTTCTAGGAGAAGGACACTCTAAAATCAAACCATTATTCTCTAGTCTTGGGTAGTGCCATAGCCTATGTACCATGGTCTTCCACTGTCTTGGGTTAGTTCTCTTGCTTGAGGGTACACTCAGGCACACTATTCTATCTTATCTCTCTTCCTCTTGCTTTGTTAGTTTTTATAGTTTATATCGAGAATATTTATATCAATGTTACTGTTTTTAAAATATTTTATTTTTCCTTGTTTCCTCTCCTCACTTGGCTATTTTCCCTGTTGGACACTCTGGGCTTATGGCATGCAGCTTTTCTAACTACGGTTGTAGCTTAGCAATGTCTTCTAATAAAGGCATCCTCTTCCACCGAACCTTTTCTCTCGATATCATCCTTCAATTTCCTTATCTCACCTTCTCTCTCTCTCTCTCTCTCTCTCTCTCTCCAAGCAAACAGATAAAATATAATCCTCTGCCAGCAGAACCACTCCCTCTCCCTCTACAAAAGAACAGAAAACTAATCTCCATATATGCAAGTAAGATTCGCTTATATGATCAAATAATCAGGTATTTTGTAATGTCTATAAAACCACATTTATAATAAAAAAGAAAACAATGATTTTTAAGGTCAAATTATCAATTTTTTTTAAATAACCCGTCAACAACCACACTCTCTCTCTCTCTCTCTCTCTCTCTCTCTCTCTCTCTCTCTCTCTCTCTCTCTCTCTCTCTCACACAATCCAACAACATAATTTTAAACTTAAAATTTTATGAAACAAGTTTAAAGGTTTAAAGGCCACTCAAGAGTGGCAGAGCCAAGGGACAGTGACATCACTCTATCGAGCAGAACAATGCCCTATAAACTGACCATACATACATTCAATCAGCGCCAAAACCCTTCTACACCCCAGCTAGGACCAAGGAGAGCCAGGCAATGGCTGCTGATGACTCAACAGATAGATCTATAGGCTCCCCCAAAACCCCCATCTTTAGCACACAAGGATGGTAAGGTTACAGCGACCAAAGAAACTAACGGGTTTGAGCGGGACTCAAACCCCCGTCTGGCGTTCACCAGTCATGGACGTTACCATATCGCCCACCACAGGAAGGACAAAAGCCTTAATGGCAATCCCTTTCTTACCTCAACTTTAAATTAATCTTGTGTTGAAATGAAGTTTATAATATTTATAACATACAGCAAATGCTCTAATGTCATGCTTTATCCAATTACATTTGTAATTAGTACCTGAACAGGCGCTAAGAACTTAATTTACTCATTAGGAAGACCAAGATTAAACTATTTCGGTGAGATTGATTAAACGTACTGTTTGATAAAAGCTAGTCCTAGGACCAGAAGGCCATTCAAACAAAAGGTTTATACTGGATGAACTTTAAAGTTGCATTACAAAATAGAAGTAAAAAAAGGTTTGACAGGAAACAGAATTATTATTATCATTATTATTATTATTATTATTATTATTATTATTATTATTATCATTATTATTATCATTATTATTATTATTATTATTACTACTACTACTACTACTAGTCAAGCTACAACCCAAGTTGGAAAATCAAGATAGTATAAGCCCAAGGGCTCCAACAGGTAAAAATAGGCAAGTGAGGAGAGGAAATAGGGATATAAATAAACGATATATGAAGTAATGAACAACTAAAATAAAATATTTTAAAACCAGTAACAACATGAAAACAGATATTTCATATATATATATATACCTATAGAAAGACTCATGTCAGCCTGTTCAACAACTTCTACTGATTCAACTACCCTATTAAGAAGATCATTCCACAACTTGGTCACAGTTGGAATAAAACTTAAAGAAAGGAAAGTAAAAGAAAAAGATATGGAGCAAGTGCATATGGGGGCCAAAGGAACATTGTCTTAGCGCGAGAGCCAGTGGTCTGCACCAACACTACAACGACACTTTAGTAAAGCCTACAGTACACCTAAAAGAGGTGCACAGGTGACACTTGGTGCAAGACCTTGAGTAGGCAGTGGTGCCAGATATGGGGATTTATCCCGAGATTTGGGGATTAATTCCTACATTTGGGAATTTATCCTAAGATTTGGGGATTTTAGATGACTGGTGACGAATTTTTTACATATTTCTATAAAGAAAAAGGAGATGAGTAAACCTTTATATTGTTGCAATTAGTTTACTTACAATTACATGAAGTATAGTGAGTAATTTCTACTGTATTTTAGAAGAAAGTATATTTCTGGAAATGGGGATTTTTTATCACCAGTTTTAGGGATTTTTAGACTAACCCATCTGGCAACACTGTCTAGAGGTAATATTACCTTTTAAACAAGGGAAGGATATTAACATTTATTTCTTGTAGAATCTTATCTGGGATATTTTCCCAGTTAGAGCCCTTGGGCTTTTAGCACCTTACTTTTCCAACCAGGGATATAGCTTAGCTAAAAATAATAATAATAATAATAATAATAATAATAATAATAATAATAATAATAATAATAATACATAGACTGTTAAATATTGAATATTGCCGAAATTTCTCTTCTTCTTGTTTTGTTAAAGTTTTTATAGTTTATAAAGGAAATATTTATTTTAATGTTGTTACTACTAAATTTTTCCTCGTTTCCTTTCCTCACTGGGCTAATTTCCCTGTTGGAGCCCCTGGGCCTTTAGCATCCTGCTTTTCCAACTAGGGTTGTAGCTTGGCAAGTATGATAATAATAATAATAACACCCCTCCCCCACTGTAAATAATAATAATAATAATAATAATAATAATAATAATAATAATAATAATAATAATAATAATAATAACCCCTCCCCAACTGTAAAAATAATAATAATGATAATAATGATGAAAATAATAATATCCCTCCCCCTACTGCTCTTCAAGGAATAAGTTAAGTGGTCCTGGTAAATGAGACAGTCTCCCTGTATCTTACTTGTTCTGATTCCCCCACACAAGAACCTCAATTTCATTTTTGTGGCTTTCCAAGGGAGTCTAGTATTTTTGATTAATTGATTTGAGGTTTTCTGGCATCCAGACATCTAAGGACCAGTATCTTCTAATTTCCAATCATGGTCAGGATCTTTCTTCTCATTAACCATTTTGAAATAAATTTTATCTATAATATCCAGAATCAAGATCTGGGTGGAACTAAATGAAGTAGTGTACATGAAGTTTGAATGTCTTTTATATACCTTTTTATTTCGTATTTCAAGTAATAAAAATTCCGATTTTTCTTCAGTTATACCAAGATAAATCACAAATTGGAAATTCTTAAAGTTAAAGCTAAAGAACTGAAACAGATTTTGAGCGAAGCGAAAAATCTATTTTTGGGTGAGATAGCCATGACGTCCTGATGGAAGGTTCCTTCAGTAGCTTCCTTGGGTATATTTAACTACAGGGATATTCCCAGAGAATTAAACTAAAGGTTATCACAGAATTCTAACTTCTGGTGTGAGTACCCTAAAGGTTTCCCTCTAGGATATCGTATATCAACAGGGGACGCATGTATTAACACGCCACATAGCTATCTGCACCCCATATAGAGTTAACACTTCGATATGGAAAGGTGGATAATAACTGGGGAGCCGTTCCACAGTTACACTCGTCCGTGGCTGCTTTTGGTACTCGAAACGTAAACAAATGGGCGCCATTGCTAAATGACGTCACGTCCGTCCTCATCCTGAGGCCAGCTTCTTGCTAATCTCCATGATACAGCAGGACAGGGCGGGGCCTGAAAGGCTGGACTAGAATAGACGGGAGGGTCCATCAGGACATCATGGCTATCTCACCCAAAAATAGATTTTTCACTTCGCTCAAAATCCGTTTTTGGGGCTCAAGCCATGACGTCCTGATGGAAGTGTACCAGAGAATTAATGTATCGTGGAAATTTTCCCCTTTTTATGTAAGTGCCAAGGGCTTTGAATAGAGGTATGTAATATGTCCTTGCTAGAGTTTCCGTGAAGATCCAGCTTCCTGCCCCCCTGGCAGAGAAGTCCTGGTGGACCATACCAATATCTCGAAGCGATCATTGAAGAGCTACTCACCCTGCGGAGAGTTCGTGCAGGACTCGGAGACAAGACACAAGGTTAATATTCGGGTAAGAATATTATCAAGCATAGGTAAGTGATAAACATTCACTACAATCCCTGGGGGAGAGATCAATCTGGTCTTGAAGGCAGGACGAAGGTAAGTATTCAGGTAGGAATATTACCACAGCATGAGTGAGTATATAATACAGGTATATCTATATTATTTTTCTCTTTCAGAAGGAAGGGGTTAAATGAAACTATGACAATCATATATTTCATAATAATAATAGGAGCGGAGAGAGACGCACATGTAATAAAATAGACATTTTATTTCATAGATTGCAGATTATTGTGATAACAATTGCAATAATAAATGTAAAGTTTATTTACAATAATAAAGAATAATGTACATAGAAAATAAAAGACTTCAATCTTGAATCTGAAAAGAAATTTCACTTTTAGAAACACAAGTTCCAGAGGAACGTCAGTCTTTTTCAAAGAAAAAACACATCATGCCCTAGAGCATGTGGCACTCAGGTGAAGTCTATGACATTTCACCTTGGTAAGAACAGTCTATTAGAAACACTAAGTGTCCATGAAATCACTATGTATCACCAAAGGGTCAACACAGGCACCCGTAGAGTTAAAGTCCCAAGTAACTCACTGTTCTATGCAGAGTTAAACGGCAGGTTTCATAACACTAGCTGCGGCTACCACGAAATGTTTAACTTCATGCACTTGCTTCTCGTAGTGCTTGAAGAAAACGCGCGACGATTTCCAACCTGTGAAGCTCTTGAGGCTTTCAAAATCCATGCTCTGGAAGAAGTTCATAGAAGACGCAACTTTTCTAGGATCATGACCTGCGGGTGTACTGTCAGGATCCGCTCTGCGAATGAAGTAGGTGATTTTCGCTCTTAGTTGTTTCAGTGACAAGTCACTACCCGATGTTTCTCCTTTGAAGAGTTGTCCTCCACCGAAGTCTGAAGTTCTTCGAAGATAGACCTTAAAACTCTCCACTGGGCATAGAGAGACATCTTCCTTCAGGGGGCAGATTCTCCAAGGGCCCCATCTCTTGGTGGGTAGTTCATTCTTTGCGAGAAACGTCGGATCAGGGAAGAGGGTAAGCTCTCCTGTATCTGCGAACAGGATATGACCCTCTTCTCTTGATAATGCCACTATTTCACTGACTCGAGCTCCCGAGGCGAGAGCAAAAAGGAATATAACTTTTTGAGTCAAGTCTTTTAGAGGGCACGAATCGTTGTCCAGGTTAGAGGCAAAATGGAGCACCTTGTCCAGGGACCAGGAGATAGGTTTTGGCGGAGGTGCTGGGCGTAGTCTAGCGCATGCCTTTGGTAATTTATTGAAGATATCGCTGAACAGATCAATCTGGAAGGCGTACAGTAGTGGTCTAGTCAAAGCCGATTTGCAGGTGGAAATCGTGTTGGCTGCTAAGCCTTGTCCATGAAGGTGAATGAAGAAGGACATGCAAAAATCAATGGTGATTTCCATAGGATTTTTTGCCTTGACGAACGAGACCCACTTTCTCCAGGAAGATTCGTATTGCCGTCGTGTGTATTCAGTCTTGTATTCCTCGAGGAAGTCTAGATTTTTCTTCGAGATTCCAAACCTTTTCTTTGTAGCTAAGGAGAGAAAATCATGAGATGAAGGTCCCTGACTTTCAGTGATGAAGCGAAGACAGTCGACTTTTGTACTTGTTGAGAGAGAACTGGGCCCGGTAGGGGGATCAGCGTGGGCTGCAGCTCCAGGACCAGAGGGTACCAATTGCTCCGGGGCCACTTGGAAGCCATTAGAGCCGCTGTCCCTTTGAAGGTTCACAGTTTGGAGAGGACTTTCAGCAGAAGGATGGGGGGAGGGAACAGGTATATCCTGGACCATCTGTACCAATCCAGTGACATGGCATCCACTGCTTCTGCCTTGGGGTCCTCGTACGGGGCCACGTATCGAGGAAGTTGATTGTTGTCGCTCGTCGCGAAGAGATCGATCTGAAGTTCCGGGACTTGGTGAGAGATGAAGGAGAATGACCTTGCGTCTAGAGACAATTCCGACTCTATTGGGTTTGTCCGTGATAGAGCGTCCGCCGTCACGTTGCGGAATCCTTGTAGGTGAACTGCAGACAGGTGCCATTTCTTCTTTTCTGCCAGACGAAAGATCGGAAGAAGTACCTGATTTATCTGGGGCGATCTCGAGCCCTGACGATTGAGACATCTGACTACCACCGAGTTGTCCAGAGTCAGACGGATGTGGATCGAGGGAGGCGGGGAGAGTTTCTTCAGGGTGAGAAGAACCGCAATGGCCTCCAAGATGTTGATGTGAAACGTCTTGAATAGGGGAGACCATGTTCCTTGAACCTGTCGTTGGTGGGAGTGACCTCCCCAACCCTCCAGTGAAGCGTCCCTGTGGATGTTGATCGATGGAGGCGGGTGTTGAAGAGGAATGGACCTTTTCAGGGCCTTTGCTTCTGACCACGGCTTTAATAGTGAGCGAAGTCTGTTTGGAAGCCGTCTCGAGGTCTCTTCGAGCGATGGATGCGAAACGTCTCCAGACTCCCGCGGCATCCTTTAGCTGTGCGCGAAGCACTGGGATTGTCACAGAAGCGAACTGTAGAGAGCCGAGAACTTGTTCCTGCTGTCGTCTTGAGATCCGTTTGGATTTTAGAAGTCTTCTGACAGACCCTGCTATTTCCTTCCTTTTCTTCTGTGGAACGGAAAGGCGGTGTGACTGAAGATCCCAATGGATTCCCAACCATGGGAACTTCTGAGCTGGAGAGAGGCGAGATTTCTCGGTGTTTATCTTGAATCCCAGATGCTCTAGGAACTGGGTGACTTTGTTGCAGGCTCTTACACAATCTTCGGGCGATGTCGCCCAGATTGGCCAGTCGTCTAGGTAGGCCATCACTTGGACGCTCTGAAGACGGAGTTGTTGGACGATGGCGTCTGCCAGCTTGGTGAAGAT
Source organism: Palaemon carinicauda (assembly GCF_036898095.1). Lineage (NCBI taxonomy): Eukaryota > Metazoa > Arthropoda > Malacostraca > Decapoda > Palaemonidae > Palaemon > Palaemon carinicauda. The sequence goes on from NC_090738.1 coordinate 36,280,381, forward strand.
CCGTGGAGCCACGTTGAGCCCGAAGGGCATGACCCTGAAGGCGTAACTTTTACTTTGGAGTCGAAATCCTAGGTAGGAGGAAGCGTGATGATTCATTGGAACGTTCCAGTAGGCATCCGCCAGGTCTATGGAGACCGTGTAGGCCCTTTGAGGCAGAAGGATCCTTATTTGTTGCAGAGTCAGCATCTTGAACTTGTTGTTCGCAATGAACTTATTGAGAGGGGATAAGTCTAGAATGACTCTGAGTTTGTCGGAGTCCTTCTTGGGAACGCAAAATAGTCTCCCTTGGAACCTGGTTGACTTTACCCTCCTGATCACCTTCTTGTTCAAGAGTTCTAGGACATATTCTTCCAGGAGGGGGTTGACTGTTAGAAGAATTGCTGGAAGGCTGGGGGTGGTTGAGTCCAGCTCCAGCCTAGTCCCTTCTTGACGATGCTGTGCGCCCAGGGATCGAAGGTCCAATGATCCTGGAATTGGCGGAGTCTTCCTCCCACCGGAAGCACTTCATTGCTTCTGGTGTCCCGAAGGTTTGCCACCTCGCCCGCTAGCTCCCCTTTCTCCTCTGCCTCTGGAGGGGCGGCGAGACGAATCTCTGCCGGAACCTCTGCTTGAGCCCCTACATCTGGGACGAAAGGTAGTAGCGTGTTGCTCATACGCAGGGGTAAAGACCGGTGACTGCGACACCACTGGTTGGGGGACCAACTGAAAGGTCTGCTGTGGCTGTGTGGCCACTTGGGGAGTAGCGGTACCCGGAAACTGCCGTCTCTGTTGACGTTGCTGGGGTTTCGGTTTTTGAGGTTTCCTCTTAGGTTGAGGGCCATCGTCCTGAGAGGATTTCCTTTTTCTTGACATGCCCCACTTGTGGAGAAGGTTCCTATTCTCCTTGTCTGCAATCTCTTTCACTAGGGAGGAGGGAAAGAGATATTTACCCCAGATATTGGAGGAAATCAGCCTCCGTGATTCGTGTTTCACCGTCGCGTTGGCGAACACGAATTCACGACAGGCTCTGCGAGCCCTAGTGAAGCTATATAGGTCCTTTGTCACCGTTGCCAAGTGCGATTTGGCTAGGACCATATAAAAGTCCGGGACTCTCGTATCCCCGGCCATAAGTTCTAGGTGTACCTGGAGGGACAGCGATGCGGCAAGCCTCTCCTTCGTATCCTGTTCCTTACGAAGGAGGTGATCATTTAGCCTTGGGAGGTCCTCATTGAATTGACGACCAGCTACGTCAGGCTCTAATTTCCCCACCGTGAAGGTTGACTGGACGTCTTTCCAGTGCCTATCATCGGGAGGAACAGTAAGGGAGAAGGGTCTGCACTCCTCCAGTGCAGGGCAAGGTTTCCCTTCCTCCAGTGCCTTTAAGACTGCTGTGAAGGCCTTTTCGATGAAGGGGAAAGTCGCAGCATTCGGCGCAACGAAGGTTGGATGCTTCTTACTAAGCGCCGGCATCTTGGAGTTGGTGAAACCCCTACTCTTCACCGCCTGGGCTAGCATAGGCTGGTCCTTCGCGAGATCGAACACGATAACCTCCTTCGGTTCGGTCTCCTCCTTTGAGGCTGGTTCGGACCTGAGCCGGAGGTAACAGTCCGGATAAGCCTCGAAATTCGGGAAGAATTCCACTTCTTCCAACAAGATAGAGCCAACCCTTTCGCTGATGTAGATCTTTCAAGTCGTGATTGGCATATGCTCGGCATATCTTCATGGGTTAGCTTCCGAGCAAGTGGGGAGGTCCATAACCGAAATCCGTTTCGGTTGTGATTAACCAGAGTAGACCGGAATTGCTCCTGGGTTTCTCGTAGTTTTCTTTCCATGAGGGCTTCAAGCATCTTGAAGACCTCCTGAGTGGCCGATGGAAGAGGGTCCGGGGTGGTGGAAGTTGAAGGAACAGGTTCCTCGGACGGTGCAGGAGTCGCTGCGGGAGTCGGAGCGGGAGCGACCTCGGTCTCCGAATCAGGGTATTCCACCTGATCTTCCTCATAGTCGAGTTCCTCGCCCATGAGGTTCTTCTCCGTCTCTTCTGACACTTCCGACATACGTTCCACGTTATCGGAATCCAAATGGCACTCATGCATGGACTGGGCCATGACAATATCAGGTTCCACCACGATCTGGACGGTGGGGATCTGATCACGGGGGACCACAGAGTCTTTGGATGCCTTTGAGAAAAGCAAGGCCCTCAAATCTTCGCTGGCGAGATACGGTCCGGTGGCGTTCTTCTGGAAGCCATTTGCGTAGCTTCTCTCGAGCGTTGTCCCTTGCCTCCGCAGAAGGAGGATCGTCGAACGCCTCGGCCAAACGACTCTTGCAAACTGTACAGTTCTGCGGGTCCCAGTATTTCAGGTTGCCTTTCTTGGCGGCGCAGGGGGCGTGGGTCCGGCACGCCTTGTGCCCGTAGAAGTCCGGGTGCTTCACTCCACAGATATTGCTTTCACACTTCATATACTCCTCCTGTAAAAGAAAGAGATCATGAGGACATGGAAGGCATAAGAATGACTTACATTACTCTAAAATTAAGATAACTTAACCTAAAATTTTTAAGCATTAAAGTAATTCACAAGGTATTACAATGCCTGAGAATAATGAACGGGAAAGGAAGTAGATAGACACATACTTGTGAATCCCGCCCAGTCGGTTACCGTAACCTTATCAGGAGGCAATTTCTTTTGTGGCCGAAGGCCACAAAACGGAAATCCATATGGATAAGCCGTGGTGGGTAGAAGCTAAGCCTCTAACAAAAATTGCCCGCAGGGTGTAGCAGGGTTTGAGACCACTCAGATCCCTGGAGTAAAAGGGGAATAGGAGAACCCCTTATTAGATATAGGTTCCGGCAACCGGCTGCACTAAGACACACAGAGTATGCTGGAATATTGTAATGTGCAATCAAACAGCATAGCCACAGACTTATATGGTAAGACAATACCTATGTATAGAAGTGGCTAAGCCATCTGGCTGCAGTATGTTGACTGTCGGCATGTTGTCGGCAGGTATGAGAAGGGGTGCATGTCCCTTAACGTCTCCGGAGGGTGCCGGCAGACCGACGGCACGCCGGAGGCCGGTCCTGCAGGGTGGAAGGCATCTAGACAGACACACTGAGCATCTAAAGTATAATACCATCGTGGCGACTGCCGGCACAGCGGCGGGTCGCCGGCAAGAGGCGGCGGCTCCGGCAGCCGAAGGCTGACGGCCTGGTGAGGTTGGATCAGTTCATAAGATAGATATGTATATGGTTGTATACCTAGACCGCCGGCAATCAATGCCGGCACACCCGTGGCCGGCTCCGAGGGTCGGCCAGCTGTTACTAGGTAAAATGAGGGGTGGGACGTCGGCTTTATGTCGACGGAAGGCGGCAGCCTCCGGCACACGGAAGGCTGACGTCTTAGAGGGGGAGGACATCTTATGAAAGAATGTCACCTGAGGTAATGGCGGTTACCGCCGGCAGTAGAGGCGGCAAGGGACCGGCACCGGGATAGCAGGAGAGAAAGGTAAGGAGGGATGGAAGGGGTTAGATCTCATACCCCTCCGGCATCCTTCCGGAGAGAGTGCACTCATGATAGGAGTGGATACTCCTAGCATCCGGCGGCAGGGAGCCGGCAGTCGGCCGGGTGCCTGGGGTAACCCAAGGGAGGGTTAGAGGGCACTCAAGAGGGGGGAAACCCCCCCGGCCGGACCGCTGCCGGCAACCACCCCCATAGAACGCTATGAAGGGTATGTGTACCAGAGCGGCCAGCTCAGCAGGAGAACAAGTTAGCCCTACCACTCCACCCAAGGGAGGAGTTGTAGGACTAAGGACAGATGTGTGTAGGCAAGCCTACACCAAAGGGATAGGTGGGGAGGGGGAAGATGAAGGGTCTTTCTATAGGGGAGACTCTGTATGAGAACAGCCACCAAGGAAAGGGAGAACGCTCCCTAACCTAGGTTAGGTAGCCCAGAATGAGAATGGTACAGGAGTACCGTCCCAAAACTATAATAGGGCAGAGTCAACCCCCAGAGCTTAACCTAGAGAAGGAGGGCTAACTCCTAGGCTAGGCAAGCTTGAGAGACACATCGCAAGTTGCAGGGAGGAAGGAGTAACCCAACCAGGTGCAACTGAGGAAGGGCAGAACCGTTCCTTATTTCTTGGTCACGACCCTAAGGGAGGGTCATTCCCTTAGGGTAGACAGAGAAGCGATAAAAACTCTGTTTGTAGACAAGATTCCCCTATATGGAAGGGGAAGCAAGGCCACACAGAGGGAACGCCCGCAGGCAGGGGGATTAGGGAGCATATAGGGGTTCCTACATTAGGTTAGGGTGGAAAGATACGCAATCAACCCGGTCCCCTATATGGTCCCCGAAGGCGAAAATACTTACATCACAGTTAATAGTATGTTTAATAATGCTACAATCTTCATAACTTAACCTAGGAACACTGGTATATATCATGCATGAAAACAAGCACTAGGGTACCCAGCCTAGGGGCTAAGCTAGCGATCTAGTATGGGGTCGAACGGCGACCGAGTCTGATGAGCGCTAAAACACGATATAAGTAATTCCTAGCAATGAAGACTAAATAACTAATAATATTAATTAGTTAAAAGACCGGAGAAGGCTGTTCTGGCTAACTAAATAAAGCATGCGATATGAACAGCGACGCCATAAAATGGTGCGTCCAGGATCGGCACAGCTCTGCCAAAAAACTCAATATTTTACGAAAAGTAGAAGTTACTTTACGGCTAGAGCTTATTTGAACAATACTGGGACCTGGTACTCAACTTTCCAGAAGAAGGCGAGGCTGAAGGTAGCGACATAACGGCGATGTAAGCAGATGAAAAACGCACTCAAGGAAAATCCAACTAAAGCAAGGGGCTACAGGCAGAAGGATGGGGAGGGACGTGACGTCATTTAGCAATGGCGCCCATTTGTTTACGTTTCGAGTACCAAAAGCAGCCATGGACGAGTGTAACTGTGGAATGGCTCCCCAGTTATTCTCCACCTTTCCATATCGAAGTGTTAACTCTATATGTGGCATGTTAATACATGCGTCCCCTGTTGATATACGATATCCTAGAGGGAAACCTTTAGGGTACTCGCACCAGAAGTTAGAATTCTGTGATAACCTTTAGTTTAATTCTCTGGGAATATCCCTGTAGTTAAATATACCCAAGGAAGCTACTGAAGGAACCTTCCATCAGGTCGTCATGGCTTGAGCCCAAAAAAGAATTTACCAGAAGTAAACGCTGCCCCCCCTTCCCCAAGCTTACGGTAATTTAAAAGTAATAGAAAGACGAATGAAAATCACCATTAATATTGCTATAATATACCATAGTCCTTCTGCCAGTCTCTCCTCGAGAGAAAACCTAGCAATCGGTACTGTAGGCCTATACCTCACGCCTCTTGATACCCAAAGTTTGATAAGTTGACCGAACTCGCCAGGGAGACCAAACGCGGTTTTAATAAACTACAATCTAGTAACACTAAGACATAGGGAATGTCAAACAGAGTAT
>NC_090738.1:36288360-36293360 GCF_036898095.1 Palaemon carinicauda
ATAAAAGTATGCCCGAGTGTACCGTCAAGCAAGAGACTTAATATCACAATGACAGTCACTTATGCTGTGTAAGTTTATACAATGAAGGTAGCCAAACTACACAGTCATCTACTACTGCTTTGCACCATTCACAGGGTCTTTTTAGCTCCCTTCCACATTTTTAATGAGAGTTCGCTATCTCTGTGCCAAAAGAACGTTGTTGATGCACACAAACGAGAAAATAAAGTTCCGGTGCAACCAGGTGGATATAAATTAAGAGAATTGTGGCTCCCATCACCGTCACAACCAACCAACCGCCCCTCCCCACCCACTGGGCGATCCACAGACACCCCAGCCACCCTGTCCCTCCAAGGGCATGTCGCTTCCTTGTCTCCTTATTAGCATTCCAATAAAGAGGAAGGAATGAAGGAACGTTGACGTCTCAAGGGTCTTTTCCTTTTCCCTTCTTCCTCCAGTTTTCTTTTTTTCTTCCCCTTTGACCCTCTCGGAATATTTCCTCCTGGCGGAAGGGAGAAAAACTAGGGTTTGTGAAATCTGAAGACACGGGGTAGGAGGGGCTTCTCTTTTTATTGGATTTTCTTTCAGCTGTACAATTGAATTGATTTTAGAGTCCAATAAATGAATCAGAAGAGTTTGATTTACCACGGACCTTTCCTTCACTGATATATATATATATATATATATATATATATATATATATATATATATATATATATATATATATATATATATATATATATATATATATATATATATATGCGTGTGTGTGGTTATAATAGAATTTAGTTAAATTAGAGGAGCTAGGAAATTATGTAAAATTAAAAGAGGGTCATATAATTTGCTTCAAAGGACATGAAAGGAACAAAGAAAATGAATGGGTTTCCTTATTAATAAATCTTTTGCTAATAGAGAAGAATTTTATAGTATCAGAGAGAGCAGAAATGTAGGACTGAAAACGAATATGACTAAAACTAAGATAATGTTCACTGAAAATGCAGAGACAACAAATAAGGGCTGTGGACAGTGTACGAGTTTGCGTAGGACATAGGACCGAAATTAAAAGAAACATGAGGATGGGATGGCGAGCTTTTGGTAAACAAAATAAGAGTATCAGAAATAAAATGCCACTTTCTCTAAAAAGAAAAGAATTTAGTCAGTGTCCTACCTGTATTAACTAATGCATCAGAAACTTGGAACTTACTAAAGTATTAGAACATGAACTAGTCACAACTCAGAGTTATGGAAAGGATAATGATGGGAATAACACTAAAAGACAGAACTATAGTAAGAGGATATATACTCTAGTATCAAGCAAAAAATGGACATGAGAAGGACACACAATGCGAGTAGCAAATGACAGATTGCCTTTTAGAAAAAAAGAATGGGTCCCTAGAGAATGTGAACGAAGTGGGGGAAGAAAATGAAGACGACAACGACGGAAAAAGAAAAAAAAAACGTAAAAATTGGCATGGAAAAATAAAAAACAGATGGGAGTGGAAGGACGTCTGAAGCCATTGTCCTACAGTGGACTAGTTACGGCCGATGTGATATATATATATATATATATATATATATATATATATATATATATATATATATATATATATATATATATATATATATATATAGTAAGCAACATATGTATCCATACACAAATATATACATGCATATGTATATAGGCACATGTATATGTATATACCAATACATATAACCCTATATATATATATATATATATATATATATATATATATATATATATATATATATATATATATATATATATATATATATATGAATATAAAGTATATGTTTATATATCTATACATCCATTGATATAAAGAAATTAGTTTGTTTCAGTTTCAAGATTTTTAATATTGTATTGGCCAAACGAAATATTTATTTGTGCAAAGGATATAGAAATAACAAGGATGTGCATTAACAGAAAAAAAATTCATATATATATATATATATATATATATATATATATATATATATATATATATATATATATATATATAACTTTAAATACAAAAGACAAGTAATGAATTTTTACGAAGCTTTCTACGGAATGGCCTATAGGCCTAGAGTGAGGCAAGGAAATTTCGGTGATTTCCCTTCATATTTTGCCAATCAACGAGAATTATTATTATTATTATTATTATTATTATTATTATTATTATTATTATGTAAGCTACAACCCTAGTTGGAAAATCAAGATGCTCTAAGCCCAAGGGCCCCAACACGGAAATAAGGAAATAAATAAACGATAAAAGAAGTAATGATCAATTAAAATGAAATATTTTAAAACATTAACAACATATACAGATATTTCATACATAAACTATAAAAAGACTTATGTAAGATTAACATTGTCATTGTAAATTTCTCAAAAAAAAAAGGGGGGGGGGGCTTGGCCGCTGATCATATGTGAATGTGATATGGTCAGTCTCTGGTGCATTGTTCTCCTTGATAGGGCAATGTCACTGTCCCTTACCTCTGCCATTCACGAGCGACTTTTAAACCTTTAAAACCCAACACCAATTGCAAAAGATGATAAAAAATATATGAATGTAAAAGCAAATTGCATTTTTAAAGTGCCGTTATCTGTGTGAATGTGGAAAATGTTTCACAGAAAACGGTTCACAGTTGTTAAATCTAACTATTAAAACACAGAGAAGCGAAAGGGCGAGGGTAAATTCATACTCCTTGGCCAGTAGGTAGACGACCTTCTTTCAAATGGTGCTGCTGAAGCTCCACAGTTACTCTGGAGTTTAACTATCGTCGTGTGTTGTTCGCGGTGTTTTAGATGTTTATACTTGGCCGTCTTCTAGGGTAAGTTCCTCTTTATTATATATGTAAATCTAAAAACTCCGATACTAAAATATATATTTTTCCTTACCACGTAGAGTACTTATCAAACGAATTTAACATTTATTTTTTGGCGTAATTGAGTAGTTTTAAGGGGCGTTTACATAGTCGAACGGCAAACCTGGTTGTCCAACATCATTGTCAGACAGTCAAACCAAACGGAAGTCAAATTTTACTTCTCGACTCATTGTGACTCAGGTTGTTTGTATAGCAAAAATATGCCTCTCGACAAGGACGGTTTTATTGCCATGTTGGCTTCGCGGTGGCAGTAAGGAAAAAAAAATATTCCGTGAACGAAAGACTGGCTAATAAAGACTATCAAATTTCACATACTAACCTGCTTCTTCATTTGCGATTAAAGCCAGATGAACGAAGAAACATATACTGTAGATCTAGTGAGGCGTGTTTGATCTTTGATGCTTTTTCTCACATGCAAACGGTTTGTGGATGAATGAAGCCCCGCCCACAAAAGTCAGGCAGGATCAGACTTTCTTGAAACCGTTTGACCAACGTGTTTGCCCCCGTTCACACGTTTAAACACCACTTTAAAACGTTTGGCAAACCGAGTTTGACAAACCGCTTGACTGTATGAAGCTTATATTCGAATTAAAATAACCTATAGTGCAATAATTGGTTAATGTGGCTCACTTTGTTTACAAATTAAACTTCTTGCTACTTTACGCGCGGTTTTACTGAGTAGATGAACACTTATTCATGGCTTTCAAATGAACAAATATAATATGAACAAACACATATTAATGCACTTTCATTGTATAAGATTACTGAATTCTAAAATCAATTTAGTAATTGATCAGGTTTAGCTTCCTTACCGTACCCACAATTCAGCTTGGAAAAAAAGACAATCAGGCATTTTACCCCCAATGCATTGCAAAGACAAAATCCTCACGTGATCATGAGATCAACACAGTTGCCGGCAACGTGGCATCGTTAAAGTTTTCGTAACTTTGTGAAAAGTTGTAGGGGTAACATGATCATCATTCATTGTTATATATCTCCGCTCTCATTACTTTCAGGTAAATTCTAGTGTTTTTGGTATTAATTCTCTCAACAATATTTCATGGCGTTAAAGTATATCCGATGTTGGCTGACTCTAATTATACGGATTGTTTAAAGCTTAGCCTACATTTGTTTTTTTTACCAAAACAGCATGTCAGATTTTGATTTTAGCCCTTAGGTTAATCATAGGTTTGACATTGTAATTGGTTAATAATTGTTTGATTTTTACTAATCGTAATATTTCCTTGCAGAGCCGTCGTGGATAAGATGATATTCTCCATAGTTTACCGAAGTAAATGGTGAGTGTTACTATATTTTCACCCAGAAATTTTTTTATATCAATCCGTTTTTATTATATAATACTATATCAGTTTGGACCTTATAACTTTCATACTCTAATATATCTTTTCAAATACACGTTTTTAACCCCATATCCTACAGTAGGCGGTTACTGTTAACGTGGTTAGGCCTATAGATTTTAAATAAAAGTTCCGATGCTTCTATCGGCATCCATTTTCATTCCCTTCTGATCTTAACCCCTGACCTGTCAAGAACCCCCCCCCCCCAACGTTTTGCATTCGTAACCTGTTGGTTCTATGATTTTAACGCCGAGATATACAGGGTAATCATGCCCTTATTTCAGGTATCATATGATTAATGATACCTTTGAGTAGAAACTTGTTTGGTATATTTATTCTGATAATTGAGATGCTGGACCGCAAATCCTTCACCCCTATATTAAGTGACTATACACACCTATGTAAAGTTTTTATCAATGGTATGCTTTTGTGTGTGTGTGTGTGCAATGTTTTCAAATATGATCAACTTGATTTCTATAGTTTTTGCTTCGATCTTACCTTGCGTCTATCAAATTGAATTTGATAATCTTACCTTGCGTCTATCAGATTGAATTTGATAATCTTACCTTGCGTCTATCAGATTGAATTTGGAGGTATATTAGCTGTTCGGGATTAATTAAAATCCCATTGTGAGAAACTATTATCCCCTTGGTAAAATGTGCCTAATGGGACATACGGTGGAATCATGATGTTGCGTCCGTCATCACTCTAATTGAGATAACATAGGTTCAATATATTTTTGTTACGATTCATGCA
>NC_090738.1:36298360-36303360 GCF_036898095.1 Palaemon carinicauda
CCTATAGGCTCCCCAAAGACCCCCATCCTTAGCTCACAAGGATGGTGAGGTTGAGCGGGACTCTTAACACTAGTCTGGCGTTCACCAGTCAGGAACGTTACCGCATCGGCCACCACAACCCTAACAGGAATCAATAATAGAAATTATGTTAAATCTCTCTTGGGGAGTGTGAAGAGCATCCCCAAACCATCTCCATCTACCCTTCATACAATATATGACCATGAAATATGAATAATAACTACTCGTGTTGTTAGCAATTTGAATTTTATCCAAGAAATTTTCTGTAATTTAAGTAACGTAACGTATATTAAATTATGTGAGTGTCTGCAGATCATAGGAAGAATTTATCGCCATCGAAAGCGTTCAAAACGTTTTAAAAAAAAGGTTTGTTTAGTCATTGGTACTTATTTGGTGGAACTTGTTTTATCTTTTTATTTATTTGTTGGAACTTGGTAGTTTATGCGAGTCTGTGGGTCGACTATTATAGCTAAAAAAAAAACAAAAAAAAAAAACGAAATGTTGCTGTCAGGTAAGCCTATCTTCATAAAACAAAGTTCAAAACACCATAGAATACATCATTTATTAGTCTTATTTTCTCCGTTGCAATTATTGCAGCATTCTGTATTACCGATAATTCTATACAAGGTAGGAGGCTGGCCAGGGCACCAGCCACCCGTTGAGATACTACCGCTAGAGAGTTATTGGGTCCTTTGACTAGCCAGAAAGTACTACATTGGATCCTTCTCTCTGGTAACGTTTCATTATTATTATTTTTTTTCTTATTTTTTTTTTTACAAATACACCGCATAGTCTGGCCTATTCTTTATATATTCTCCTCTGCCCTCATACACCTGACAACACGGGGTTTATACTTACAATTCTCTTTCACACAAGGGGTTACTGCTTGGGCGCTGATCCTATGCATATATGGTTAGTCTCTAGGGCATTGTCCTGCTTGATAGGGTAATGTCACTGTTCCTTGCCCCTGCCATTCATAAGCGACCGTGAAATGGGTTACTAACTATGAGTTTTGAGGACTTTTTGGAAGCCTGCTACATTTTTTTTTCTTTCACTATTTTGTAAAGGAGGTAAAAATTCCTAGGCCTACTAATCTTAAAATCACGAAGTTAACGTGACGAACTATTTATATATATATATATATATATATATATATATATATATATATATATATATATATATATATATATATATATATATATATATATATATATATATGTATTGATTTGCAATGTGATTACGATTGGAAAATTCCGTGATGGTATAATCAAATGATATCCTGTAATCGAGAGATATTCGACGCAGACATCAGTGGAATTAATTATCGCTTGAAACATTAATACCATGTTATTGGTTTCCAATGTATATTGAAATTAATAAAAATCCCTGGCTTTCTCTTAGTGAAAATGATTGTGAATATAGATGGCAATACATGTTATTTTTATGACCAATTTGTGAAATATTAAGGGTAAATGTCCTATGCATGATTAAGCCAAATTTCCTAAAATGACTTGTGAAGTAACGTTGGAAAGTCAGGGTTGTGGTGGCCGGGTGGTAGCGCCCTTTCCTGGTGATTGCCAGACAGGGGTTCGAGTCCCGCTCAAACTTGTTTGTTGCTTTGGTCGCTGCAACCTCACCATCCTCGTAAGCTAAGGATGGGGTGTTTGGGGGGAACATATAGGTCTTATCTTCTGAGTCATCAGCAGCCATTGAATTTGCCCGGCCCTCCTTGGTCCTAGCTTGGGTGGGATTTTTGTTAATTTTGGGATTTTCGTCGAGTTAATGAAAAGAAGACTTGAAATAGTGTGCCACCAGGTATTTGCTTTAACTGAGGATAATAGGTATATCAAAAAAAGTGATAGCATGGAAATAATGAAACATTTGAGACGGTGAACTAAGTAAAAATATAAGTTAAAAAATAAAATTAAAAAAAAGGCATGAACAGACACAAAGCTAAGATGACCTAGAAAATTATTTAATAAGAGGATATTTCATATGGGCGCTGATCATATGTCAGTCTCTAGGGCATTGTTCTGCTTGATAGGGCAATGTCACTGTCCCTTGCCTCTGTCCTTTATGAGCGACTTTTAAACCTTTATCGCAAAGATCATAAATTAGATACGGTGTTGGGACTTCAGAGAAATATCGTTGGTGTCCTTAGTAATGCGTGTCTTTTACTCTGCAACCTATAGTTTGCTGGTGGAGGGGTCCTCATAATTGTTTTTATATGGGTGTATAAAATATCTCTTATTCTATGCACTAATGTCCAGGGTCAGAAATGGGTAAAACGGCAAGTTTATTATATGAAAATTTGTATGTAAGTACATGAAAAGTATATAATAAGTATATGAAAAGTATTTGATAAGTAAATGAAAAGATTAAGTATTATGATCCTGATGTATGTGTATTCTTATTATTGGAAATAAATATATTTTAATATATTAAAAATCCCTTAATAAGCATAACTCGTTGCTTAATCATGGTTCTTATACCAATAAGATTTGTCCTCTATGACAGTTATTATTATTATTATTATTATTATTATTATTATTATTATTATTATTATTATTATTATTTGCTAAGCTACATCCCTAGTTGTAAAAGCAGGATGTTATAAGCCCAGGGTCCGCAACAGGGAAAATAACCCAATGAAGAAAGGAAACATGGGAAAATTAAATATTTTAAAAACTAACATTAAGATAGACATTTCCTATATTAACCATAAAAACATTAACTAAACAAGAGGAAGAGAAATTAGATTGAATAGTGTGCCCGAGTTTACCCTCAAGCAAGATAACTCTAACCCAAGACAGTGGAAGACTATAGTACACAGGCTATGACACTACCCAAGACCAGAAAACAATTGTTTGATTTTGGAGTGTCCTTCTCCTAGAAGAGCTGCTTACCACAGCTAAAGAGTCTCTTCTACCCTTACCAAGATGAAAGTGGCCACTGAACATTTACAGTCCAGTAGTTAACCCCTTGAGAAAAGAAAAACTATTTGGTAATCTCAGTATTGTTAGGAGAATCTGTAAAGAATATGCCAGACTATTCAGTGTATGTGTGGGCAAAGAGAAAGTGAACCGTAACAAGAGAGAAGGATGCAATGTAGTACAGTCTGGCCAGTCCACGGATAGACCTTGGGCCAGTCAAAGGACACCATAACTCTCTATCGGTAGTATCTCAACGGACGGCTGGTGCCCTGGCCTACCTACAAGAATATAATTTCTTTCTTTTGCACAAAAGTTTAGTAATTACCTTTGCGGCCAATGCAATGGAAACTTTCAACGTCGAACGAATATTGCTCGCGCGAATAGTAATGACAGGAATCTCCATAAATGGTTTATTTTCCAAGTTGCGTCAACGTTATTACGTTGCTCTTAATCTATTGGCATTATTGGAAACATCTCTGGGGGCGAAATGGAATGTTTCTTATAGAAAATGAGATTTATTATAGTTACTATTAATTTTGTTGTTGTTGTTAACATTGCAAGCTAGCCATAACCCTAGTTGGAAAAGCAGGATGCTATAATCCCAAGGACTCCAACAGGGAAAAGAGCCCGGTGAGGAAAGGACACAAGGAAGTAAATAAACTACAAAAGAAGTAATGAACATTCAAAATAAACTACAAAGAAGTAATGAACACTCAAAATAAAGTATTTTAAGAACAATGGCAACAATATATAGATATTTTATAAATAAACTATAGAAACTTCAAAAAGAAAAGAGGAAGAGAAATAAGATAGAATATATCTTGAAGGATTCTCACATGTAACCAGAATGATTTATGAGGGCAAACTTTTTTTTTTTTTTTTTTTTTTTTTTTTTTTTTTTTTTTTTTTATAGATTTAATGAAGTCCAATGGGATAACGCCTGGTAGTACCACGGAAAGGGGACAGTTTCCAATTACAAATGCACTGTAGACGTTATTTATAATGCTTTACACGTTTCCCTTGGACTCTGGATGCTCCCACCAAAAAGCCTTCAACTTTATCGCAGCCTCTCCCCCCCTAATATCATACGTTAACGCAGTAATATAATTCTACTTTCTCACAAAATCGGATATTATTATTATTATTATTATTATTATTATTATTATTATTATTATTATTGTTGTTGTTGTTGTTGTTGTTATAATTATTTTATTATTATTGTTGTTGTTGTATTTATTTAATTATTAATGATCTTATTATTATCATTTTGATTATCATTATTATCATTTATTATTATTATTATCATTATCATTATTATTATTATTATTATTATTACTACTACTACTACTACTACTACTACTAGCTAAGCTACAATCCTAGTTGGAAAAGCATGCTGCTATATGTGTATGTGTTGGCAAAAAAACAAACATGAGCCGTAACCAAGGATAGGAATCCAATGTAGTACTCCGTGGCCAGTCAAAAGATCCAATAGCACTCTAGCGGTATGTCGACGGGTGGCTGGTGTCCTAGCCAACCTGGTACCTTTAGGAAGATAAGAAAGATTTTACACATGAAAAGTTTCCTTGAATTTACTGTAAATAGAATAAAGTACTAAATAAAATAAAATAAGATAAATAAGATAAAATAAATAAAATACTAAACATTTTCATGCGCCATAAAGTAGAGAAACTTTGCAAAATGTGATATTGGTCTTGGGTAGCACCATAGCCTCTGTACCACGGCTTCCACTGTCTTGGATTAGAGTTCTCTTGTTTGAGGGTACACTCCCACTTTATTCTACGTTTCCTTATTTCCTAACCTCACTGGGCTATTTTCCCTGTTGGAACCCTTGAGCTTATAGCATCCTGGTTTTCTAACTTGGGTTGTAGCTTAGCTAATACTAATAGTAGTAATGATTTTAAAATATTTTAATTGAATTTTTTATTACTTATATCGTTTATTTCCTTATTTCATTTCCTCACCCGGCTATTTTTCCCTTTTGGAGCCCTTGGCCTTATAGCATTCTGCTTTTGCGACTTGGGTTGTAAC
>NC_090738.1:36310860-36313360 GCF_036898095.1 Palaemon carinicauda
AGGATATCCTACCGGTCATCCACTTTTTACTCCTTTGGCTTTGGGTCTAATCATTTACTGACTTGCTTTAGGCCGTGCTGAATGGCTCCATTGATTTTTCAGTGTTCTTGAAACGAGAGACCTCGAGGGAAGTAGTCTGGTACAAGGTGAGTGGATGGGTGGCAAGGCTCTGGATAGAGTCCTGAATGCTTGTAGTACTTACTCCATCATTTCCTAATTAAAAATCTCTTGTAGGGACAAAATGACAGAATATCTGTTGCCATTGAAAACCCACATTTTGCAGAAATGTTGTCCTTGAATGAGGCAAGAATTCTGCAAAATAAGGTATGGAACCAGTAGTCTTTATTTCCCTAACTCGGTAATTCTCACCACAATAATGAATTCATTGCTAAGCTGCAATTAGTCATGATTTTTAGGTGAAATAGTGTGGTTAATTTTAAATACCATTTAGAATGAAGCAAGTGTGCTAAGAGGCGATAATTTGACAAAATGTCATGCATTACTAGTTTAATTAAATAGTGACTTAGCACAATACAATGCATGAATCATAAAACAAGAGCACAATTCAATGCATGAATCATAAAACAAAGAAAACAAATCACAACATGAAAATAGTAAAGTAGATACATTAAGAAAATATATTAAAGGTATAATTTGTGGGTCTAAAAATGGTCTTGATATGGTGATAAATACCATGCTTGGTGGGAACTGTGGGCGTTTGGCAAAGCTCTGGACGGAAGACTTCCGGATACGATGTGAGGAGGTGGGCGTAGGCATCCATGGTACCTGCGCTGATGTGGAGAGTGAGGTTGGAGCGATCGGATTGAGGAGGTGTCGACGATTACAAGCCTGCATTGACTACCCATTGGTGAGCAACGTCAACCAGGAGGTGGAAATGGAAGAGGAAATCTGCACCGAGGAATGGTAATGTGACGTCAGCAACGATAATCTTCCATTGATATTTGGTC
Organism: Palaemon carinicauda; assembly: GCF_036898095.1. Lineage (NCBI taxonomy): Eukaryota > Metazoa > Arthropoda > Malacostraca > Decapoda > Palaemonidae > Palaemon > Palaemon carinicauda. The sequence goes on from NC_090738.1 coordinate 36,311,829, forward strand.
CCCCCAAACGATATTGTGAGGGTCTTGTAAACGTATGCTTGGAACGCAGATCCATTGGCAGCTACTAGGTGGATATCAGCAGGCTTAGAATAACTATGTCTTGTCCTGGAGAGTGGCAAGCACTGGTGTCTTATCAAAAACTGCATGCCCATACCTACATCATGTAAAAAGAAAACAAGATTAGTGATAGGGAAGGCTACCACCAAAAGCGATGGTCTACTTAGAATTTTTTGGCCACTGACAACTGTTTTCACATCTCTTCACAGCATTACCGAATCTGGATTTGAATTAGCATAAGTGCGGCTGATGGGCGTCAGTAAAGGGCTGTAGAAGTTGTTGGTTGGGGCGTGAGTGTTGGCATATGTGGGCAGCTTTGTTGCCACTCCGACACGTCACGGCAGGGGGCATCTGTGTCCTACCACATTCACATCAGCTTCGGTTGATGGTGGATAGTTGTTCTTTTCGTCCGGAGTAGATGCATTGATGGAAGTCTTGAAGGTGGTGAAATGATGGTCCATAAGGGCATCTACTTGGGTTATCAGGTCCTTCTGGGACAGAATATCGACATCGGGGATCACAGCTTGTACTGGTTTGGGTTAGCGTCGTACCCAAAGGGTGCGAAGCTGGTCCACCTCCCGAGGAGAGCTGTTTGCAGCCAGTTGCAGGCGAACAATACTGGTATTTTCCTTGTAGCGAGCAAAGCCTTTAATTACCCCGATGGTTGTTGAGAGAGCAGAAAAAGCTTAGCTATACGGGCAGCTGGTGATGGAGAGTACTGCTCTAGGAGGTATGTTTTGAGGGCATCATACGCTAAGCCAATCGAAGATTTCCAAGAAAGCGTCGTCAGGGATCACCGCGAGGACATGGTCTACTTTATTGCTTGAGCGAGTCCCGCCTTTGATGCGAAACTGAACCTTGGCGTGTTGAAACTAGGTGAATACCTCTGTACTGGCGAAGGGCGGTTGTTTCATGGATGTGGTGTGGATAGAAGAGTCAGAATTGGAGGGTTGCATCTTCAAACAGTAGGGCACAGCCCTGAGTGGGAAGGTGGGAGAGAGCTGGTCCTCTATCGGTCACCAATTGTGCGAGGTGGCTGTTAGGTTATAACAATGAAGAGAGATAAATGCAACTAAAATTTTATGAAACAAACAATGAGGTTACATACAAGCACTTGGGAGTAAGAACATCACAAAAATTCAAACAAACCAAAACATGATCTAGCAAGCTTACAAAGGTTGGCCTGTAAAAAAACCAATACCATTACAGTGTACGATCGTTTAAGGAACACGTGAAGTACCTGGGAGCAAAGAAATAGGTTCATTCGAATAACTTTTTAGTTTTATAAAAGAAATTTTGATAATGATTTATATAGAGGACATGGAATGTCGAATGTACAAACTCGACGCATTCATATGCAAAGAGATCTTCATGAATTTTAATTTTCTAAAGCAGGCCTAATTTTTAGTTTGAAAATTATGTACATCATATTGTACGTGTCTGTGTGATATCAATCTCTCTGATATACAGTATCA
>NC_090738.1:36318360-36325860 GCF_036898095.1 Palaemon carinicauda
AACTTTTTAAAAGTGGCCGTCTTAGAAATTAAACAGAAAAGTGTGAATATTCAAGATTAGATGTGAAAATAGACGGTGCATTAGTATATGAAATGAAATGATTATTATTATTATTATTATTATTATTATTATTATTATTATTATTATTATTATTATTATTGTTGTTGTTGTTGTTGTTGTTGTTGTAAAATAAGACTTCAGAACAAGCACCTATATTCTCTAACTGCTTATGCAAGTATGAACTAGAAGAACATGAATCTTCGCAACCTCTTCATTTAATAACTGAGAAGTTTAAACGTCAGTCACCTCACATTTATTATACCACTCACCTCGAGCTTAAGCGTATCAGAAATTAATAAGGCCTCTAGCTCCTAACACCTTTTGGTGACCAACGTAGTGTATATATACAGTATATATATATATATATATATATATATATATATATATATATACTGTATATATATATATATATATATATATATATATATATATATATATACATATATGTATATATACACACACACACACACACATATATATATATATATATATATATATATATATATATATATATATATATATATATATACTGTATACAGTATCTCTCTCTCTCTCTCTCTCTCTCTCTCTCTCTCTCTCTCTCTCTCTCTCTCTCTCTCTCTCTCTCTCTCTCTCTCTATATATATATATATATATATATATATATATATATATATATATATATATATAAAATGTATATTCATATTTATGTATTTATATAGGTATGTATGTGAATATATATGTATACATGTATGTATATATATGTATATGTATATATATGTATATGTATTTATATGTACAAATATGTAAATGTATATATATATATATATATATATATATATATATATATATATATATATGTGTGTGTGTGTGTGTGTGTTTGTGTGTATGGATATATAAAGCCTTTTCTTCAGCTCTTCCCCCCTACCATAAATCAGCCCTTATCAACAACCTAACCTCTTACATCACACGACCACAATATGATTCTCTACCTTCTTCATCTCTCTCCCTGTCCCCTGACTTTTAGCATTCAGCCATCTCAGCACGATCACCCTTTTCACTCATCTGTACTAGATAGATGTTGATAAACCTATTTCTAAGTATATTCTTCATTACGGTTATCATCATTGTAAAGCTACAAGGCTTACTCTACTTTTTCAGTTCATGAGATTATTATTTTCTTAAATCTAATATGGTTTGATAGCCTCAGCTACTTCATATGAATAGTACAAAGACAATTCATGTTTGAAATAAACCGTTAACTATTATTAGTTTTAAAAAAAGACTTATCAAGAACTGTTATACAACAATACTCCATTTTCCTCCGGGCCAAATAGGAGGGTAGAAAATAGAAAATAATATAATGCTAAAAACAAAAGTTGACATATTCCTGATCTGTAAGGATAGTGATTTGAAATATTGACTTATTCATGTCGTGTAAGGACAGGGATATCAAATGTTTGTGTTTTGAAAGAACTGTCATTCTTTTTATTCTTTTTGCCGAAAGTGTTTTGATGTTATTTTCAAATTGTTTTTGTTATTAAAGTAATGCTGTTTTACGTAGTATTGCCTGTGGTTTTTGGTATCTTATTAAAGATGTTTTAATTTCCATACGCTATAGATTATTATTATTATTATTATTATTATTATTATTATTATTATTATTATTATTATTATTATTATTATTATTCTTATTATTATTAGCAAGCTACAACCCTAGTTGAAAAAGCAAGATGCTATAAGCACAAAGGCTCCAACAGGGAAAGATAGCCTAGTGAGGAAAGGAAATAAATTAACGATATGAGAAATATTGAATGGGGAATGAATGTATATGAAATCGAGTAAATGACTTCTTAATACATTTATAAAGAAACATAAGATGTAACACGGGCCATTAATCCTTTTCCCTTCTTTCCAAGCAAGAAAGTAAAAACGCCAACAGATATCAAGCGCAACAAACTGAAAACTTCCAACTTCTTCTTCTTCGACTCCAAGACTTGAGGAATGGGAAGACGTTTCCGTAGATGAGAGTTTGATTTATATGGGCTGTTGCTCTTACCCTTTCTCCTTGTATATTAAAAAGGCTGTTGCGCTTAACCTGTCTTCCAATATATCAAAAAGGCTGCTGCCCTTACCCTGTCTTCTTATGCCCTTAACCTATCTCCTTATATATTAAAAAGGCTGTTGCCCTTACCCTGTCTTCTTATATATAAAAAAGGCCGTTGTCCTTAACCTGTGTTCTTATTTACTAAGAACTGTTGCCCTTAACCTGTCTTCTTATATATCAAAGAGGCTGTTGCCCTTAACTTATCTTCTTATATATAAAAAAGTCTGTTGCCCTTACCGTCTCTTCTTATATATCAAAAAGGCTGTTGCCCTTAACCTGTCTTCTTGTATATCAAAAAGGCTGTTAGCCTTAACCTGTCTTCTTATGTATCAAAAAAGCTGTTGCTCTTATCCTCTCTTCTTATATATGAAAAAGGCTGTTGCCCTTACCCTCTCTTCTTACATATCAAAAATGCTGTTGCCCTTAACCTGTCTTCTTGTATATCAAAAAGGCTGTTGCCCTTAACCTGTCTTCTCATATATAAAAAGGCTGTTGCCCTAACCCTCTCTTCTTATATATGAAAAAGGCTGTTGCCCTTAACCTGTCTTCTTATATACTAAAAAGGCTGTTGCCCTTACCCTATCTCCTTATATACTAAAAAGGCTGTTGCCCTTAACCAATCTTCTTATATATCAAAAAGGCTGTTGCCCTTAGCCTATCTCCTTTTATACTAAAAAGGTTGTTACCCTTACCCTATCTCCTTTTATACTAAAAAGGCTGTTGCCCTTAATCTGTCTTCTTATATACTAAAAAGGCTGTTGCCCTTACCCCATCTCCTAATATACTAAAAAGGCTGTTGCCCTTACCCTATTTCCTAATATACTAAAAAGGCTGATGCCCTTACCCTATATCCTAATATACTAAAAAAGCTGTTGGCCTTACCCTATCACGCTTTATACTAAAAAGGTTGCTGCCCTTAACCCGTCCTCTTATAAATTAAAAAGGGTTATGGTAACGTCCCTGACTGGTGAACGCCAGACTGGGGTTCAAGTCCAGCGCAAACTCAGTAGTTTCGTTGGTTGATGCAACCTCACCATCCTTGTGAGCTAAGGATAGGGGGTTTGGGGGTAGCCTATAGGTCTATCTGCTGAGTCATCAGCAGCCATTGCCTGGCCCTCCTTGGTCCTAGCTTGGGTGGAGAGGGGGCTTGGGCGCTGATCATATGTACATATGGTCAGTCTCTAGGGCACTGTCCTCCTTGATAAGGCAACTTCACTGTCCCTTGCCCCTGCCATTCAAGAGCGGCCTTTCAACCTTTAAGGGTGTTGCTCTTAACCTGTCTTATATATTAAAAAGGTTGTTCTTACTCTTACTCTCTCCTTATATATTAAAAAGGCTGTTGCTCTTATTCTTACTCTATCTCCTTATATTTTAAAAAGGCTGTTGCTCTTACCCTATCTCCTTTTATATTAAAATGGCTGTTGCCCTTACCCTATCTCTTTATATATTAAAAAGGCTGTTGCTCTTACCCTATCTCATATATTGAAAAGGCTGTTAGTCTTACCCTATATTCTTATATATTAGAAAGGCTGTTGCTCTTACCCTATCACCTGATATATTAAAAAGGCTGTTGCTCTTACTCTATCTCATATATTAAAAAGGCTGTTGCCCTTACCCTCTCTCTTTATATATTAAAAAGGCTGTTGCTCTTACCCTATCCACTTATATATTATAAAGGCTGTTGCTCGTACCCTTTCTCCTTATATAATAAAAAGGCTCGTAAGCTTAATCCCGATATGTCCTTGAAGATGAGTTTTGCTTATACCAGACTCAATAGGTTTTTAAAGGAAGAAAGCCGCCGGCAGGACAGAGGAAAATTGGCTATCTACCCGGTTATATAACTTCGGCTTTATGATACGTCTTCAGAAAACGATTACGTACTTTTTACGTTATTTTCTTTTATCGTTATGTTCATGATGTATCTGTAGTAATTCATGGTGAGCCTGAAGACCCTCATTTTCAATTCATAAGTTATGAATACTTAATGTTGCCAAAGGTCCAATTCTGGATTTCCATCTTCATGCTACGGAAATGATAATGCTCAATAGTATAAAAAAAAGAAAAGCCATCAAGACAGACGTTGACTTCAAAGCTTTGAAAATGACTTGGGCCCTTTCTATATTTTACAGTTCCAGACGGTCGTTGAATCGAATTGCCAGCTGAAAAGAGGCTTTTAAAATCCTGCCCTCTTCTATCGAACACATTTCTATCCCGTGAAGGAAATGATTAATACCAGCGTGCCAGAGAGCTTTCCAAAAAAAACTTTTACTTGGATCAAACAGGCAAACGGATTCGTGGCACGCACAGCTGAGAAGGAGATATTTGTAAATTAGAAAAATCGAGTTTCAACCCTGATTAGGGGCTGAAGCTTAATTCTATCATTTCATTGTCAATTACAATACTCCCACACACACACACACACACACACACACACACACACACACACACACACACACACATATATATATATATATATATATATATATATATATATATATATATATATATATACACACACACTAGTTTACGCAGCCCGTAAAATGGCGGATAAATATTTAGTTAGATATTCACAAACACACACATTCACCCCCTTTCGGCAGGGTATGACTACTCTCTCGCCATTCTACCCGATGGACAGGGAGAGACTGAGTAGTTATGCGTCTGGCAATTCCACTGAGCGTGACGGGAAAGATATTATTATTATTGGCTTATATTTATATGTATGAGTACGTTTATATATATATATATATATATATATATATATAAATATACATATATATACATATATATACATGTATATATATACGTATATACATAATTATGTAGTATATATATATATATATATATATATATATATATATATATATATATATATAAAATTATATGAATGTGTTCCTATGTGAATATATCTACTTTTCATAACTCTAATCTAACAGATTAAAAACTTTTCGTAATCAAATTAATCGCAATACTGCTACCAATGTACATTGGCTCTCATCCTGGTGGAAAATGAGAGAGAGGAAGTTCACAGAAGTAGTTTATGTATGCCAGAAAAAAACGAATTTTACGTTCATCTAAAAAGGGTGTACTTGCTTCGCGTAATCTTTTCCTGAACCAAGTATTTAGAATATTATTTTCATACATACGCACACACGTATACATATACATAAATTTATAAGTTTATGAATTGACTTATATTATGTTTGTGTATTTGTAAATATAATACTTTAATTTTTATTATAAAGTAAGCCGATAATTTAGAATAAAAAATACAGTATATATGTATTCATATTTTTTTAATTTCATATACCGTATTTCCTGTGCCTGAAAAATTATGCCAAAAATTACCCTGCGTCTTAACACTAGGAAAAATTTGTATAGGGAAATTTGACAACCCTCAAACACCCAACTAATCACTTAAAAATACTCACTCAATAGACATAAAATATAAACCACCAATTATCATTCATATGTAATAAAAGAAAAAAATATTTTCATATTATGCTTCGTTTATTATAGTGCAATAGCAAGTTATGTGTTTTGGTAATCATCTGATGACTCGCTAACTCCCTTCTACAAGCAAGCAACTAGTGTACTGGTCTCCTAGCAGACGACGCTATTACAGTACATATTAGTGATTTATGCAGTTTTTATCTATTTTCTCATATTTTGTTGATATTTTGTAATAAATCAATATTTTGATAATAATTTTGTTGCCTGAGTTCCGAAATAATACAAACAAACAGTTGCTGAATACGACCTTGAAAAAAAAACAAACATTTCACTGTTAGTTGAGTGCAGTGTTACCAAGTTAGCAGAAAACTAGAACTAGAGTCACATACAGTGGCAAAAAAAGTCCAACTAGAGGAATTTCTAGACTTCTTTGAATACTAATTAGGGTTGTGAGAAAATGTGTAGGCTATATGATAAATTTGGAAAATATTACTGGAATTTTACTTCACCAAAATTTGATTAACATTTGGCAACACTGCTTTTATGTAAACAACACTTGGAACACCAAAAAAGTAGTTGTTGTGGCAACTACGACTGATTTCAGTGGTTTCTTCTATTAATATGTAAATAAATTGGGATGACTGGTGTTCAACTAATTAATATTAACTTAAGCTTTTGCTAATATACCTAAAATACGAAAATTTACTGTGCTAGACAAAATCTCACTAGAGTGTCGGGCCAGGAATTGTAAAATCTAATTTTTTTTTTCCAAAAATGCTTTGCTAATTCAAGGGTGCGTCTTACCACTTGTAGCGTCTTATGACACGGGAAATACGGTATATATATATATATATATATATATATATATATATATATATATATATATATATATATATATATATGATTTTAATATATATATATATATATATATATATATATATATATATATATATATCTATATATATATATAAATATATTTTTAATATATATATATATATATATATATATATATATATATATATATATATATATATATATATATATATATATATATATATATATATGTGTGTGTGTATATATATACACACGTATATTACATACACAGATACATACATACATACACACATAAGGTTTTATATCTTTATGGGTGTATATATTTGTAGTTTTATTAGTTTATATATTTAGATAGACTAAAGGGACTGTTAACCCGAAGAAGCAATAAAGTTTGTAAGAGAGGGAAGGGTTGTAATGGAACAGTTTGGGTTCTTGAGAACAAATAGAGCAAGACAATACCCTGGAGACTGACCATATATACATATGATCAGCGCCCAAGCCCCCTCTCCACCCAAGCTATGGTCAAGAAGGTCCAGGCAATGGCTTCCGATGACTCAGCAGATAGACCTATAGGCTACCCTAAACCCGCATCCATAGCTCATATAGATGGTGAGGTTGCAGCGTCCAAAGAAACTAATGAGTTTGAGCAGGACTCGAACCCCAGACTGGCATTCACCAGTCAGGGACGTTACCACATTGGCCACCACAACCCTAAGGACCTTTAAGAGAGGTCTTCTTAACTTGACAGTATAAAACCCAGTACTTTAATGTGATTGTGATGCAGTTCCGGTAGGTGATGCAGTTCCGGTAGGCCCTGCTGCTTCCCTCGGTTTTCTTGGTGACCGCTGAGGTAGCAGCAGTAGGTGATTCAGCACATAAGGCTTCATTTCGTGTTAATCCCTCGTCAGGCTGGGAGGCGCGAAGAAAAGAAAAGTCCCAGCAGTAGGGGATTTAGCATCTGAAGCTTCACTTGTGACGAATACTTCATCAGGCTGGGAGGAGCGAAAAGAAGAAAAGTCCCCTATTGTTCATTTATTTATCTCGGCTACCCTCCTAAAAATAGGGGG
>NC_090738.1:36330860-36340860 GCF_036898095.1 Palaemon carinicauda
TGTTAGTGTTCTTTAGATATTTTATTTTTTCTTGTTTCCTTTCCTCACTGGGCTATTTTCCGTGTTAGAGCCGTTAGTCTTATAACATTCTACTCTTAAAATATTTCATTTTTCCTTGTTTCCTCTCCTCACTGGGCTATTTTCCCTGTTGGAGCCCCTTGGTTTATAGTATTCTGGTCTTAAAATATTTCCTTTCCTCACTGGGCTATTTTCTCTGCGGGAACCCCTGGGCTTAGCATTCTGCTCTTAAAATATTTCATTTTTCATTATTTCCTTTCCTTGCTGGGCTATTTTTCCTGTTGGAGCCCCTGAGCTTATAGCATTCTGCTCATAAACTATTTTATTTTTCCTTGTTTCATTTCCTCACTGGGCTATTATCCATGTTGGAGCCCCTGGGCTTATAACATTCTGCTCTTAGAATATTTTATTTTTCCTTGTTTCCTTTCCTCACTGGGCTATTTTCCATGTTGGAGCCCCTGGGCTTATAACATTCTGCTCTTAGAATATTTAATTTTTCCTTGTTTCCTTTCCTCACTGGGCTATTTTCCTTGTTGGAGCCCCTGGGCTTATAGCGTTCTGCTCTTGAAATATTTTATTTTTTCTTGTTGCTTTTCCTCACAGGGTTATTTTCCCTGTTGGAGCGCCTGGGCTTATAGTATTCTGCTCGTAAAATATTTTATTTTCCTTGTTTCCTTTCCTCACTAGGCCATTTTCCCTGTTGGAGCCCCAGGTCTTATAGCATTCTGCTCTTGAAATATTTTATTTTTTCTTGTTTCCTTTTCTCACTGGGCTATTTTCCCTGTTGGAGCCCTTGGGCTTATAGCATTCTGCTTTTCAAACCAGGGTTGTAGCTTAGAAAGTAAGAATAATAATAATAATAATAATAATAATAATAATAATATAAAATTTTCTAGGCATCAGTCTTTCGTTCGTATCGGTCTGTCATTCTGTCTCGTATGTTTTCTGGTGTGTGCGTGCACACTTGTTAGGTGTTTGAATTTGTTTAATGTTCGTAATGTCGGTAACATTCTCTAGATTATGAAGTGGTTTTGAAGCAATTCTGGTTTGACGGTTATCTCTTCTTATATTATTTTTCGTATGTACCATATATGATTGTGTAGGGGACCAAAGGGGATTTTCATACGATACCAAATCTATGAATATTTATTTATATATATTTATATGTGTGTTTATATGTCCTTATATGTATGTATTTATGTATTATATATAAACTACATATGTATGTGTGGTTTATCTGTTTTGACTTTGTTACTTTTTTTCAGAATAATTTATTGTTCATTTATTCTCATTTATTTCCTTATTTCCTTTCCTCACTGAGCTATTTTTCCCTATAGGAGCCCTTGGGCTTATAGCATCTTGCTTTTCCAACTAAGGTTGTAGCTTTGCTAGTAATAATAATAATGATAGTATATATATATATATATATATATATATATATATATATATATATATATATATATATATATATATATATATGTATATATATATGTATATATATACATATATATATATACTGTATATATATATATATATATATATATATATATATATATATATATATATATATATATATATATATATATATATATCCATGTATATCTATTCAATAGTCGGATATGCACCTGCAAACTTATGAAATTGTAGGAGTAGAAAGTCAACAGATTACATCCTGGTTAGAAAAGTTGATAAAACTAACTTGATGAACTGTAAAATTATTTTTTAAGGGAAGCATGTATTAAACAACATGACCGGTAGTAATGCAATTTAAAGTGAGAGGTAGAAACCCAAAGAAGAGAAAGAGAATATCTAGAGATAAGGTTTGAGACCATAAAGGAGAAAAGGGTGAGCAATTTAGGAGGACTCTGAGAGAGAGAGAGAGAGAGAGAGAGACGACTGGAAAGGTTGAATTCGGAGATTGGTAAGGGTAACAGAGTGTAAAATATATGGGCGTATAAAAAATATGTGTAGGGGTAACAGAGGAACTAGTAATAAGACCAATGTTAATGTATGGATCAGAAACGTGGCTTCTAAGACAGAGCTTGAGAGAACAGAGATGAGAATGATGACGTGGATTATGGGAAGATCTCTGTTTGAAAGATTGGGAAACGATGGAATAAGAAGAATGGCAGGCATAGTAAAAAATACAGAGGGGATAAGAGCGTCACGAATGAGATGGTGCGGCCATGTGTTGAAGATGGATGCTGGAGAGGGAGTGAGGAGGACTTAGGGTGAAACTATTGGGGGGGGGGGGTCGAAAATGAGGCAGAAGAGGTAAGGTGAAGGATAATTTGGAGAGAAGGGGTTTGGTAGATGAGGATGCCTTTGTGTATAAATGTATATGCTTGTTTGTGTCCATATATATATATATATATATATATATATATATATATATATATATATATATATATATATATATATATATATATACTGTATATATGTCTATAAATGCACATATTTATATATGTTGAAATATATATACGTATGTTTATATATATATATATATATATATATATATATATATATATATATATATATATATATATATATATATATATATATATATATATACGTATATATATGTATATGTATATATATATATGTATATATATGCATATATGTATGTATATATATGCATATATATGTATATATATGTATGTATATACACAAATATAAATTCCTGCCGAACACTGGGTGCGAACCCTAGTCTCGTTAAATGAAAAGCATGGTCTCTATCAATCATGACACCACCAGAAGCCGTAAAAGTAATTGGAGCGTAAGTGCTAATTGCATTTCATGATTTACCTTTTATGTATGTTTTACCCAATTTCCAGGTTCTTAGGGTTCTCTTTAAGTTACCCTTGATTCAGCATGTGTGATGAAAATCAACACACTACACACTATCGTGTTTATGAAGAACAAAATTGGGTTCGAACGTTTTATATATATATATATATATATATATATATATATATATATATATATATATATATATATATATATATATATATATATAATGGTAGGATTACCATTAAGAGACAAAAAAAAGAACATGGATGCCTCATGGATACCCGAGTAAGTTAAATATACATATGTGTATATATGCATATATATGTATATATATTTATATATATATATGCATATATATGTATATATTTATATATATGTAAATATATTTATATGTATATATATATATATATATATATATGTAGATATATGTATACATATGTGTGTAATATATATACTGTATATATATATATATATATATATATATATATATATATATATATATATATATATATATATATATATATATATATATATATATATATATATATATATATATATATATATATATATATATATATATATATATATATATATATATATATATATATATATATATATATATATATATATATATATATATATATATATATATATATATATATATATATCCTAGCGTATAAACCATAATTAAATTAATACAGCGAATCACTTATCATATACACGTTTTTGTTTTTACATCTGGTAATTTTATCTGAAAATCGTCGAAAATGCTTTATGCTCTCGGGATGTTCTTCATATCAGAAACTGGCCAAGTCATTAGTTCCTTTCCAATTATGATCCCCCAGACCTTCTGGTAGGCTGGAGGCGTTTTCCTAATAGGGATACCTTTCCTCTTCCTTTTACCCGATAATTAAGAGTCGTCCTATGAGTTTACTTCCTTTGGAAGATTCCAGTCCCGGCTTTTGGAATCCTCATATTTGTAATGTCGATTTTCATTTCTTGCCTCTGAATCTTGGAAGAATAATACAGCCTCTAAACCTTGGAGGAATAATTCTGCCTTTGAACCTTTTAGGAATAATTCTGCCACCGAAACTTGGAGGAATAATACTGCATCTAAACCTTGGAGGAATGATACTACCTTTGAACCTTGGAGGAATAATCCTGTCTTTTAACCTTGGAGGAATAATCCTGTCTTTGAACCTTGGAGGAATAATACAGCCTCTAAACCTTGGAGGAATAATTCTGTCTTTGAACCTTGGAGGAATAATTCTGCCTTTGAACCTTTTAGGAATAATACTGCCACCGAACCTTGGAAGAATAATACTGCATCTGAACCTTGGAGGAATGATACTGCCTTTGAACCTTGGAGGAATTATCCTGTCTTTGAACCTTGGAGGAATAATACAGACTCTAAACCTTGGAGGAATAATGCAGCCTCTAAACCTTGGAGGAATAATTCTGCCTTTGAACCTTGGAGAAATTATACTGCCTCTGAACCTTAGAGAAATAATACTGCCTCTGAACCTTAGAGAAATAATACTGCCTCTGAACCTTATAAAAATAATTCTGCCTCTGAACTATGGGGGAATGATAATACCTTTGAACCTTAGAGAAATAATTCTGCCTCTGAACCATGGGGGAATAATAATGCCTTTGAACCTTAGAGGAATAATACTGCATCTGAACCTTGGAGAAATGATACTGCCTTTGAACCTTGGAGGAATAATTCGGCCTTTGAACCTTGGAGGAATAATACAGCCTTTAAACCTTGGAGGAATAATTCAGCCTTAGAATCTTGAAGGAATAATTCTGCCTTTGAACCTTTTAGGAATAATACTGCCTCCGAACCTTGGAGGAATAATACTGCATCTGAACCTTGGAGAAATGATACTGCCTTTGAATCTTGGAGGAATAATTCTGCCTTTGAACCTTGGAGGAATGATACTGCCTCTGAACATTATAGAAGTAATTCTGCCTCTGAACCTTGGAGGAATGATACTGCCTTTGAACCTTAGAGAAATATTACTGCCTCTGAACCTTAGAGAAATAATTCTGCCTCTGAACCATGTGGGAATAATAATACCTTTGAACCTTGTATGAATGATACTGCCTTTGAACCTTAGAGAAATATTACTGCCTCTGAACCTTAGAGAAATAATTCTGCGTCTGAACCTTGGAGGAATAATAATGCCTTTGAACCTTGGAGGAATGATACTGCCTCTGAACCTTAGAGAAATAATACTGCCTCTGAACCTTATAGGTATAATTCTGCCTCTGAACTATGGGGGAATAATAATGCCTTTGAACCTTGGTGTAATGATACTGCCTTTGAACCTTAGAAAATTAATACTGCCTCTGAACCTTATAGAAATAATTCTGCCTCTGAACCATGGGGGATTAATAATGCCTTTGAAACTTGGAGGAATGATACTGCCTTTGAACCTTTTAGGAATAATACTGCCTCTGAACCTTGGAGGAATAATAATGCCTTTGAACCTTGGAGGAATGATATTGCCTCTGAACCTTAGAGAAATAATACTGCCTCTGAACCTTATAGAAATAATTCTGCCTCTGAACCTTGGAGGAATAATAATGCCCTTGAACCTTGGAGGAATGATACTGCCTCTGAACCTTAGAGAAATAATACTGCCTTTGAACCTTGGAGAAAAAATTCTGCCTCTGAACCTTGGAGGAATAATAATGCCTTTGAACCTTGGAGGAATGATACTGCCTTTGAACCTTAGAGAAATAATACTGCCCCCGAACCTTATAGAAATAATTCTGCCTCTGAACCATGGGGGAATAATAATGCCTTTGAACCTTGGAGGAATGATACTGCCTTTGAACCTTAGAGAAATATTACTGCCTCTGAACCTTAGAGAAATAATTCTGCCTCTGAACCTTGGAGGAATAATAATGCCTTTGAACCTTGGAGGAATAATACTGCCTCTGAACCTTAGAGAAATAATACTGCCTCTGAACCTTATAGAAATAATTCTGCCTCTGAACTATGGGGGAATAATAATACCTTTGAACCTTGGAGGAATAATAATGCCTTTGAACCTTGGAGGAATGATACTGCCTTTGAACCTTAGAGAAATAATACTGCCTCTGAACCTTATAGAAATAATTCTGCCTCTGAACCATGGGGTAATAATAATGTCTTTGAACCTTGGAGGAATGATACTGCCTTTGAACCTTAGAGAAATAATACTGCCTCTGAACCTTATAGAAATAATTCTGCCTCTGAACCATGGGGGAATAATAATGCCTTTGAACCTTGGAGGAATGATACTGCCTTTGAACCTTAGAGAAATATTACTGCCTCTTAACCTTAGAGAAATAATTCTGCCTCTGAACCTTGGAGGAATAATAATGCCTTTGAACCTTGGAGGAATAATACTGCCTCTGAACCTTAGAGAAATAATACTGCCTCTGAACCTTATAGAAATAATTCTGCCTCTGAACTATGGGGGAATAATAATACCTTTGAACCTTGGAGGAATAATAATGCCTTTGAACCTTGGAGGAATGATACTGCCTTTGAACCTTAGAGAAATAATACTGCCTCTGAACCTTATAGAAATAATTCTGCCTCTGAACCATGGGGTAATAATAATGTCTTTGAACCTTGGAGGAATGATACTGCCTTTGAACCTTAGAGAAATAATACTGCCTCTGAACCTTATAGAAATAATTCTGCCTCTGAACCATGGGGGAATAATAATGCCTTTGAACCTTGGAGGAATGATACTGCCTTTGAACCTTAGAGAAATATTACTGCCTCTGAACCTTAGAGAAATAATTCTGCCTCTGAACCTTGGAGGAATAATAATGCCTTTGAACCTTGGAGGAATAATACTGCCTCTGAACCTTGGAGGAATAATACTGCCTCTGAACCTTAGAGAAATAATACTGCCTCTGAACCTTATAGAAATAATTCTGCCTCTGAACTATGGGGGAATAATAATACCTTAGAACCTTGGAGGAATAATAATGCCTTTGAACCTTGGAGGAATGATACTGCCTTTGAACCTTAGAGAAATAATACTGCCTCTGAACCTTATAGAAATAATTCTGCCTCTGAACCATGGGGGATTAATAATGCCTTTGAAACTTGGAGGAATGATACTGCCTTTTAACCTTAGAGAAATAATACTGCCTCTGAACCTTGGAGGAATAATAATGCCTTTGAACCTTGGAGGAATGATATTGCCTCTGAACCTTATAGAAATAATTCTGCCTGGGGGGAAGGTTAGAGGGGACTAATGATAGTCCCTGCTGGCTAATGGTCGCCCGAGGAGGACGATGTAAATCGTCTCTGTGGAGACCTAAACCCGCACTTTAACTTATATATATATATATATATATATATATATATATATATATATATATATATATATATATATATATTTATGTATATACTGTATATATATATATATATATATATATATATATATATATATATATATATATATATTTATGTATATACTGTATATATATATATATATATATATATATATATATATATATATATATATATATATGTATGTATATACTGTATATATATATATATATATATATATATATATATATATATATATATATATATATATACTTACATATACATATATGTATATATATATATATATATGTATATATATGTATATGCATATATACTGTATATATATATATATATATATATATATATATATATATATATATATATGTATATATATGTATATGCATATATACTGTATATATATATATATATATATATATATATATATATATATATATGCATATATATATATATATATATATATATATATATATATATATATATATATATACTTACATATACGTATATGTATATATATATGTATATATATATGTATATGCATATATGTAAATGCCTATACATGAATGTATATATATATGTATATATATATATTCAACTAAGTCGCTTGACAATGAAAAAATCCAAGAATTTCTCGTTTTGTGATGACACTCTTACATTTGTCGCAAAAATCTTTCCTTCACAACATCCAGAGGACATCAAGGCAAACTTTTGCTTTCCCTCCTCCTGCTAAAAATGAACCGAGCAGAAGAGAAGCGAAGCCTAAAGCGAACAACTTCATAACAAAAGTAAACGTTGAGAGTTGTGGACCTCAATCCTTGAGCTCAAAAAGAAAAAAAAAAAAAAAAAAAATACTAATAATGACAATAGAGAAGGACCTGACTTGACGTTTTGCTTCTCCCGAGGTGTTCGTTGGAGAGGTCTTTGGATGGAGGAAAATTATATACAGATTTTAACGTCTAGTCATTTAATATAAATCTTCATAGATGTTTCGCTTTTGCAAAATGCCTACTTATATGAAATTACGCTTGGTAATATTAAAGTGAACATCATCATCATCTCCTACGCCCATTGATGCAAAGGGCATCGGTTAGATTTTCCCAGTCGTCTCTATCTTGGTTAGATTTTCCCAGTCGTCTTTATCTTCATCATCATCATCATCATCATCATTTCCTACGCCCTTTAACGCAAAGGGCCTCGATTAGATTTTGCCAGTCTAACTATCTTGAGCTTTTAAATCAATACTTCACCATTCATTATCTCCTACTTCCCGTTTCATAGTTTTCAGCCATGTAGGCCTAGATCTATCAAAATAAATGCCTATGGATATGAAATTACACTTGATGATTTAAAATGAACATCATCATCATCTCCTACGCCCATTGACGTAAAGGGCCTCGGTTAGATTTTGCCAGTCGTCTCTATCTTCAGATTTTAAATCAATACTTCTCCATCCATCCATCATCCCCTACTACACGCTTCATAGTCCTCAGCCATGTAGGCCTCGGTCTATAAAATTATATTTTAAATATTAGAAGAAAAGGCAAATATTTTATGAAATTACATGAAAAGTAAATTACCGGAAAAGATGAAAACATTGGAAAATTATATTCTAAACGAGAATTTGCCGTGAAGGTTCTGGTAACAACTTGACTTATAATTGACGTGGATTCACGCCGGCCTGAGGAGGAGATGATTAGACACATTGCCGTAGATACATTGTAAAACAAGCGACAAACTTCCAAAGGAGATATTTACATCGAGTAAAGGCTGTCGAGAAATCAATTTTGATAAAAAGTAGAAATTAGACATCATTGGGTTGTGGTGGCCGATGTGGTAACGTCCCTGACTGGCAAACGCTAGATTGGTGTTAGAGTACCGCTGAAACTCGATATTTTCTTTGGTAGCTGCAACCTTACTATATCTGTGAGCTAAGGAATGGGGTTTTTGGGAAGCCTATAGGTATATCTGTTGAGTCATCAACAGCTATTGCCTGGCCCTCCTTGGTTCTAGCTTAGGTGGAGATGGGGCTTGGGCGCTGATCATATGTACACATGATCAGTCTCTAGGGCATTGTCCTGCTTGCAAGGGTGATATCACTGCCCCTTGCCTCTGCTATTCATGAGCGACCTTTAAACCTTTAAACTCTTGATGATTACTGGGAATGTTAGAATGTTAGAATATGCATTTGTTTAAGCTCAAAATACATCGCATAAAAACAAAAAATTTACTTTCTCTCTTCAGGGAGATTGACAAGAAAATTTAACCTTTCAGTTATCTATTTTTAGGTTAAATACTCGTCCGTCAATTATTAAGATTTTTTTTTTTCCAAAAATTAAAAGACTATGACATTTAGAAAAAGATACAGACAGAAGCAGATGATAAATTAAATGTCCTTGTTTGGATCAGCTTTTCGAGTTTTAATTGCATGACAGTGAAATTGAAATATAGAAAAGATATTGAATAGAATAATAGCTCTAACCGGAATGATTGCCAAGTTATGTATATATTAAAGGTCGCTAATGAATGGCAGAGGCAAGGGAGAGTGACAATGCCCTAGATAGCAGGACAATGCACTAGAGACTGACCATCTGTATATATCAGCTCCCAAGCCCAAGTTCGGCCCAGGGAGGACCAGGCAATGGCTGCTGATGACTCAGTATTTAGACATATAGGCTCCCCCAACACCCCCACCACATCCTTAGCTGATAAGGATAGTGAGGTTGCCGACACTACAGGGAACTGTTAAGAATGAGCGGGTCTCCCTTTAGCTCATAAGGATAGTGAGTTTTATGTTGTACAGCCTGATATATGTCATTTATAGTTTATATA
>NC_090738.1:36345860-36348360 GCF_036898095.1 Palaemon carinicauda
TTTATTTTATATAAGTTGGAAATGATGGTAAAAGACGAGTCGTTAACATTGCATTTTTTTTTCAAGTTCTAAGCAAAATCCATTTTTTCACATTTATTTCTTCTCGGAATTTTTGCTTATCAGATTCTGTTGCTTAGCAGATCTTGTTACGTATTAGAATCTGTTGCTTATTAGATTTAGATTTTTTTGCTTGTCAATTTCGTTGGTTGTTAGATTCTGTTGCTTATCAGATTTTGTTACATGTCAGGTTCTGTTGCTTATCAGATTTTGTTACATGTCAGGTTCTGTTTCTTATCAGATTCTGTTGATTATCAGATTTCGTTTATTGTCAGAATCTGTTGATCATCGAAATCTGTTGCTTGTTAGAATCTGTTGGATGCTAGATTATGTTACGTGTCAGGTTCTGTTACTTATCAGATTTTGTTGCTTGTCAGATTCGGTTGTTTATCAGATTTTTGTTTATTATTAGAATCTGTTACTTGTTGGAGTCTGTTTTGCTTACCCGTTTCTGCTATTCATGAGATTTTGTTATATTACATTTGTTATTTTTCAGATCTGGTTTCGGTGTCAATGACCTTCGATGTCAGGATGCCAGAGAGCTTTAAATCAATCTATCAGATCTGGTTATTTATCCGATTTGTCTGGTTATCATATTCTGTTACTTATCAAATATTGTTATTTATCAGATTTGGTTATTTATCATTTATTAGTTTGTTACTTAGTTTGTTACTCATCATGTCTGATTACTTATCAGATCTTGTGATACAGTTTGTTACTTATCCGATTTCTCTTATTTATTCGATTCAGTTACTTCTCTGGCAATGTTACTTAACAGATTTGATTACTTTTTAGAAAGTAAAATCCCAAAAACAAGCATATGAACTGGATAAGAAAGTGTCTCTTTTGCCACTTAAAGCATATAAACTTTGAGATTATTAGAGATATTTTATGGAATTATTATTTCGTCCACATTGGAACCTCTTTTGAGAATGGACGAAGCATTAAATAATCTATAATTATAAAGAATTATGAAATTATAATAATGGATACCGTGTATTTAACACGAAAAGTCATTAGGGAAGATGAGAAAGGAAAAAATAATCAGTGTTTTTTAGGAACTGGCGGTAAATTTTTGCAGTCGATATCACATTTAAAGAAAAGAAAAAGAAAATAATCTTAATCTTTTATACGAACTGACAGTAAATTTCTGCAGTCGATATAAAAAGAAGAAAAAGGAAAAATAATCAGTGTTTTTTTTTTTTACGAACTGACTGTAAATTCCTCCAGTTGATATAACATTTAAAGAGAACAAAAATTATCCGTGTTTTATACGAACTGACTAAATTTCTGCAGTCGATTTCACATTTAAAGAGAAGAAAAAGAAAAAAAATAATCAGCGTTTTTTAGGAACTGGCAGTAAATTTCTGCAGTCGATATCACATTTAAAGAGAAGAAAAAGAAAAAAAAATAATCAGTGTTTTTTAGGAACTGGCGGTAAATTTCTGCAGTTGATATCACATTTAAAGAGAAGAAAAAGAAAAAATAATCAGTAGTTTCTTTCGAACTGACCGTAAATTTCTGCAGTCGATATCACTGATTAACGCATATATTTAGATTGTACCATTTATAGGGTAATCACGATTAATTGAGTTATACCACTTACTTAAATTTATGATAACAATAGAAAAAAAAATAATAAGTATGTTCTTTACCTAAGGAGAGGGAGCTTTTTTTTTTTGGGGGGGGGGCGGTAGGGGGTGTTGCTAATTGATTAAGTAATACCAGTTGCTTAAATTTATGATGAGCTGAAAACAATAAAAGAATAAAATTTAATAAGCATGTTCTTTACTTAGGGAGAGGAAGGTTTTTTTTTTATGGGGGGGGGGAGTAATTAATTAAATAATACCAGTTGCATAAATTTATAATGAGCTGGAAACATGAAAAAAAAACTGAAATTTGATAAATAAGTTCTTTGTTTTTTTTTTCTTTTTTTGGTAATTGATATGTGGAGTAAATATAAACTTGGATCCTTACCAAATAAAAATAGTAAAAAATCAAAATTCCTGCTCAAAAATATCTCTATAACTTTAAAAACAATTCTGTCAACTGAATCACATTTGAAAATATGCATCCTCCATTTTAAATCCTCGTGTCCCATTGAGTAACAATCGGTTGCTAATTGGATGATCACAGTTAATTAAAGCCCCTTAATCAGGAAAGAAATCGGATAGGTAACGAATTTATTTAAATCATTTAGGGATTTGGGAGACGCGTAGTAAATTGTGATGAACGAACAATTCTATATGTAGATTATCTGAATAATTTTCAAAATCAAAATGTATATCTGTGTATATATACATATATATATATATATATATATATATATATATATATATATATATATATATATATATATATATATATATATATATTAATTATATCACTATCATTAGCTGTTACTAGTCCACTGCAGAACAAAGGCCTCAGACATGCCCTTCCA
>NC_090738.1:36350860-36368360 GCF_036898095.1 Palaemon carinicauda
GTATATATATATATATATGCTACTGTAAATAGGTATATATACGTATATATGTATAAATATATAAATATATTATATATATATATATATGTGTTACTATACATAGGTATATGTACGTATATATATATATATATATACATATATATATGTATATATATGTGTATATATATATGAGTGTGTATATATATATATATATATAACATATATATATGTATATATATGTGTATATATATGAGTGTGTATATATATATATATATATACTACTCTACATAGGTATGTATACGTATATATGTATAAAATATAAATATATATATATATAATATATATATATGTATATGTATATATATGCATAATATATATATATATATATATATATGTATATATACATATGCTACTGTACTTAGGTATATATACGTATATATATGTATATATATTTGTATATGCTGTACACACACACACACACACACATATATATATATATATATATATGTGTGTATGTATATATATATGTGTATATGCTGTACATATGAATATATATATATATATATAGTATTTTTATATATGAATATATATATATATATATTATATTTTATATATGAATATATATATATATATATATATATTTTATATATGAATATATATATATATATGTATAATATATATATATATATATATATATACACGTAATACATAGACATATGCGATTTACATATATATATATATATATATATATGTATGTATGTATAAATATGTATTATATTTATTTATATATATGTATATATGTATTGTATTTATATGTATGTATGTATAAATATGTATTATATTTATATATATATGTATATATGTATTATATTTATATATATGTATATATGTATTATAGACATATATATATATATATATATATATATTACAATACAATACAAGGACGACCCGCAAAACGTATCCGCTTCCAATTTTGACGACGATCGATGAAGGTTCAAGGCGTCGTGACAAAGAAACTCGGGGTAAAATATGAAATACCTTCGACCATTAAGGTGTTGAAAGATGACTAATCATGGTTCGAACTTATGGTTTCGCTTCTTTTGAAAAGACGGGTGAAAGAAAAACTCGTACCTTTTAACAATGGGTCCACCGGTTCCTTAGAGAGAGAGAGAGAGAGAGAGAAGAGAGAGAGAGAGAGAGAGAGAGTCTTCTGGTTTATCTCCAAGTCAAAATCTTTAGTGGAGAGAGATCCTTTTACTCATCTCCAAGGCAGAACTCTTTAGTGGAGAGAGGTCCTTTTGTTTATATCCATGCCAGAACTCTTCAGTGGAGAGAGATCCTTTTGTTTATCTCCATAGCAGAAGTCTTTAGTGGAGTGAGATCCTTTTGTTTATCTCCATGCCAGAACTCTTCAGTAAAGAGAGAGATCCTTTTGTTTATCTCCATACCAGAACTCTTCTGTGGAGAGAGATCCTTTTGGTTATCTCCATGCCAGAAATGTTCAATAGAAAGAGATCCTTTTGTTTATCTCAATGCTAGAACTCTTCAGTGGAGAGAGATACTTTTGTTAATCTCCATGCCAGAACTCTTCAGTGGAGAGAGATTCTTTTGTTTATCTCCATGCCAGAACACTTATGTGGAGAGAGATCCTTTTGTTTATCTCCATGCCAGAACGCTTCAGTAGAGAGAGATCCCTTTGTTTATCTCCATTCCATAACTCTTTAGTGGAGAGAGATCATTTTGTTAATCTACATGCCAGAACTCTTCAGTAGAGAGAGATTCTTTTGTTTATCTCCATGCCAGAACTCTTCAGTGGAGAGGTATCCTTTTGCTTATATCTATGCCAGAACTCTTCAGTGTAGAGAGATCCTTTTGTTAATCTCCATGCCAGAACTCTTCAGTGGAGGGATATCCTTTTGCTTATCTCCATTCCAGAACACTTTCGTGGAGAGAGATCATTTTGTTTATCTCCATACCAGAACTCTTCATAGAGAGAGATCCCTTTGTTTATCTCCATACCAGAACTCTTCAGTGGAGAGAGAACCTTTTGTTTATCTCCTTGCCAGAACTCTTCAGTGGAGAGACATGCTTTTGTTAATCTCCATGTCAGAACTCTTCAGTGGAGAGAGATCCTTTTGTTTATCTCCATGCCAGAACACGTCTGTGGAGAGAGATCCCTTTGTTTATCTCTATGTCAGAATTCTTCAGTGGAGTGAGATCCTTTTGTTTATCTCCATGCCAGAACTCTTGAGTAGAATGAGATTCTTTTGTTAATCTCCATGCCAGAACTCTTCAGTAGAGAGAGATCCTTTTCTTTATCTCCATTCCAGAACTCTTCAGTAGAGAGAGATTCTTTTGTTTATCTCCATGCCAGAACTCTTCAGTTGAGAGATATCCTTTTGCTTATCTACATGCCAGAACTCTTCAGTGGAGAGAGACTCATTTCTTAATCTTCATGCCAGAAATCTTCAGTGGAAAGATATCCTTTTGCTTATCTCCATGCTAGATATCTTCAGTGGAGAGAGATTCTTTTGTTAATGTCCATGCCAGAACTCTTCAGAGGAGAGATATCCTTTTGCTTATCTCCATGCCAGAACTCATCAATGGAGAGAGGTCCTTTTGTTAATCTCCATGCCAGAACTCTTCAGAGGAGAGATATCCTTTTGCTTATATCCATGCCAGAACTCTTCAGTGGAGGGAGATCCTTTAGTTTATCTCCATGCCAGAACACGTGTGTGCAGAGAGATCCTTTTTTTTTATCTCCATTCCAGAACTCTTCAGTAGAGAGAGATGCTTTTGGTAATCTCCATATCAGAACTTTTCAGTGGAGAGATATCGTTTTGTTTATCTCCATGCTAGAACTCTTCAGTGGAGAGAGATGCCTTTGTTTATCTCCATGCCAGAACTCTTCATTGGAGAGGGATCCTTTTGTTTATCTCCATGCTAGAACTCTTCAGTGGAGAGAGATCCTTTTGTTTATCTCCATGCCAGAACTCTTCACTGGAGAGATATCCTTTTGCTTATCTCTATGCCAGAACTCTTCAGTGGAGAGAGATGCTTTTGATAATCTCCATGCCAGAACTCTTCAGTAGAGAGAGATCCTCAGATCAGATCAGATTCAGGTTGAGGCTTTGCCTTTGCAACGGCGCCTCTGTGTCTTTTAGTTTTGTGTGTTCCTTATTTTCACTAGTTTTTCTCTTTTCATCCACATTTGTTGTAGTACTCTTTTCTTATTTTCAATATTTTCTTCACAAAAAAGGAATTTTCCAACAGTTTGTGCACTATCTTCTTCTTATGGTTGTTGGAGCTCAATTGCTTTTATTCTTATATCACTAAACTGTGGACAATATAACATAAAGTGGTTAGCATTTTCTTCTACATCACAGAATACACAGTTTATATTTCCATCTTGGTGTCTGTTCTTTATATTCAAGCCCAGTGAGTTTGTCCTTGCTCTGAATAATAAAATTGACGAAAATGTGTTGTCATACACTTCCTCCTCATTGATTTCACTTTTCCAGTTTTTATACAAAATTAGACTCTCCTTGCACTCCATTTCACTCTTCCATTTGCTTGTGTCCCATTCTCTTGTTCTCTTCTTTATGTCCTCTTTCGTACATCTCTTAACTTCTCTCATCGCCATCCCACATTCCTCAGCATACTTCTTCACATGCATCCACCACTTCCTCTCTTTTTCTTCCATATCATTGACTATTGCTGTTAGTAAGTCCTTTTCTCCCTTATAAATGCTATTAAGGTACCTCAGCTTTCCATCCATTACCCTTGTTTTCATAGAAGATGCTCCTACATCCCCTGTCAAGGCTACAATTGCTGTATTCTTTACACCCCTAACATCCTTCTATACACTCCATTCTCTATTCTTTGCAACTTTTCTATTTCCGTTTCCGTTAAGTTAATTACGTTTGTTCCATATAATATAGAAGGTAGTGCTACACTTTTCCAGTATGCTTTCCCTATCATTATCTTATTACAACTTTTTTCTATGATCGAATATGTAAGATTAGCTAGCTTTTGTGCCTTAACTATCATTTCACTTTTCTGTGTTTTGAACATATTCCTACTATCATCTACCTTGATACCTAGGTATTTAATATTGCTTACTACTCTTATTCCCTCTATATTATCTGGTTTTTCCTTCATATTATATATAAGTACGCTACTTTTGTCTCTATTTATGTCTAAACCACACTGCTTTCCTATATCTATCACTTTCCTTATGTTCAATTCAGCATCCTCTATATTCTCAGCAAGCACTAGGACATCATCAGCAAAAAATAATACTACTAGCTTTATAATATTTTAAAAACCATTACCTTCCTTTTCTACTTGTTTTATAATCTGATAAGTAATTAATTTGAATAATGTTGTAGAGCCAGTACAGCCTTGCTTTATTCCACTACTTACGCTCAATTTTTGTTCTACTCTTTCCCCTATGTCTAACGTAGGCGAGTCTCCCACATATACTTCTGCTATAGAGTTAATTATACTAGTATGTACTTTATATTGCTTTAATGTTTCTATCAGCGCTTCCCTTTTAATGGAATCGAAAGCTTTTTTGAAATCTACAGAGGCAACTATGAATTTTTTCTTATTTTTGAAAGTTTCTTCAACCATGTATTGTAAGATGAGTATATTATCCTCAATCCTTCCTCCCTCTGTAAATCCCGCCTGACTATCCTCTATGGCATTATTACTTTTTAGGTGTCCTTCTATTTTCTCTTTTATAAAAGCCATGTATATTTTATATGATACATTTGTGAGCGCTATTGGTCTCAATTCCTTTGCTGTTGGTTTGTTTTTCTTTTTTTAACATTTTTGTTCTGAATTCTTTCCAGCTTTTGGGTTTTTTCTTTGCTGGCTAGTTCCTCTTTGTAGCAGTTCACTAGCGTATTCTTACATATATCACTTATCATCATTACTTTGTAATATTCTGGCTTTAGTCCATCTGGCCCAGCTGCTTTACCTTTCTTTAAGCGTTTTAGGCATTTTTCTAATTTACCTTTATTCATTTCAGCGGCGGGCATGGGTTTAATTTTTCCTTTAACATTTAGTACAGCATCGTAATGCTCCCTTAGATGTTCTGGTATACTATTTTCATTTACTACTATAATGTCGTTTTCTCTTCTCAAATTATCCGGGTATTCACTCTCCTTCTCATTCCAGATCTCTGTTATTCTATTTTCATGTGTATTGTAGGCTGTTTTCCAAAATTTTACTAATTCTTCTTTACCCTCTTCATCTGATAGTTTATTTCCTCTATCTGCATATAATTGTATTGCCTCTCTTTTTATTTCTTTATTATTTCTTAATTTGTTTATGTTTTCCCATAGTTTATTGTTTCTATCATCTCTTATCTCCCTGGTCTTCTTTTTCTCATATAACGTTATGCTCTCTTTCACCAGTATTTGTACTTCTTTCATCTTATGATTGTATTTTTCTTCTAATTGTTTTTAACCTAATATCTTTTTCATTTCTCTTTTTTTTTCTATTAAGTTCCTTTCTTTCCTTAATCTTTCTCCTTATGTCCTCAGTTACCCAAGGTTGTTCTTTGGTCTTCCCTTCATTTGTTACCCTTCTCCTATATGTTTTAGCCAAATGTTCTTGTTTCATTTCTGCCATTATTATGTTTAGCTCTTCAATGTTTTTTACATCCTTGCTAACAAGTTTTCTCTCTATAGATTTTACATATTCGTCTATATGTTTTATGTCATTGCTATAATATGTAATTTCTTCCCACTTCCCTTTATTGTAGTTATTTTCTCTATTTGTTTTTACTCCTAATTCTACTGTTATTAAGTTGTGATCTGATATATCTAATACTGTTTTATCTTCGTCTATTTCCATACATCTAAATTGTTTATATAGCATATTATTTGCAAGTACAAAATCAATAGCGCTATGCTGATCTTGTCTATTCCACGTGTATAGTCCTGAACATCTTTCATCTCCATTTAATAGTGTTAGGTTGTGATTACCCATCCAATCTAGCACCATTTCCCCATTTCTGTCTACTTTTTGGTGCCCCAGAAATTCCACGTGGCCGTTAAAATCCCCCATAACTAGCAAAGGAGTTGTTTCTCCTGCTTTCTGTATTAATTTTTCACATTCCGCTTTCAATTCTTGATCTCTTTTTCTATCTTCTTCTGTATTTCCTGCTGCGAAATATACTAGTATTATCAAAAATGCTAAGTTGTGGATTTTGCACTGTACCATTATTATATCGCTATGTTTTGTTTCTATTTCTTCTGCTTCAGTGATGTTATTGTTTTTAAAAATTAACATTAACCCACCACCCTTTTTGTCTTTAAAATCCCTTCTTTTTTCTATTTTTAACAGACCTTTACTTAGCTGTATTTTATCTATTTTTTGGTGTGTTTCTGTCAAACAAAATATATGAATTTTATTTGTGTTCATCTCGTTTTCTACTTCTATTAATTTCTGCTTAGTTAGTGCTTGGATATTTAACAGGCATATTTTTATACATTGGGCTAACTTTTTTGTCTAAATTTATACCTTTTGTTTATCTCCATGCCAGAACTCTTCAGTGGAGAAAGATGCTTTTGTTAATATCTCTGCCAGAACTCTTCAGTAGAGAGAAATCCTTTTGTTTATCTCCATGCCAAAACTCTTCAGTGGAGAGAGATCCTTTTGTTTATCTCCCTGCCAGAACTCTTCAGTGGAGAGATATCATTTTGTTTATCTCCATGCCAGAACTCTTCGGTGGAGAGAGATCCTTTTGTTTATTTCCATGCCAGAACTCTTCATTGGAGAGAGATCCTTTTGTTTATTTCCATGCCAGAACACTTATGTGGAGAGAGATCCTTTTGTTTATCTCCCTCCCAGAACTCTTCAATAGAGAGAAATCCTTTTGTTTATTTCAATGCCAGAAGTCTTTAGTAGAGAGAGATCCTTTTGTTTATCTCCATACCAGAACTCTTCAGTGGAGAGAGATCCTTTTGGTTATCTCCATGCCAGAACTCTTCAGTGGAGAGATGTCCTTTTGTTTGTTTCCATGCCAGAACTCTTCAGTGGAGAGAGATCCTTTTGTTTATCTCCATGCCAGAACACTTCTGTGGAGAGAGATCCTTTTGTTTATCTTCATGCCAGAACTCTTCGGGAGAGAGAGATCCTTTTTGTTTATCTCCATGTCAGAACTCTTGAGTGGAGAGAGATCCTTTTGTTCATTTCCATGCCAGAACTCTTCAGGAGAGAGAGAGAGAGAGAGAGCGAGATCCTTTTGTTTATCTCTATGCCAGAACTCTTCAGGGGAGAGATATTCTTTTGTTTATCTCCATATCAGAGCTTTTCAGTGGAGAGAGATGCTTTTATTTATCTCCATGCCAGAACTCTTCATTGGAGAGAGATCCTTTTGTTTATATCCATGCCAGAACTCTTCATTGGAGAGAGATCCTTTTGTTTATCTCCATACCAGAACTCTTCTTTGGAGAGAGATCCTTTTGTTTATCTCCATACCAGAACTCTTCATTGGAGAGAGATCCTTTTGTTTATCTCCATGCCAGAACTCTTCATTGGAGAGAGATCCTTTTGTTTATCTCCATACCAGAACTCTTCTTTGGAGAGAGATCCTTTTGTTTATCTCCATGCCAGAACTCTTCATTGGAGAGAGATCCTTTTGTTTATCTCCATGCCAGAACTCTTCAGTGGAGAGAGATCCTTTTGTTTATCTCCATACCAGAACTCTTCTTTGGAGTGAAATCCTTTTGTTTATCTCCATGCCAGAACTCTTCATTGGAGAGAGATCCTTTTGTTTATCTCCATGCCAGAACTCTTCATTGGAGAGAGATCCTTTTGTTTATCTCCATATCAGAACTCTTCATTGGAGAGAGATCCTTTTGTTTATCTCCATACCAGAACTCTTCTTTGGAGAGAGATCCTTTTGTTTATCTCCATGCCAGAACTCTTCATTGGAGAGAGATCCTTTTGTTTATCTCCATACCAAAACTCTTCATTGGAGAGAGATCCTTTTGTTTATATCCATGCTAGAACTCTTCATTGGAGAGAGATCCTTTTGTTTATCTCCATGCCAGAACTCTTCATTGGAGAGAGATCCTTTTGTTTATCTCCATACCAGAACTCTTCTTTGGAGAGAGATCCTTTTGTTTATCTCCATGCCAGAACTCTTCATTGGAGAGAGATCCTTTTGTTTATCTCCATGCCAGAACTCTTCAGTGGAGCGAGATCCTTTTGTTTATCTCTATGCAAGAACTCTTTAATAGAGAGAGATCCTTTTGTTTATCTCCATGCCAGAACTCTTTAGTAGAGAGAGATTCTTTTGTTTATCTCCATGTCAGAACTTTTCAGTGAAGAGATATCCTTTTGTTTATCGCCATGCCAGAACTCTTCAGTAGAGAGAGATCCTTTTGTTTATCTCCATGTTAGAACTCTTTAATAGAGAAAGATCCTTTTGTTTATCTCCATGCCAGAACTCTTTAATAGAGAAAGATCCTTTTGTTTATCTCCATGCCAGAACTCTTTAGTGGAGAGAGATCGTTTTGTTTATCTCCATGCCAGAACTCTTCATTGGAGAGAGATCCTTTTGTTTATCTCCATACCAGAACTCTTCATTGAAGAGAGATCCTTTTTTATATCACCATGACAGAACTCTTTAGTGGAGAGAGATGCTTTTGTTTATCTCTATGCCAGAACTCTTTAATAGAGAGAGATCCGTTTGTATTTTTCCATGCCAGAACTCTTCAGGAGATATAGAGAGATCCCTTTGTTTATCTCCATGCCAGAACTCTTCGGTGGGGTCCCACAACGAATGTAGAAGTAGGTTCGACAAGTGTTAGGCCTGAGGGTAGAGTTCCACTGGGAATAATTTGCCTATCAGGTCATCGCTGACAACTCGATATCCGGTAACTGGTTGTCTGTGTGTATTGCCGATAGGCCTGAAAACTGCCATTGGCATGGCTATTACTTTCCAAGTCTCGTGTTGCCTGGGCTATTATTCCTTAAGAGCCTGCTATTTGTGCCGCTATTACAGCTTAAAGGTGCTTCAATTCCTTCCTTTTAGAATGTTTTACGACCGTATCATTTTTAGGAAAGCGATACTTGATCTTATATCACAGAGAATGGTGACATTAATCTAGTACTACAGAGTGATAAAATTCATCTCATATTCCAAAGAGTGATGACAATCATCTCATATTAAAGAGTGATGACTTTAATCTCATATTATAGAGAGTGATGACATTAATCTCATATTAAAAAGTGATGACATTAATCTCATTTTAAAAAGTGATGACATTAATCTCATATTACAGATAGTGATGACATTAATCTCATATTACAGAGAGTGATGGGATTAATCTCATATCACAGAGTGATGACATTAATCTCATATTGAAGATATTGGTGACATTAATCTCATATTACAGAGAGTGATGACATTAATCTCATTTTACAGAGAGTGATGGCATTAATCTCATATTGAAGAGATTGGTGACATTAATCCCATTTTACAGAGAGTAATGACATTAATCTCTTATTAAAGAGAGTGATGACAAAATAACACATTTTCCAGTTTAACATTTCAAGACTTTATATATGAACCACAGTACAGTGCTTTGCAAATCCAACATAGGCTATCATAGTAATGCACTTTCTAAGTGAGGCTCATTAAACAGAAAGAGTCAGGTACGAGAAAAACCTTAATGGATATAATGTTATTTTTTTCAAGTCAAAAGTTTTGATTAAAGTTGCAAGTTTGATTTCAAGGATATTTTGAATAATCTCATTCCTTTGCAATTTTAAAGATATATATTTCAGTTCGAGTTTTGTATTAACTGCTAAATTATAACATTAACAATTAATGAAGTAATCTTTAAAAATAAATTGTACATCATATTACGTTAGCATAGTT
This sequence comes from Palaemon carinicauda, assembly GCF_036898095.1. NCBI lineage: Eukaryota > Metazoa > Arthropoda > Malacostraca > Decapoda > Palaemonidae > Palaemon > Palaemon carinicauda. The sequence goes on from NC_090738.1 coordinate 36,360,744, forward strand.
CATGTAGATGACTACAGTTATTTGGAATGTATTAAAGCAATACATTGTTCTTTGTATTATGCAATATTGCCTCATTTAAAACTAGATCCTCTTTGGAATCTGATTTAATTTCTCGTGATTTTTATATTTTAACCTTTTGGTAATATCTGTAAGAAGCTTAGCGAAACCTTGCAACATTGTTTATTATCATTTTAATTTACTTTCTCTGTCGGTGCAGTTTTAGATTGATATGTTTTTCTGTCCTCAGACTGGCGAAATCTAACCGAGGACCTTTGCGTCAGTAGGCGTGGGAAGATATGAGATATTTTTTTGCGTATATAGCAATATAAATCACAATAATAAAAAAACCATTATCATGATTTTAATACTATTTCTTTCAAATTTCGCTTAACAAATATTTTTGCTCTCATCTTATTCTATCAAGTTTAATAATTTGCCTATTTAAAACAAGTTTTTTTTCAGTATCTATTTTCTATTTTATCTTCATTAACTAATAAAGATATCTAAAGATAATTGAAACATTAATTACCCGATATAAATTGAAGGTACATGTAGAAAAAATACTGCCTTAAACTACAGTCATTATTCGTATACATGTTTTATGTATTTTCTCTTTTCAAAGGTGAACAGCCTTAGGCAATTATTAGCAAAAGTCAAACACGGTTTTTTATTTAGCAAAGAAGTTACCAACGAAAAATGTTTAGATATGCGGTAAACTTTTGGAATCTCTCTCTCTCTCTCTCTCTCTCTCTCTCTCTCTCTCTCTCTCTCTCTTTCATTTCCTATTTGCTAAGGATAGAAGAGAAATCTTATTTTGGAGAGATCCATTTCTAAATCTCTGTAACTAAATTACAGAGAGAGAGAGAGAGAGAGAGAGAGAGAGAGAGAGAGAGAGAGAGAGAGAGAGAGAGAGAGAGGAGAGAGAGAGAGAGAGAGAGGATAGAAAAGAAATCGTCTTGTTTTGGAGAGAACCATTTCTAAATCTTTTGTCTCTGTAACTAAATTACACAGGAGAGAGAGAGAGAGAGAGAGAGAGAGAGAGAGAGAGAGAGAGAGAGAGAGAGAGAGAGAGAGAGAGAGAGAGAAAGATTATCTCCAAGTCTCTTTTTCCTGTCTTCTAAGACTAGTTTCTCAGTGTATAAGGAATAGCCAAGTCTTTATTTGATGGCAAATATAATTCATACGAACGTATTTTTCTTTTAGTTTCTTTCCCAAGTAAATTCATATTAGCTGTGTGTTCAACCAACCACGTCTGATTATTTGCTCGTCTTCCCAACCCGGAGAGCTTCAGAGAGATCGAGAGTCGGGCTTCACTTTGAAGCTCTGAAGCTTCATTAAACACTATCTAAAAATTTATTAGTTACATTAGATTTCCTCCATGATTTTATATATTTAAAGAAGATCTTTGTATTGAAGTATAATTTCTTTGTTACACAAAAGAACTGGCTGACATGTATGACAGTTACGGTGTCATCAGGTAAATCCTGAAACGTAATTACCACTTAGTTTCCATATTGTTCTATTGCCACATGGTGGCATAATTGATAACTACTATGCCTTTTATTTGAAGTGACTGGGTTTCGATCCCTACGTGATGTAGAAACTAATGCATATAATGTACATATATATATATAATATATATATATATATATATATATATATATATATATATATATATATATATATATATATATATATATGTGTGTGTGTGTGTGTGTGTGTGTGTGTGTGTGTGTGTGTGTGTGTGAGTATGTACACATACAGTATATATATACTGAATATATATATATATATATATATATATATATATATATATAATGTATATATATGTGTGTATATATATGATATATATATATATATATATATATATATATATATATATATATATATTTATATGTATATATATTTATATAAATATTTATATATACATGTATATATATATATATATATATATATATATATATATATATATATATATGTATATATATATATATATATATATATATATATGTGTGTGTGTGTATACACAGTATATGTGTATATATATGTATATATATATTTATATATGTGTATATATATTTATATATATATATGTATAAAATATATATATATATATATATATATATATATATATATATATATATATATATATATATATATATATATATATATATATATATAGCTGTTTGTGTGTAAGTATATATACACTCGAATTTTGTCATTTTTGTATAAAGCAATTGTTAAGTACTGAACAATTGATATAAGAAATAATTTCAGAAATGCCTCGTTTGATATTCCATAGAGACACTACCATCAAAAGTAAAGACTAGAATAATTCCTAAGACCTCCTGCTTTGGAAATCTTTTCTGTCATCACTTATCACGTAAATGCTAAATATATTTAAGGTTATAAAGTGAAAAAGACAAATCCTTAGAAGGAGAAGCTCTTTGAAAACAAGGTAGTCTCTAATCCTCCCAAGGGCAGTCCGGCCTACGAGGACTTCGAGGTAAAACTGCAGGTTTCAAAGAGATTAGGAAAAATAATACCTCTGTGCTGACTGACGTATTTCTAATCCCAGTCTTCTCTTTCTTTCCATTTTTTCTTCAGTTGCACTTTGATCCTTTTCTGTTTATTCGCATTCCAACGATGTTTTATGTTTTCTCAAATACCTTTAAAGATACTCTGATTACATTTAAAGTTTTCCTAGATTTGAGAACAAAGCCCCTCAGAAGAATATTAGAAGTTGAATGGCAGGACAGCATTAAAAATGAAAGTACAAGAGAGTTTACTCAAGTGCCATATGTGAATAAGATCATTGTGAGGGGTAGATGGAAATGGTTTGGTCATGCTCTTCGCACTCCCCAAGAGAGCTAAGTTCACCAAACTTTAAACTGGGCTCCACAATGCAATAGAAGAGTTGGAAGACTCAGGCCTACATGGTTGAAGACTATGAAGCGGGAAGTAGGAGATGATGAATGGAGGAGTATTGAATTAAAAGCTCAAGATAGAGACGACTGGCGAAATCTAACCGAGGGCCTTTGCGTCAGTAGGCGTAGGAGATGATGATGATGTTGATGTCATTTAAAGAACTTGAGCTTACTATATAAAAGATTTTTGCTTCTCTATCGTCCAACAATATTTTAAGAGAGAGGACCATAAACATCTCTGTTCCTCTATCTTCTAACCACTTTCTTGATTATTAAGAAAAATTCTTTTCTATCGATTAATTACATTCATAGAGTATACAAACAATCTCTATTAATCTTTTGTTTATGTAATTTCTAAACACAAAGACTATAAATAACCTCAATTGCTTAGTGTTTTGCCGATCTTCTAAGATGGCAGTATATCAAAATTTCTGTTACTTTGTATCCCAATGATTATTAAATTGTTTAGAATACTTTTTCGTTAAAATTTAAAAAAAAAAATACTTTTTCGTTAAAAAATTCTTTAGATTACTTTTTCGTTCAAAAATTGTTTAAAATACTTTTTCGTTCAAAATTGTTTAAAATACTTTTTCGTTCAAAAATTGTTAAGAATACTTTTTTGTTCAAAAATTGTTTATAATACTTTTTCGGTCAAAAATTGTTTAGAATACTTTTTCGTTCAAAAATTGTTTAAAATACTTTTTCGTTCAAAAACTGTTTAAAATACTTTTTCGTTCAAAAATTGTTAAGAATACTTTTTTGTTCAAAAATTGTTTATAATACTTTTTCGGTCAAAAATTGTTTAGAATACTTTTTCGTTAAAAATTCTTATAGATCCAAAAACTGCAAGTAATCTCTATTGCTCTGTGTTTTAAAAAGCTCTCGGAAACAAAGTCCATTTCTAGTTATGACTCTTAATGAGCTTTTAAGTGCAAAAATCATGCAAACATTACAGACTCCCATAACTTTTAGCATTTGAATATTTAAGGAATTTCAAAATGCCAACCAAAGACAAATCTCTTGAGAAATAGTTCTGTTTTTAGAAATATTTTATTCTAATTGTTCATTATTCCTCAGATCGTTTATTTCTTTCTTTATTTCCTTTCCTCGCTGGGCTATTTTTCTCTGTTGGAGTCCTTGGGCTTGTAGCATCTTGCTTTTTCACCTAGGGTTGTAGCTTAGCTAATAATAATAATAATAATAATAATAATAATAATAATAATAATAATAATAATAATAATAATAATAATAATGAGGCTGTGTCAAAATTACAAGATCAAAGATCAATAAGCTAGATGAAATTTTCTTGAAAGAAAATAAAATTATTTTTTTCTCCCATGTTTCCTTTATCATATAGCCTGTATACTTTCAGTAAAATGTTTATTACATGATAAAAACATTTCACAAATGACCTGGCTACTTTTAAACAGTACTGCTCCCTCGGCGCCTACAGAATTAATTTATGTTAAGATTTAGAATTTGATTTTATGTTAAAACTGTTGTTGTTCCTTTGAACATTATTTTGAAAAACTTTGTCTCTTGCTTTGTTTACTGGGATTTTTATTCTTCATATCATATAAATTTTGGCGTGTTGTATTTCTTATTCTTTCAAGTTGGAAAATGCTAAAAGGAAGAGATAAGTATTGGTTAAAATAATAACGTAAATGAATGGCAACATTTATTCCAGGGTTTTTACCCTTCTAAAAACTGATGTACTAACTTAACGGAGTGATATTACGGTCACCAATTGTAAAAGATAATAACAAAGTAAGATAACATTACGGTCGCCTGTATTTTACTGGAATACGGTTGAGAACAGTGTATTTTTACGGAGAATTTCTTATTAAAGTTACGGTTTTTTTAACATTGAAGATTAATAATAAAATCAGTAAAATAAATAACTTTTTTTGCTCGGCTGAGGATTATTTTAAAATACACTTCTTTGATTTTTATATAGTAATTATTATGAATAAGTAAAACAGTTTAGCGCAATATTTAGTTTTATGGAATTTTTTTATCAAGTTCTAAAAGGAAAAGAAGAATCGAAAAGTGTTTGCTAAAGCAATAATATTACTTACTTGGCATTTTAGAATTTCTGAGATAGCAATAGACGAGTAGGGAGTATTGATAACACAAGATTAATAACAAAATCAATAAAAGTAGTAATAACAACAATAAATGAATGAAAAGCGAAAGGATTCCCTCAAAACATCAACCAAACGTTTCCCCTTCAAGAGGATAAACCTTAACAAAGACTCCGTGAGCAGGAAGCCCAGGATGCAAGACGGGCCATTCCTCTTGCAAGTTTATTGCCAAAATGTTCGCGATGGCCGAGAAACGGCGCTGAAAAACCGACCGGGGAAACCAGAAGAATTAAGGAAATTAATTGACGGCCATTCATTCTTCGTTCGTGGCGTCGAATGAATGGCGGGACAAGACGAACTGCATATGAGATTACAATCATTCTGTCAAAGGATAAAGGATCAAATTGCCAAGAATAATTGCGGAAATAGGGATATTTGATGCCAGTCCAGGTTGAATGACAATTCTTCCTTACCCAGGGAATTACTGCATGATATTGTTCAGTGGCATATTCTTTACATATTCTCTTCTGTCCTCATACACCTGACAACACTGAGATTACCAAACAATTCTTATTCTCTCAAGGGGTGAATTACTGCACTGTAATTGTTCAGTGGCCACTTTCATCTTGGTAAGGGTCGAAGAGACTCTTTAGCTATGGTAAGCAGCTCTTCTAGGAGAAAGACACTCCGAAATCAAACCATTGTGCTCTAGACTTGGGTAGTTTATAGCCTCTATACCATGGTCTTCCACTGTCTTAGGTTAGAGTTCTCTTGCTTGAGGGTACACTTGGGTATACTATTCCATTTTATTTCTCTTCCTCTTGTTTTGTTAAAGTTTTTATAGTTTATATAGGAGATATTTGTTTTAATGTTACTCCTCTTAAAATAATTAATTTTTCCTTGTTTCCTTTCCTCACTGTGCTATTTTCCTTATTGGAGCCCCTGGGCTTATAGCATCCTATTTTTCCAACTAGGGTTGTGGCTAAGCAAGTAGTAGTAATGATAATAATAATAATAATAATAATAATACAACTCCCTCGACTTTTCAAATAGATGGAATATAAAGCTATATAGGCTATTGAACTGTAATTTTACATAAAAAGCTAGTTCATGAAACATCTATATTAACATTATATATATATATTTGCATTTGCATGTGTGTATACAGAAACCCTTTATGAGTGGGGATACGTAGTAAAAGGGTTTGTGTATTGACTTGATCAGCAAAGCGGTACTAGTCGAGCCCGCCCATACTAGGCTGGTTTGCTGTGAGCGATAAAAAGAAAATCTCCAACCATTAATTAACCGCAGCGTGGTAATAAAAAGTGGCCAAATGTCTGAGGTCTTTGTCCTGCAGTGCACTAGAGATGACTTCATTTGTTGTTGTTATTGTTGTATATACAGACGTATAATAATGCATGTATGTATATGCAAGTATATATATACTGTATATATGTATATGTAATGTGTATGTCACCATAAACATTATATACACACACACACACACACACACACATATATATATATATATATATATATATATATATATATATATATATATATATATATATATACATATATATACTGTTTATGTCTATATACATACATATATATATATATATATATATATATATATATATATATATATATATATATATATATATATATATATAATGTTTATGGTGACATACACATATTATTGTTGTATATACAGACGTATATTAATGCATGTATGTATATGCAAGTATATATATACTGTATATATGTATATGTAATGTGTATGTCACCATAAACATTATATACACATATATATATACATATATATACTGTTTATGTCTATATATATACATACATATATATACACACACATATATATATATATATATATATATATATATATATATATATATATATATATATATATATATATATATATGTGCATATATATATACATACATATATATCAAATACATTTATTTTCTCATTCCATTAAAATCTCAATACAACTCGTTGCCGTTTCTCTATTTATTTTCGAGAGTAGGAGAGTCAGGGCATCCTACTATTCCCGAGAACATTATTCCATTTATCTTTTCCCAAATCTTCGCGCCGATAGTCGCGTTACCGGATATCAGCAGTTGCAAATCGCCTTTAATGCGATAAAAGCCTTCCCGAATCTCTGTACCCGACTGCGTGCAAATATAATATTTCTGTTTTTCTCTTAACGCTGGATTCCCCGTTATTGAATTGTACGTACTCTCTGCTGCATGTGCTCATTCTTCTTTTTTTTTTTTTTTTTAAATATTATTATTATTATTATTATTATTATTATTATTATTATTATTATTATTATTATTATTATTATTATTATTATTATTATTATTTCGAGTAGGTGATACTATTTAATGCATTGTCTCTCTTTTTCTAGTTCCGTGAATACTTTACAAATTTACTAGCTATCTTTCTATTAACCAAGGCACTTCCCCCAATTTGAGGGGGTAGCTGACATAAAAAAGGAACAAATTGGAACTTTTCCTCTCTTCGCTCCTCCCAGCCTGACGAGGGGTTCAGCCGAGATTGGCTGGTACTGCTAGGATGCCACAGCCCAT
>NC_090738.1:36370860-36383360 GCF_036898095.1 Palaemon carinicauda
TATATATATATATATATATATATATGTATATATATATATATATATATATATATATATATATATATATATATATATATATATATCAACACTAAGAATTATTAAAACCTGATGCAACACTTTTATATTCCATAAGCCAAAGTTGAAGTGATATTTCTAATAATCTCAATGATTTCTTCTTTTCTGAAGGATTGTGCGAAAGACGAAAGGCCTAAATTGAAAAATCATTAGACGAAATGCAATGCCAAATTCAATTTATTCCTCAATCTTTAATTTGAATATTGAGACAAAGACAAAATGAAGGAATAAAACTTTGGTATAGATTTGGGTCGGCGTCACAGATATATGTTTTCATTATTATGATTTTTCTTTTTTAATCGATTGATCGATTGATTGATTTAAAGTTTTCTGGCATCCTGACATCTTGGGTCATTGACGCCGATATCATTTATTATATCTAAGAAATTACATTAAGGAATATTCTAAGAAATTTCACTAAAGAATATTCTAAGAAATTTCATTAAGGAATATTCTAAGAAATTTCATTAAGGAAAAGTCTATGAAATTTCATTAAGTAATACTCTAAGAAATTTCATTAAGGAAAAGTCTAAGAAATTTCATTAAGTAATATTCTAAGAAATTTCATTAAGGAATAGTCTAAGAAATTTCATTAAGGAATATTCTAAGAAATTTCATTAAGGAATATTCTAAGAAATTTCATTAAGGAATATCCTATGAAATTTCATTAAGGAATATCCTATGAAATTTCATTAAGGAATATTCTAAGAAATTCCATCAAGGAATATTCTAGGAAATTTCATTAAGGAATATTCTAAGAAATTCCATTAAAGGAGTATTTCAATAAATTTCATTAAGGAATATCCTAAGAAATTTCATTAAGGAATATTTTAAGCAATTTCATTAAGGAATAATTTAAGCAACTTCATTAAGGATTATTCTAAGAAATTTCATTAAGGAATATTCTAAGAAATTTCATTAAGGAATATTCTAAGAAATTTCATTAAAGAATATTCTACGTAATTTCATTAAGAAATTTTCTAAGAAATTTCATTAGGATATATTCTAAGAAATTTAATTAGGGAATATTCTAAGAAATTCCATTAAGGTATTCTAAGAAATTGCATTAAGGAAAAGAAATTCTTTCATATTAAAAAATGAAAATGCAGGAATAGATTAGCGGGGAAGAAAAATGAGAAAGACAACGCTAGCGAGGATTAATGTATTTGCTGATAAGAACTCCACAATAACTCGAAAGAGAATTGTAAGACGGGAACTTTCCTCCAGGAAGAGGAAGAATGCTCAAGCAGTCCGCGATAATACGAGGAGAAGAATATAAAACTTATTTCCATTTTGCCGGAGAAAAACAAATAATAGTCAACATGAAATCTACTCTGTAATAAGATGTCAGTTTCGAAATTTCCAATATCATTATAATAAGGAGCAAGTGTCTATATATATATATATCAGTGTATGTATATATATATATATATATATATATATATATATATATAAAAATATGTATATATATATATATACATATATACACCGTGTTTATATATATATATATATATATATATATATATATATATATATATATATATATATATATATATATATATATAATCATGTTTATGGTGACACATTACATATACATATATACAGTATATATATATATATATATATATATATATATATATATATATATATATATATATATATATATATATATATACCTGCATATACATACATACATTCGTATATACAACAATAACAACAGCAAATGCAGTCATCTCTAGTGCACTGCAAGACAAAGACCTCAGACATTTGGCCACTTTTTATCACCACGCTGCGGTTAATTAATGGTTGGAGATTTTCTTTTTATCGCTCACAGCAAACCAGCCTAGTATGGGCGGGATCGACTAGTACCGCTTTGCTGATCATGTCGATACACAAACCCTTTTACTTCGTATACCCCTTAATAAAGGGATTGTATATACACATATACAAATGCATATATATATATATATATATATATATATATATATATATATATATATATATATATATATATAATATATATATAGTGTGTGTGTGTGTGTTTGTGTACACATACACATGCATATATACATATATATGAAAATACACATACATCTATATGTATATAAGCTGTACATGTAAATATACATATGTACATGTATATTTACACATATATACGTATATGTAAATATGCATATATGTATAAAATATATTTTTTTCTTAATCTTATGTACACTATTTAATGACTGCAAATCTTATGCAAAGTTTCCATTATCCATTTCACCCCCACAAGTGACTCAGAATTAGATAATTACCTTAGTTTGAGGAAATTTTCATGGTTTCAGGGTAATTCTAAGGTCATTTTTGTTTTATTAGATTAAAATTTTAAGAAATTGGAAAAATATTTCATGGTAATCTAAGGTAAAAAGCAGCAGCATTTAAGGTAATGGCCACATGGCACATGCTCGAGTTTAAACCCTGCAAGGTCACAAACTACAAAGAATAAAATTATTCTTTTTCTAACAATATGTCTGTTTTTCTTTTATCTCAAAAACTCTTGGAGTGAAATTGAGCTTCAGCTTTTGACTTTTTATCTTCATACTCTTCCGGATCTCACTTTGATGTTCGGAGCTCCCTTGATCCCTCCCGCATTGTGACGAAGGTCTTGCACAACCAGGTAAGACCTAAAGAGGCTCATTACCTCGCATGATATCGCTGCTTTTGTTTATCAGCCTGGGGCCAAAGACGCTTTTTTTTGGGGGGGGGGGGGGGATGAGATGGGGGGCGGGGGGGGGGGGGATGAGATAGGTCTTAGCCAGGGTTTCCTAATTAGAGCCATTTTAAGTATTTTTCTATTTAGCGTTTTTCCGTGTAAAAAAAACGTAATGCATTGAACGTGAAAAGCAATTAAAACGCATAAATTGAGCGCGAGATTAAACTTATCTTTAGTAGAATGGAAAAATACATAGGTAATAAATCCTTTATTGAATGCAAAAGATATTGGTTGTTCAAAAATAGGCGCTTTGAATTTTCAGATAGATCTACTGAGTGTGGTGCAATTGGCAATGGGTAGCAATAAGGCACAAGATCACAAGTAAATGGAATTCATTGGTTTGAAATATACAAATAATGGAAATGTTGAATATTTTTGCCAAAATCTAAATACCTTATTTTACATCGAACTGAGTGAAATTCAACGTTTATGAAGGCAAACAATAGATAAACTCTGTTCGGATTTTCCATTGTCTAGCCCGTGGCCTAACCCTTTCACCGTCTGCCATTCAAATATCTATAGTCAATTCTTTTTAGTAAGGCCGATTTGCACCGGCTCGCAGGGATGCCCTTTTAGCTCGGAAAAGTTTCCTGCTCGCTGATTGGTTGGACAAGACAATTCTAACCAAACAGATAGCAGGAAACTTTTCCGTGCTAAAAGGGCACCGCTGCGAGTACGTGCAAATGCGCCTCATTAAAAAAAATTGAGTATAGTTTCGGAGCTTTTGGACAGTAAATGTCCTTGGCGTCGTTACTTGCTGTCCGTCATACAATGACCGAGTAAAAGTAATGCTGAATAAATGGATACTAAAAATGAATGAATATAGATAACAGTAATGCTGAATAAATGGATACTAAAAATGAATGAATATAGATAACAGTAATGCTGAATAAATGGATACTAAAAATGAATGAATATAGATAACAAATGAACCGATAAAAATACATTTTATATAAATGTAGGACAGGAATAGAAATGAAACTATAAGAGAGATTACTCGAGTGCCATATGTGGATGAGATCATGGCAAGGGGTAGGAGATGGTTTGGGCATGCTCTTCGCACTCCTCAAGAGAGATTAGTTCAATAAACGTTCGGCTGGGCTCCACAAGGCACTAGAAGTGTCGGAAGCTCCAGGCCTACATGGCTGAGGACTATGAAGCACGAAGTAGGAGATAATGAATGGAGAAGTGTTGAATTGAACTCAAGATAGAGACGACTGGAGAAATCTAACCGAGGCCCTTTACGTCAATCGATGTAGGAGATGATGAGGATAATGATAATGAAATGTAGTACAAAATAACAGAGGTAAAATAACAGTTAAGAGATAAGAATAAAAGTTAGATAAAAATAGCAATTACATGAATATAGATAAAAATAACATTCAGATAAAAAGAGATGAAAATAGTAATGAGATATTGAAAGATAAGAATAACAGATAAAAAGAAATGAAAATAGCAGTTACATAAATATGGATAAGAATAACAGATAAAAAGAAATGAAAATAGCAATTACATAAATATAGATAAGAATAAAAGTTAGATAAATAGATAAAAACAACAAAGATAAAGACAAAATTGCCTAAATACAAGTAAAATTACTATACGAGATGTTCCTAAACTTTCACGACCTTAGCTTTGATAAACAAATCTTCACGACGAGTTGAAAATATTTCATCAGATGAACGACTTAACCACAATAACAATGAATCTTAATTCTCACTTCATATAACAAAGATCCTATCAAACATATTGCTTGGGAAAAGGAGGGTGGGGGTGGGAGGGACTGAACTCTGCAAGCAAAATGTTGAAAGAATATTTGCAGTGGTCGGAGAAATAAGAAATGATGGATGACATGAGATGAAATTTGTTTAAAAATGATGACGAATGAAAGAGACCATTTGATAAATGGGAAACTGGCTGATCCTTAGGATATCTTCAATGGAGAAAGGATATTTATTGATTGCCCACCGAGATGGGGTAATGTTTGATAGGATGAATTGCCTGTTTAAAGGTTTAAAGGCCGATCATAAATGGCAGAGGCAAGGAAACAGTGACATTGCCCTATGGAGCAGATCAATGTCCTAGAGACGGACCATTTATATAAATATACTGTATATATATATATATATATATATATATATATATATATATATATATATATATATATATATATATATATATATATATATATGTATATATATATATATATGTATATATATATATATATGTATATATATATATATATATATATATATATATATATATATATATATATATATATATATATATATATATATAATATTATTCAAGATAGGACCAAGGAGGACCAAACAATGGCTGCTGATGACTTTGCAGATAGACCTATAGTCAGAGGAACCAAGCAGTCATCACACAATGGCTGACATCTACCGGTTTAAAGGTTTAAAGGCCACTCATGAATGGCAGAGGCAAGAGACAATGACATTGCCCTATCGAGCAGGACAATGTCCTAGAGACATATGATCAGCGCCCAAGCCCCCTTTCCATCCAAGCTAGGACCAGACAATGGCTTCTGATGACTCAGTAGATAGACTTATAGGCTCCCCCAAACTCCTATCCTTAGCTCACAAGGATGATAAGGTTGCAGCCACCAAGGGAACTAACGAGTTTGAGCGGGACTAACCCCAGTTAGGGACATTACCGCATCGGCCACCACTACCCTATATGACATACGATTTAAAAAAAAAAAAAAAAAAAAAAAAAAAAAATTACCGGAATGAAAAGTTTGCGTTAGAAATGAAAGTTTGAAACGGTATTTCATTTATGTTTCCAATAACATAATGGATTTTTTACAACAAATTGAAGGATGTAAAATGTTCGAACGTAAAATCTGGTGTCATATCAACGTATTATATGTTTCCCGCTGATAAATTTTGTATCTGTATAGATTGACTCAGTAGATTAAAACCTCATTGAATCCTGTCGCCATTTCTGTGTTTATTTCCCAGAGTTCGAGAGTTGAGAGGATCCTAGTGTTCCACAGTTGAAAAAAAAAAAAAAAACGTAATTTTAATCTGAAATTCTCCGTAAAAAATATACTATTCTCAACCGTATTTCAGTAAAATACAGGCGATCGTAATTTTACCCAACTTTGTTATAATATATCCGTTATTATATATTAATATATTATATATCAATATATCTGTTTTCATAACGGTAAAAATCCTGGAATAAATGTTGCCAGGCATTGACCGTTTTTAATGCAAATATTTAACAGCCTGTAGGACATATAATCCCATTTATCTCTACCCTAATCTTCGTCCCGATAGCCGTGTTACCCCAAATCTGCAATTGCAAATCGGCTTTAATGCAATAAAGGCCTTCGTGATTCTCTACCAGATTGCATACAAATATAATATTAATTTTTTTTTTTCGCTTAACGCTGCGTGCCCAATCATTAAATTGCATGCACTGTCTGCTACATGTGCCAATTCATTTTTGATAATGACATTTACCTCTAAAATCGAATCTGAATTAGTTTTTAATACTTTATATTCAATTTTAAACCTCTTAATACTTAATAAATAAATTTTACGTACACTAAATTAACTGCAAACCTCAAGACAATTATAATCTTTTAATTGTTTTCCATTTTATTACTAATCTATTGTAAACTTTTTTACAAAAATAAATCAGTCACTCCATCAGTTTCGTTTCTGCTTTTACACTGAAGCCTTTAAACTTTCCTATCAATCGCCTGGCTTCAACTCAGCGTCCCAGATGATACGCGGGACCCACCAAGGCCGTCTTGAGTGATGGCCTTGGAACTAACACAAACGTCCAAACAAACGCGCACATACACACACACATATATAAGGTATATATACACACATATATATATATATATATATATATATATATATATATATATATATATATATATATATATATATATATGTATATTAATATATGTGCATATATATATCTATCTATCTATCTATCTATCTGTATAATATATATATATATATATATATATATATATATATATATATATATATACACATATATATGTATAATATATATATATATATATATATATATATATATATATATATATATATATATATATATATGTATGTATATTAATATATGTGCATATATTTATATCTATATCTATCTATCTATCTATCTATCTATCTACCTATCTATATGTACATATATATTGTGTGTGCATATATATTGTGTGTGCATATATATATACCGTATATGTATATATATATATATATATATATATATATATATATTTATATATATATATATATATATATATATATATATATATATATATATATATATATATATATATATATATATATATATATATATATATAATCATCAATTTGTTTGTTACCTTTAAAATGAAAAAAAAATGAAAATCCGGAACAACAACAACAACAACAACAACAACAACAACAATAATAATAATAATAATAATAATAATAATAATAATAATAATAATAATAATAATAATAATGATTATCAATAACAATTATCAATATTATAATTTATCCGAATTTGCCGTTTTTGCCATTTTAAAGTTAACGTCAAAACAAAATGATGATGATGATATACATACATACATACACACATAATATATATATATATATATATATATATATATATATATATATATATATATATATATATACGCTATATAATAAAGAGTAAATGTCTACTTATATACGTAAGTATATATTATATTTCTTTTCGATCATACTCAGCGATATTGCCAGAAACATAACACTGACTTACCAAAGATCAATTCGATTAAAATAAATAAAAAAGTAGTAAAATCAGATTAATATTCTATACATTTTACAATTAGTTCATTATGCGTAAGATTTTTCATAACTCTGACCATCCTTTACATTCAGATCTTCCTGGACAATTCCATCCTGTTCGTAATACTAGGCAGGAAGTAAATTCTAATAGCCAGGCCTTCTCCATCCAATACTACACAGTATTCTAGTTTTATTCCAGCTGTTACCAAGTTGTGGAATGATCTTCCTAATCGGGTAGTTGAATCAGTAGAACTTCAAAAATTCAAAGTTGCATCAAATGCTACTGTGTTGAACAGGATGACATAAGTCTTTTTATAGTTTATATATGACATATCCGTTTTGACGTTGTTACTGTTTTTAGAATGATTTAGTGTTAATTTTTTCTTATCATTTATCTATTTCTTTATTCCTTTCCTCACTGGGCTATCTTTCCCTGTTGGAGCCCTTGGGCTTATAGCATCTTGCTTTTCCGACTAGGGTTGTAACTTGGCTAATAATAATAATAATAATGATAATAATAATAATAATAATAATAATAATACAATAAAAAGAAATACTACGTAGGCAAAGGGCACAGCGAATAATTAGTTTAGAAAGGAAGAAAATGAAGACGACGTTGCGAGCAAAGATTATTGCATTTGCTGATAAAAACTTCAAAAAAAACTCGAAAAGAGAATTACAAAACGTTAACTTTTCATATGGAAGCGGAGGACTGCTCAAGCAATCAGCGATAACACGAAAAAGATAATCTTATTGCTTTCACGTTTGCCTGAGAAAAATAAAAAAATAATCGTCAGGAAATCAACTTTGTAACAATGCGTTATATGAAAATTAGAGGAACTCATATTATTATTATTATTATTATTATTATTATTATTATTATTATTATTATTATTATTATTATTGCTAGCCAAGCTACAACCCGAGTTGGAAAATTAGGATGCTATAAGCCCAAGGTCTCCAACGGCGAAAGAGAGTCCAGTAAGGAAAAGAAATTAAGAAAAAAAAATGTTTAAGAGCAATAATGACATTAAAACAAATCTTTCATATATAAACTATAAAAACTACAAAATAACAAGAGGAATAGAAATAGATGGAATAGTGTGCACGAGTGTACCCTCAAGCAAGAGATGGGAGTTTGGCTGAATATAAAATAGTGCAATAAACGCAAGAGTAATTGATATATTACTATTGGACTATTTTTGGGAGTGGATGAAAACCTATATATATTACAACACAATTATTCCTATTGAAAAGGTTCGTTACCGTTGGCACAGTTTGAGAATGAATGTTCGAGTTACATTTGTCCTTTTTTTATATAGACATCTAAAAAACTGTTTTTGAAGATACGTACATATCGATATTTGTGTAGGATTACATGTATGTATGATTGTATGTATGTACCCTGAAATATAGATAAAACATTCATATATACACGAATTATAGGTTATACATAAATACTTACAAACATTTAGACATACATACACATTTATAAAAATACACATTCATTTACATATATACATTGGCCTACATATATACTTTCATGTATACCTAAATTCATAAATACAAAAATGTATAATATATATATAACTATATATACAGTATATATGTGTATATATATCTATATATATAATTATATATATAGCACAGTATATATTTATATACATATGTATACTGTATATAATATATATATATATATATATATATATATATATATATATATATATATATATATATATATATATATATTACTATTATTACATATACATACATATTATATGTACAGTATATATATATATATATATATATATATATATATATATATATATATATATATATATATATATATATATTTATATATACGTATATATATATGTATATATATATATATATATATATATATATATATATATATATATATATATATATATATATTTATATATACGTATATATATATGTATATATATACATATATATATATATATATATATATATATATTTATATATACGTATATATATGTATATATATGATTTATATATACGTATATATATATATATATATATATATATATATATATATATATATATATATATATATATAAAACAGGGAAAATAGCCACGTGAGAAAAGGAAACAAGGAAAAAAAATATTTTAAGAAATACTAAAACATTGAAATAAATATTTCCAATATAAACTATAAAAACTTCTACAAAACAAGAGAAAGAGAAATAAGGCAAAATAGTGTGCCCAAGTCTACCCTCAAGCAAGAGAACTCTACCACAAGACAGTGGAAGACCATGATACAGAGGCTATGGCATTACCCTAGACTAGAGAACAATTGTTTGATTTTGGAGTGCTCTCTTAGAAGAGCTGCTTACCATAGCTAAAGAGTCTCTTCTACCCTTACCAAGAGAAACACCATGGTACTAAGGCTATGGCACTACCCAAGACTAGAGAACAATGGTTTGATTTTGGAGTGTTCGGATCTTAGAAGAGCTGCTTACCATAGCTAAAGAGTCTCTTCTACCTTTACCAAGAGGAAGACCTTGGTACTGATACTATGGCACTACCCAAGACTAGAGAACAATGGTTTGATTTTGGAGTGTCTTTCTCCTAGAAGAGCTGCTTACCATAGCTAAAGAGTCTCTTCTACCCTTACCAAGAGGAAAGTAGCCACAGCAATTACAGTGCAGCAGTTTACCCCTTGAGAGAATAAGAATTGTTTGGTTATCTCAGTGTTGTCAGGTGTATGAGGACAGAAGAGAATATGTAAAGAATACGCCACTGAACAATATCGTGCAGTAATTCCTGGGTAAGGAAGAATTGTCATTCAACCTGGACTGGCATCAAATATCCCTATTTTCGCAATTATTCTTCGCAATTTGATCCTTTATCCTTTGACAGAATGATTGTAATCTCATATGCAGTTCGTCTTGTCCCGCCATTCATTCGACGCCACGAACGAAGAATGAATGGCCGTCAATTAATTTCCTTAATTCTTCTGGTTTCCCCGGTCGGTTTTTCAGCGCCGTTTCTCGGCCATCGCGAACATTTTGGCAATAAACTTGCAAGAGGAATGGCCCGTCTTGCATCCTGGGCTTCCTGCTCACGGAGTCTTTGTTAAGGTTTATCCTCTTGAAGGGGAAACGTTTGGCTGATGTTTTGAGGGAATCCTTTCGCTTTTCATTCATTTATTGTTGTTATTATTACTTTCATTGGTATTGTTATTAATCTTTAGTTATTATTACCCCCTACTCGTCCATTGCTACCTGACAAATTCTAAAATGCCAAGTAATATTATTGTTTTAACAAACACTTTTCAATTCTTCTTTCCATTTTAGAGCTTGATAAAATTGTTTCCATAAAACTACATATTGTACCAAGCTGTTTTACTTAATACATAACAATTACTAAATAAAAATCGAAAAAGTGTGTTCTTAAATAATCTTCAGGCGAACAAAGTCAGTTGTTACTACTTTTATTGATTTTGTTATTAATCTTGTGTTGTTATTACTCTCTACTCTTCTATTGCTACCCGAGAAATTCTAAAACGTCAAGTATGTAATATTATTTTAACAAGCACTTTCGATTCTTGTCTTTTTAGAGCGTGATAAAGAAGGTCCATAAAACTACATATTGCACCAAACTGTTTTACGTATGCATAAAAAATACCACTTATAAATCAAAGAAAGGTGCTGTAAAATAATCTTCATAAGAACAAAATCAGTTGTGGCTTGAAACAAATTCTAATGCCCAAACAAAGCTCATGATGAGTAAGGCTGCTTCACGCCTAATGTTCTGCTATAACTAACTCTTAAAAACAGGCAAGTTATATGATAATGGAAACACCGAAGCAGAAAGAGAAATTGGCTTATTAGTAGAATCAACTGTTGGATTGTTTCGACTACGAGGCATAGGTTCGAGTCCTTGCCTGTTTTGACTCGGAGGCATAGGTTCGAGTCCTCGCCCGTTTCAGCTCGGAGGCATAGGTTCGAGTCCTCGCCCGTTTCGGCTCGGAGGCATAGGTTCGAGTCCTCGCCCGTTTCGGCTCGGAGGCATAGGTTCGAGTCCTCGCCCGTTTCGGCTCGGAGGCATAGGTTCGAGTCCTCGCCCGTTTCGGCTCGGAGGCATAGGTTCGAGTCCTCGCCCGTTTCGGCTCAGAGGCATAGGTTCGAGTCCTCGCCCGTTTCGACTCGGAGACATAGGTTCGAGTCCTTGCCCATTTCAACTCGGAGGTATAGGTTCGAGTCCTTGCCCTGCAAAATTCATCCAACATTTATAGCTTTTACACTGTAGTACTGGGAATGTTTCTCAAGATGTTTAACTTTGGTTGGTAGTTTGAAATAATTGAGAGAAAGAATTTTACTTTAGAAAATGTTTTGAATTTTTTTTATTATCTAATAAAACTTTGCTTATGTTATGTGTATGGTCTTTGCTCTTAGAAAATAGTTCAAATAAGATTAAGCAGTAATTGCTTTTTCTGTTTTTCCTCTAAAGATCTCGTTAAAATCCGGGGACATATTGTTTATAGTCTTTGGGTTTAAAAGATCGCAAAAACACGGAGTAATGGAGGTTATTTGTAGTCTTTGCGTTTAAAAAAGAAAAAAAACAAGATAAACAACAGAGTAATAGAGATTGTTTGTATAGTCTTTGAATGTAATTTTTCACCAAGAAACAGATAACATATTCTAAACAGTAAAAAAAAATCATTAGAAAGAAGAATAGAAATGTTTATGGAGAAGCAGAAATCATTTAAATAGGAAGCTCAAAAATTCTCTAAATGTATTTAGAGTAGATTTAAGGGTATTTGAGTTAACTGTTAAAATATCGTTGAAATGCGAATAAAAAGGAAA